>NC_073253.2:96292500-96626250 GCF_029289425.2 Pan paniscus
AAGGATTTTATATAGAAATATTTTCTCAAAATATTTTAAAATTGTTGTGCCTTCTCAATTTTTCTCTTTCTTCATCTTATTTTTCTCACCAGTTCTTGATTTATCCTCCATCTCTGTTATCTCCTAATTTTAATAATTTTATACATGTGCTACACTATTGTTAAAATTAATTTTATGTGATATTTCAAGCCAATAAATAAACTCTAAATGTTGAGAACTGCCTCCTTCAGCTTATCCACTGACTTTTTAAATTGGAAAAATATCTGTTTTAGCTTTAGAAAATGTGTGTGTGTGTGTGTTTGTGTGTGTTTGTGTGTGTGTTTGACATTGTATGGGTGTGGATGTTTCTTGGTTGTACCTAAACACCTAAATTCCTTAAGAATGTTATTATTACTTATATAGATTTCATCAGTCTTTTGAGAATTTTAATTTTGCTAGTATACCTTCTTCTTATTAAAACTAAGTGGCTACTGGGTCTCTCTGACAATTAACTTTTTTGATTGGCTCATTGCGACTCAGTTCATGTGGTGGGACAATTCTAAAGTTAAGGACTTGCCTCTTGGTTCAGTCCTGGACTTGACTACTTAACTAACTCAGTAACCTTGCTTATATGGCTTAATCTCTATGTCAGATTTCTTATCCGTATAAAACAAAAAATAATGATGTACATTATGTAAATTTGTTGTTTTACATATACATATTAAATTTATGTAACAGCATATGGCACCTAGAATTTTTTTTTCATTTCATTGAAAGTACAGATTAGTAGAAATGTTGGCAAAATAAAAAGAAAAAATACTATATTATTAAAAGTAAGTTATGTCTCTGACAAGGTTGCAATTAATTCTAATTACTTTTTCCTCCTGCAATGAATTTGCCCATTTCCTATGAAGATATTTTACTTTTACAATCACATAAAAGGAAAAAGAAAATAGTTGGTATTAAAACACAAATTCACCACTGTCCTATAAATAGCCTATTGTTACAAATACTATAATTGTATGCATATGAGAATTATTTCCTTATAAACATAAACCAATGTTGTTTATGCTTTTTTCTTTCAAACTTTTAGGAAGATTTAGGCATTACTAGTTATTTTGTATTCATATCTTTGAAATTACCTTGCCTGTCATGTTAGGTAAGGGAAGATATGCAGTCTCTGGGAGGTGACAAATTCTTCAACTTTGTTGCACTTTTTTTTAGCCTCAAAACAAAATTATGGAGTCAGTTCAGCTTAAATCATATATTTAGATTATGGTTTAACAATGTTAAACTTTGGCAATAAGAAGAATAATTATGATTGAATATTTGTAAAATGAGTGAATGAAATTAGACAATGAAGAAATCACATGCTGAGGCAAAGATTAGGCATTATTTCCTCTAAGACTTGCAGAATGCTCATCACCTCAGATATTTAGAGCTATTTCACATGAGAAAACAGAAGTGGGGCTTTGTTATTTGGTTATATTGTTTTTTTCTATTCTTTTTAGCTTAGACTATAATATCTTTAAAAAATAGTAATTTATGGAAGGTTTGGCCATTTTGGCCATTTAATATGGAAATATTTCGGTTTTAAGCACACATGAAGAAAAGTGAGGTTTCTGTCTTTCAAAACAGTGGCTAATGACCACTGTTGGCAGGGCCTTATGACTCTTAATGAAAACTGAATTAATTTTAAATTAATGGAAAAACTATATAGACTAACATTCCTGTATTTACTTTAGCTTGAATAATGTAATTAATTAGAAGGACTATCAGTTCCCAATAGCTTTCATTAAAATTATTTTATACCATCTATTTATCTACTATAAAACTACAAACATTTCTTTAATTATACTAAAATATAAGGCAAGTATCAGTGAAACAAGGAATATTTTCATTTTAAACTTATTTTTATATTTTTATGCTGGAAAGAAATTAAACTTCTTGCTGCTTCAAATGAGTACAGAAAGTAATATAAAAGATGTCATTTTGCCAAAGTTCATAAAATAAACCTTAAGAAGTATATAAGGGGAAATTCTGTAGATAGTGTGTTATTCTAACAGAAATATGAAGCCATCTCTGGCAAATATTTTAGTAGAAAATAGTAGGAACTTAAATATTTTTGGTTTCCAGTAGCTTAAAACTTGGAAAATGTATATCTGACAATTATAAAACAAAATGTCGCTATACAGACATAATCAAATGTGATTAAAATGTCACTTTAATATCTGCAGTACTGAGTATAACAATCTGATCTTTTTTGTATATATTATGTGAAAAATATCTAAGGACAGTGCATTCATTCATTAACAGAAACACATTTCCAAGAGAACCCTGCCACCTTCTGTTCTTAATGTTTCCTACTATTTTCTTGCTTCAAAATCAAATCAGTAGAATACAATTGCTAATTTAAATACATCGTAGGAGTAATAGTTTAATCAAACACAAACAACAGCTTTATTCCTAGAGCACCATTAACCTTTATTTCCCCATATTTATTAATTTAGACACGCAGAATAATGTTTATTAGCACATTTTTGTTTTTTTCAAGAAGTTCATATGTAGATTTTACAGGATACTTCTTAAGAGTGTGCATAAATATATCTTCCTCTTGTACTAAACTATTTCATATTTGATTTTCATCTAATGCTTTGCTTTTATTGTACATGTAAGTTATGGCTGGAAGTAGAATTCTTAACACATAAAACAAAAATTTCAGAAAACTCTATTAGTACAAACTTGGAATCCAAAATAAAAATTAGATAAGATAGCGAATGATTAAAGTTAGGATTAGGATTGTTTAAAACAGAAACCTCCACCTACTCTTTTTTAAGTGCTAGGTGGCATGTTTATTAACTTACTAAAACGTACGTCAAAAAAATACCTCAGGTCTATACTTATGGGCACATTATTAAGGAAGAAATACTATAACATGAAGTGATATGAAATTACTCCTATAAAGTAAAACAAGACCCAAACACATTCCTGCAAAGATATTCATACTCTTGTAATTTTTTGACATTGTGATTTTGATATTTGAAAAGAAATCATTAAAATTGATGTTGACAGTGTTAGATACTCAGCTTCCATCCTCACATTATTGCCAAGACCATACAACATAAAGTTAGCTGCAGAACAAAAATGGCTTAATATACCAACTGTTTATTCCAGGATAAAGGTAGTAAGGCCATTAACCCTTGATACACCCTGTGAAATGTAATTCATATTTTTCTCAGAAAGTATTTTATGTTATATAGTTTTTTCCTAAATATTTTGAAAATGACATCATTTGGAAGGCTGTTTTGTCATAGGGACCAAATACTGTATATTTGGCTATCTGGCAATCTCTTTTTCTGAATATGTAATAAAAATAGGCATATATTGACACCAATTGTATTTTTTATAGTATCCACACCATAATTGTGAATGTGCATGCTGAAATAATCTCTATGAATCAATTTCTTTACATGGTACTTTCTAGTTCCCACTCATTTGAAATGAAATGTTCTAAAGGACTCCTGAGAAAATGGTGTTGATGGAGACAAAAGAAGCCTGAAAGGGCTGTTGCATGGGTTAAACTTCATAATCATTGCTACTTAAGACTTTTAATAAAACTCTTAATAGGCATCTAATATGGTTTGGATGTGGTTTTGAGGCAGAACAATAGGGAATTAGAGTAACTAAGGGTTAAGGCAGTATCAAAAAAACCACAGGTGCAGCTAGTTCTACGCAAGATTAGGCAGCATACAGGCCACATCCTTTCCTGTAGTAACAAGACAGAAGTTTCCACTTTAGCCTCTGATTGACTGTGGGCCAGGCCTCTACTTTAGCATCTGATTGGTCACAGGCCAATCCTTCATAGGCTGTTACCAATTGGAGGCCTCTAAAGGGCACGTGGGGGGTGCTGCCAAGTTATTTTGGCTTTATAAAAACCCTGGGGAGCATTGCATTAGAGAGGCTTTCGCGATGCTTGCTCAAGTCTGTTCCCACTCTGTGAATCGTACTTTCGCTTCTTCCACAAATCTGTGCCTTTATTACCCTGTTCTTCTGTTGCTTGTCTTTCATTGCTTCTTCTTTTTGTGCGTTTTTTTCAATTCTTTGTTCAACCCGCCCAGAATCTGAACAACTCTCAGTCAAGACCTTCTATCCGGTACTGCATTTTGGCAAGACAGCCAGGAGGTAAGCCCAAATTTTGGGACTGCTTTATATTCCTTTTCTCATAGTGGGGCAAAGGACTCCTGTTTTAAGTATGAATTATTTTTTCATGAGAACCCAAAATTTTTGTTTGCTGACACATACCTCTGATTTCATTAATAGTTTAAGGTATATTGCGAGGTCCCTTGTTTAACGAGGGTTACAGGCTGAAGAAGCTTATCTCACTTGGTCTGACGCAAAAAGCTGAGCGTTATATCCCAGCACTGAGGGAATCATAGTAGACCATTCGATTGCCTATGGTGGGAAAACATTCAAAACAGCACTGATACCCACTCTAAGGTCAGAGATGCATGACACTTTAAGGTCAGAGACACTCTAAGTTCAGAGACGTCTGCAACAAATAGGCCCTCCTTGGGGCAGACCACTCTAGGTAACACCTTTCATAATCCTTGCATCTGTACAGCTTCTAAGACTGTCCCTCAAAAAGAAAATCCTAAGACTGAGCTGAACATTGTGGATGACCCCTCCTATAAAGGCCATTTGTCTCTCAGGAGGAACTACAGCTGCCCCATATAACCTTTTGCCAAATGCTCCAACCATGTAAGGCCAGGCAGAAGAGGAAAAAATTATCCTAAGCCCATAACACACCCAAAATGTAACACTCTACTCAGCAGCTCCCCCAGTACAATTGCCTCTCAGGGAAATAGCAGGAGTAGAAGGGCCAGTTCAAGTGCAAGACCCATTTTCCATAACTGATAACCAACAATGTAAGGAAAAATTGGGAAGGTACTCTGAGGACCCTGGCAGGTTTGCAGACAGTTTCCAAACTTTGTCTCTGGCTTTTGATTTATCTTGGAGATATGTCCAATTCATTTTGGCAACCTGTTTCACCTCTATGGAAAAGAAAAAGATTTTTGAGGCTGCCCCCCATGAGGTGGACCATATGTTTGTCCAAAACCCCAGGGCAATCACCTGGACCCAGACATGGTGCCCACCACCAACCCAAATTGGGTTTATAATACCCCTGTGGGAATGAACAAGTGAGCAGTTTCTTGAGGGACTCCTTGGAAGAATGAAAAAAGGGATAACCAAGGCCATAAATTATAACAATGTCAGGGAAGTCACACAAGGAAAGGAAGAAAATCCAGCTATGTTTCATGGCAGGTGTATTTCATGGGAGGTTAGAAGAGGCCTTCAGGAAATATGTAAATTTATACCCTTCATCTCCCTAGGGTATGATGCTAATGACACAGCATTTTATCAGCCAGTCTTCCTAAGCATCAGGTGCAAACCCCCCAAATTGCAAATGGGACCACAAAGTAATCAAAATCAGCTTATTGATACAGCCTTTATAGTATATAAAAATTGTGACATGGAGAAGGAAAAATGAGAACAGAGTTAAGAAAAATGGCAAGCCAAAATTATGGCAGCTGTCATTTGCAATGCCCTGAATGCTCAAAGAATGTCCAAGGGAAACCCAAAGGGCCATAAAGACAATGCCAGCAGAGGCTCTTGCTCCAAGTGCAAGAAAAATGAACACTGGGCAAAGGATTGCACTAAGTCCCTGCCAGCCTCCTTCCATCAGTGTGAAGGGACCAGTCATGACCCCTGGCACTGGAGAATTGGCTTCCCCTACTCAGTCAGTCAAGACTCTAGCACTGCAAAAGGAGGAACTAGATGAAGACTGAAGGATCCTGGGGCCTTTCTCACTGCCGCTGTCCTGGAACATCACCATTACTACTGAGGACCCCTGGGTTACTGGTTGTAATGGGTACACAAATTGTTTCTTTTTGACACAGGAGTAAGTTACTTTGTCCTTACTGCTTATGCAGGAAAACCCTCCATTAGGACCATGATTGTTATAGGAATGGAAGGGAAAGATAAAGTCAGGCATTTTGCCCCTCCTTTAACTGGCTAATTTGAAAAACAAATTTTCCAGTAGGAATTTCTAATAGTGCCAAGCTGCCTGGTCCCCCTGTTTGGATGGGATACTACGATTAAAATAGGGGCACTGGAGTGATTTAAGAACAGCCCACCAAGATTGCTAATGGTCAGTGATGCAGACAATGTTCCAGGACATGTCAAGAAACAAGTCAACGCCCTAGCATGGTATACTGGGATGCCTGGAAAGGCTAGAATGGCAGTGCCAGTCAAAATACAGCTTAAAGACCCCAGTCATTTTCCCAACTGAAACCAATACCCAATTAAGCTGGAAGCAAAAAAGAGCCTAGTATTCATAGTTAAGGAGTAGCTTGTCCATGGACTTCTAAAACCCTGTAATTCTCCTTGTAATATCCCATTTTACCTGTTTTAAAGCCTTCAGGGGAATACTACATGGTACAGGATCTCAGGGCAATTAATGAAGCAGTGATACTTGTCCACCCATTAGTAGTAGATCCATATACTCTTCTGACTCAGGTTCGTTCTGGGGAATGCAAAATGGTTATATGCTTTTTTCCTCCATTCCCCTGGCCCTGGAGTCTCAATACCATGTTGTATTTGAATGGGAAGATTCTAATGGGAAAGAAAAAAAATGCATCTGGACAGTACTCCCTCAAGGTATACTCCAGTATGTAGAGGACCTTCTTGAGTGTAGTCCAACCTGGGAGCCATCTGACCAAAATAATGTAAGGACTTTGAATTTTCTGAGAGACAGGGGATACAAAGTGTCCAGAAAGAAGGTTCATATCACATTCCAACAGGTCCAATATTTGGGTTCTATCTAAACTGCCAGTGCCCAACAGAAGTCTCCAGAATAAGTGCAAGCTATATGCTTAACTTATCTTAAATAGAACCTAGATTCCCTTACACAGAAGACATATTGTAGCATTGGCTCTGAAAGAAAGTGATGAGGATGTTTCAAAGCTATTTTAAATGAAAAATAAGGCAATTTGCTTGCAGATAAAGGATGGATTTCAGGTAAAATAAAATGACAACAGCAGCAAGAGCATCAATTAAAACAGGATTGAGATCACCAGAAAATGATATCTAAACTAACTTGCAAACACTGGCTCAAGGACTGATCCTGTCCAATTTTGCTTGAACTTTGGGATCTATTTCAGGATTTTAAAAAAACATTGGTGTGTTTTAGAATTACCTGAGCAGTTATTACAGATTAATTTACCTGAAACCTTTAATGATCATGCCCAGTCACCTGTATTTTTAATAATTTGCCCAGATAATTTGGATGCACTTGCTTTATTTAATGTATTTGAGGGCCCTCACTTTAATGTGCTAAGATAACAACTTGTAATTATAACCAATAGTCATCCAGACACTTACATGGAAATTTTCACTCTGAGGGTGCTGATGTGACTATTTCAAGATTGTTATACCAGAAAGAGCAATCTCTTAATGGGAAGTGTACTGAGATACTCACATATTGATTTGTGATGAGTACTTCAGTAGATACTATGAAAGCCAAGACAAGGAGTGATACAAAATTTATCAATCTAACAAAAGAAATACATAATCAACAGAATGTTTGGACACAAACTGTTTTTTAAGCCAATGTAGTAGGGCTTTTAGATTAATAACAATAATAAAAAATAAAAGTAACTTAATGTTGCTGTCAAAATGTACTGGAGAAATGGTGGATAAAGATGATATTATTGAGACGAGGTTATACAATAAAGCAGAAGTGATAAAAAAGTATAGATTAATAAATATGAATAATGAAATAAACAAATTTAAGTGATGCAAGATGATGTTATGGCTGATTTGAGGTAGTTTAGGAAAAGAGAGACACAATATAAAATGTATCTGGATTTTGAACCTCTGTGATTCAGAGAATGGTAGATATGTTAGCTTGAGTATCCTACAGACAGAGTATGAGTCAGGGATTCAGGAGCATGTGGTTTACCAGAGCAATGCTCTTCAGGAAAATGTGGAACAGAATGAGGTAGACAGGATACAGAAGAAGGAGACCCACAATGATATAATGTCAAATAAAATATGTCCCTGGCCTGATTGGCAGTGGGGTTTGGGTGCTCAGGAACACAATTCTTGGTGTAGAGTTACTCCACAAGAGCAAGTTTCTAGAGAAGGCATGCATCTGTGATGTAGCAGCAAAGACTCACATTGACGGAGGGATGGGTAGATAAGCCAGGCAAAGAAGACCTAGGTGGTGCATCAATAGCATCTTACTACAGTAGAGCATTCGTTCACAAGAAATTTTCAGTTTAATGTACTAGTTGTTAATCTAAGTTAGAAACATCTAGTGTGTTCACAAAAATTTGAAAGTAGAAACATCTAGTGTATTCATAAAAATTTGGGAAATGCATTTGGACTATTTTAGATACTCACTATAAATAGAATCATTCAGTATTTGTCTTTCTGTAATTGGCTTATGTCACTGGAGGCACAATGTCCTCCAGGTTTATAATTTTCTTATTTTTTTGAAGTCTAAATAATATGCCATTATATGTATATACTGCATTTCTTTCTTATTTGTCAATGGCAAGTTGTTTTTATGTATTGGCCATTTTGAAAATATCTGCAATGAACATGGGTGTAGAGATACTTACTTGACATATTGATTTCATTTCCTTTGGATATATACCCAGAAGTGTGATTGTGGGATCATCTGACAGTTCAATTTTTAATTTTTGGAGTAACCTCTGTGCTGTTTTCCATCTTGACTGCACCAATTTTTGTTCCCCAAAACAGTGTATAAAGGATCCCAATTTCTCCACATCCTTGCCAACACTTGTTAAATTTTATTTGTTATAATAGCTATATTAATAGGTATGAATTAATATCACATTGTGATTTTGTTATGTAATTCTGTAATGGTTAGTAATTTTGAATACCCTTTAACCTCTGGTGATCATTTATTTGTATGTCTTCTTTGGATGGTAGTTTCCAGGGGCTAATGGGAAGAGGAAAAGGGGAGTTGTTACTCAATGGTTATAAAATTGTGTTAATGCAAGATGACTAAATTTTACAGATCTTCTGTCCAACATAGTACCTAATGTTACCAATACAGTATGTTGCACCTTAAAATATGTGAAGCAGGTAGGCCTCACATTGTGTTCTGACTACGCACACACACACACACACACACACACACACACACCTCAAAATACAAAAAAAAATCAAAATTTTTGAAGATGACAGATATGTTTAGAACTTTATTATGTTATTACAGGTGTGTACATATGTTCAAACTCATCAAAATGTGTACATTAAACATATGTAAAATTTTTATATCAGTTGTACCTCAATAAAGCTTAAAAAGTTTACAATTACAAAATAGAGAAAGGAAAGGAGGGATGAGGAAAGGAAGGAGAAAAGAAAAAGACAAACATTGAGAATATAATAAAAAGATTTGATATTAATCCATTTATTTTTTAATTCAAAACAGTATCATGAAAGTACTAGGCAGAAGCTTTCAGAGAAGACTAATAATAGCAAGATCATTTAAAAACATTGATTGGCTGTAGACCCTATTTTACAGGCTCTATCCTAATTATATTAACTTTACATTTTAAAAGGTTTTTTTGTAAAAAAAGAAAGCAAATTATTTTTGATTTTTTTTTGTTTAAAAATATGCTGTGTTTAGGGGAGACAACAGTCATGTAAACATAACTGAAAATTTTGAAGTACTTTAACATAAGCAAAAAAATTAAAGTCAACCAAGCTCTCTGACAATTCTTTGAATGTTTTTTACAATACTGAGATCTCCATTGGTCCCTTGCTAAGTTATATAAGTCCACAACTAAAGAGACCTTATAAATTATTAATAAAACCATGAGAGTAAAGTAAGGAGCTGCAGATAATTACAGTGAAACAAGATGTGTAAATTGGGACTCTCCTGGGCAAGCCAGAATTTAGGAAAAACTGAATTACTACCTTAGTTCTCAAAAGTGACTATCAGTCTCTACTGCCTTTACAACTGGGCAAATATTTAAAATGATGTGGAATATTGTTGATTCTCATTATAATGTAACTTAGCATAGTAAGTATAGAAAAAAATGCTTGAAATTTACCAATCAACAGAAAAGCTTTCTTAATTCTTCTTTGATTCTTACAAATTCATTTTTTCTATTTATTATGTTTAATAGCATTTTGGCATATAAATGTTTTCTGCCTGAGAAGAGTGATTATATCTATGTAAATTTCTACATGTGCATATTTGTTAGTAGGCCAGCTCCACTCACTGTGGCATCCTGTTATAAAACAAGTTATTGCCTTTAAAAAAAGAGTCATGAGTAGAAAACTTTGAATTCTGAATATATTTTGCATAAACTAATGTTGTTTAATCTGAAAATGTTAAATAATGAAGTTGACTGGAAATGTCTTTCAAAATTATGTCCCCTTGAACCCTTTCAAAACCTATTATCTAAATTTGTCCTTGATTATAGAGTCAAAAATCAGTTGCTAATGAATTGTATATATGTGGTACTGCTGGTTTCTGATTTACGATGTTTTTACATAGGGACTTTTTGACCTTAAAGTTGTGCAAATGTAATATGTATTAAGTAGAAGCCATACTCAAAATTTTGAATTTTGACCTTTTCCTGAGATCTTATGTGGTACAGTACTGACTTGTGGTGCTGGGCAGTGGCAGCAAACCACAGCTCACAGTTAGCCACACAATCACAAAGGTAAACAATCAGTACTGTACTGTACAGTATATTGTATTCAACAAATTTTTGAGATATTCACCATTTTATTGTAAAATAGGCTGTGAGTTATATTATTTTTTCCAACTCTAGGCTAATATTTAAGTGTTCTTCATATGTTTAAGGTAGGCTAAGCTAAGCTATAATCTTAGGTTAGGTGTATTAAATACATTTTTGATTTATGTATTTTCAACTTAGGATGGGTTTTTGGGGACATGGCCTCATCATAAGTCAAGGAGAATCTGTAGTTAAATATATATATTTTTGAATTTAGATAATTACAGAATAGTTACAGAATTTTTAAACTACAGTTTTCATCTAATGTAAAAGACAATTTCTTGGAAGGAAAATATACACCAGCAACTGATGAAAATTTACATGTGATAAAAATACAGAATATTACGTAAGCTCATACAGCTAATCACTTATTTCACGTATACTTATTATTATACTTATTATTTCTAAATACTCCAATTCAAAACTGGAACAAGTCCTTCAACTCCCATTATCTATATCCATGGAGACCATTAACTATATACTATAATTCATTTTCTCCTGCTGCATAGCTAACCACAGAGACTTTAGGTTGTGTCAACATCATTTCCAAAGTAGAAATTGTGGTAGCATCCTTTGTTCTGAGAAATCATTAGAACTTCCAGTTCAATTTTGAATAAGAACAGTGAAAAAGGACATCCTAAATTGTTCCAAACTTAGGAGAAAAATGCTTAGTCTTTCATAAAGTTTAATATATGTTTAATGAATAATTTTATTGATGTCTTTTAATAGGTTAAGGAAGTTATATTTTGTCCTTATTTTACTGAAAGTTATTCTTAAATTATGAAATATCTTTTCTATACCTATAGGGATGATGCTATATTTCTTCATTAGTCTATTGTTATGGTGAATTATGTTGATTGATACAAATGTTGAACCAGTTTTGCATTCCCACGCTAAACTCTACTTGGTAGTGACATGCTGTTCTTTGTATATGTTGCTGGATTCAATTTCCCAAACACTTTTTGATGACTTTTCTATCTATGCTCATGAAGAACATTGGTCTATAGTTTGCTTTTCTTTAAATGCTTGCTTCTGGTTAATGTAACAGGGTTATATTCATCTCTTTTTTATTTTTTTTTATTTTATGATTATTATACTTTAAGTTTTAGGGTAGATGTGCACAACGTGCAGGTTTGTTACATATGTATACATGTGCCATGTTGGTGTGCTGCACCCATTAACTCGTCATTTAGCATTAGGTATATCTCCAAATGCTATCCCTCCCCACTCCCCCCACCACACAACAGTCCCCAGAGTGCGATGTTGCCCTTCCTGTGTCCATGTGTTCTCATTGTTCAATTCCCACCTATGAGTGAGAACATGCGGTGTTTGGTTTTCTGTCCTTGCGATAGTTTGCTGAGAATGATAGTTTCCAGTTTCATCCACATTCCTACAAAGGACATGAACTCATCCTTTTTTATGGCTGCATAGTATTCCATGGTGTATATGTACCACATTTTCTTAATCCAGTCTATCGTTCTTGGACATTTGGGTTGGTTCCAAGTCTTTGCTATTGTGAATAGTGCCGCAATAAACATACATGTGCATGTGTCTTTATAGTAGCATGATTTATAATCCTTTGGATATATACCCAGTAATGGGATGGCTGGGTCAAATGGTATTTCTAGTTCTAGATCCCTGAGGAATCACCACACTGACTTCCACAATGGTTGAACTAGTTTACAGTCCCACCAACAGTGTAAAAGTGTTCCTATTTCTCCACATCCTCTCCAGCACCTGTTGTTTCCTGACTTGTTAATGATTGCCATTCTAACTGGTGTGAGATGGTATCTCATTGTGGTTTTGATTTGCATTTCTCTGATGGCCAGTGATGATGAGCATTTTTTCATGTGTTTTTTGGCTGCATAAATGTCTTCTTTTGAGAAGTGTCTGTTCATATCCTTCACCCACTTTTTGATGGGGTTCTTTGTTTCTTTTTTTGTAAATTTGTTTGAGTTCATTGTAGATTCTGGATATTAGCCCTTTGTCAGACGATTGGTTGCAAAAATTTTCTCCCATTCTGTGGGTTGCCTGTTCTCTCTGATGGTAGTTTTTTTTGCTGTGCAGAAACTCTTTAGTTTAATTAGATCCCATTTGTCAATTTTGTCTTTTGTTGCCATTGCTTTTGGTGTTTTAGACATGAAGTCCTTGCCCATGCGTATGTCCTGAATGGTATTGCCTAGGTTTTCTTCTAGGCTTTTATGGTTTTAGGTCTAACGTTTAAGTCTTTAATCCATCTTGAATTAATTTTTATATAAGGTGTAAGGAAGGGATCCAGTTTCAGCTTTCTACATATAGCTAGCCAGTTTTCCCAGCACCATTTATTAAATAGGGAATCCTTTCCCCATTACTTGTTTTTCTCAGGTTTGTCAAAGATCAGATGGTTGTAGATATGCAGCATTATTTCTGAGGGCTCTGTTCTGTTCCATTGATCTATATCTCTGTTTTGGTACCAGTACCATGTTGTTTTGGTTACTGTAGCCTTGTAGTATAGTTTGAAGTCAGGTAGCGTGATGCCTCCAGCTTTGTTCTTTTGGCTTAGGATTGACTTGGCGATGCGGGCTCTTTTTTGGTTCCATATGAACTTTAAAGTAGATTTTTCCAATTCTGTGAAGAAAGTCCTTGGTAGCTTGATGGAGATGGCATTGAATCTATAAATTACCTTGGGCAGTATGGCCATTTTCATGATATTGATTCTTCCTACCCATGTGCATAGAATGTTCTTCCATTTGTTTGTATCCTCTTTTATTTCCTTGAGCAGTGGTTTGTAGTTCTCCTTGAAGAGGTCCTTCACATCCCTTGTAAGTTGGATTCCTGGGTATTTTATTCTCTTTGAAGCAATTGTGAATGGGAGTTCACTCATGATTTGGCTCTCTGTGTGTCTGTTATTGGTGTATAAGAATGCTTGTGATTTTTGCACATTGATTTTGTATCCTGAGACTTTGCTGAAGTTGCTTATCAGCTTAAGGAGATTTTGGGCTGAGAAGATTGGGTTTTCCAGATATACAATCATGTCATCTGCAAACAGGGACAATTTGACTTCCTCTTTTCCTAATTGAATACCCTTTATTTCCTTCTCCTGCCTAATTGCCCTGGCCAGAACTTCCAACACTATGTTGAATAGGAGTGGTGAGAAAGGGCATCCCTGTCTTGTGCCAGTTTTCAAAGGGAATCCGTCCAGTTTTTGCCCATTCAGTATGATATTGGCTGTGGGTCTCTCATAGATAGCTCTTATTATTTTGAGAAACGTCCCATCAATACCTAATTTATTGAGAGTTTTTAGCATGAAGTGTTGTTGAATTTTGTCAAAGGCCTTTTCTGCATCTATTGAGATAATCATGTGGTGTTTGTCTTTGGTTCTGTTTATATGCTGGATTACATTTATTGATTTGCATATGTTGAACCAGTCTTGCATCCCAGGGATGAAGCCCACTTGACCATGGTGGATAAGCTTTTTGATGTGCTGCTGGATTTGGTTTGCCAGTATTTTATTGAGGATTTTTGCATCAATGTTCATCAAGGATATTGGTCTAAAATTCTCTTTTTTTGTTGTGTCTCTGCCAGGCTTTGGTATCAGGATGATGCTGGCCTCATAAAAAGAGTTAGGGAGGTTTCCCTCTTTTTCTATTGATTGGAATAGTTTCAGAAGGAATGGTAACAGCTCCTCCTTGTACCTCTGGTAGAATTCGGCTGTGAACCCATCTGGTCCTGAACTTTTTTTGGTTGGTAAGCTATTGATTATTGCCACAATTTCAGAACCTGTTATTGGTGTATTCAGAGATTCAACTTCTTCCTGGTCCTGAGAGGGTGTATGTGTCGAGGAATTTATCAGTTTCTTCTAGATTTTCTAGTTTATTTGCATAGAGGTGATTGTAGTATTCTCTGATGGTAGTTTGTATTTCTGTGTGATTGGTGGTGATATCCCCTTTATCATTTTTTATTGCGTCTATTAGATTCTTCTCTCTTTTCTTCTTTATTAGTCTTGCTAGCAGTCTATCAATTTTGTTGATCCTTTCAAAAAACCAGCTCCTGGATTCATTAATTTTTTGAAGGGTTTTTTGTGCCTCTATTTCCTTCAGTTCTGCTCTGATTTTAGTTATTTCTTGCTTTCTGCTAGCTTTTGAATGTGTTTCCTCTTGCTTTTCTAGTTCTTTTAATTGTGATGTTAGGGTGTCAATTTTGGATCTTTCCTGCTGTCTCTTGTGGGCATTTAGTGCTATAAATTTCCCTCTACACACTGCTTTTAATGTGTCCCAGAGATTCTGGTATGTTGTGTCTTTGTTCTCATTGGTTTCGAAGAATATCATTATTTCTGCCTTCATTTCGTTATGTACCCAGTAGTCATTCAGGAGCAGGTTGTTCAGTTTCCATGTAGTTGAACGGTTTTGAGTGAGTTTCTTAATCCTGAGTTCTAGTTTGATTGCACTGTGGTCTGAGAGACAGTTTGTTATAATTTCTGTTCTTTTACATTTGCTGAGGAGAGCTTTACTTCCAACTATGTGGTCAATTTTGGAATAGGTGTGGTGTGGTGCTGAAAAAAATGTATATTCTGTTGATTTGGGGTGGAGAGTTCTGTAGATGTCTATTAGGTCCACTTGGTGCAGAGCTGAGTTCAATTCCTGGGTATCCTTGTTAACTTTCTGTCTCGTTGATCTGTCTAATGTTGACAGTGGGGTGTTAAAGTCTCCCATTATTATTGTGTGGGAGTCTAAGTCTCTTTTTAGGTCACTCAGGACTTGCTTTATGAATCTGGGTGCTCCTGTATTGGGTGCATATATATTTAGGATAGTTAGCTCTTCTTGTTGAATTGATCCCTTTACCATTATGTAATGGCCTTCTTTGTCTCTTTTGATCTTTGTTGGTTTAAAGTCTGTTTAATCAGAGACTAGGATTTCAACCCCTGCCTTTTCTTGTTTTCCATTTGCTTGGTAGATCTTCCTCTATCCTTTTATTTTGAGCCTATGTGTGTCTCTGCAGGTGAGATGGGTTTTCTGAATACAGCACACTGATGGGTCTTGACTCTTTATCCAATTTGCCAGTCTGTGTCTTTTAATTGGAGCATTTAGTTGATTTACATTTAAAGTTAATATTGTTATGTGTGAATTTGATCCTGTCATTATGATGTTAGCTGGTTATTTTGCTTGTTAGTTGATGCAGTTTCTTCCTAGCCTCAATGGTCTTTACGATTTGGCATGATTTTGCAGTGGCTGGTACCATTTGTTCCTTTCCATGTTTAGTGCTTCCTTCAGGAGCTCTCTTAGGGCAGGCCTTGTGGTGACAAAATTTCTCAGCATTTGCTTGTGTGTAAGGTATTTTATTTCTCCTTCGCTTATGAAGCTTAATTTGGCTGGATACGAAATTCTGGGTTGAATATTCTTTTCTTTAAGAATGTTGAATATTGGCCCCCACTCTCTTCTGGCTTGTAGAGTTTCTGCCGAGAGATCTGCTGTTAGTCTGATGGGCTTCCCTTTGTGGGTAACCCGACCTTTCTCTCTGGCTGCCCTTAACATTTTTTCCTTCATTTAAACTTTGGTGAATCTGACAATTATGTGTCTTGGAGTTGCTCTTCTCGAGGAGTATCTCTGTGGTGTTCTCTGTATTTCCTGAATCTGAACATTGGCCTGCCTTGCTATATTGGGGAAGTTCTCCTGGATAATATCCTGCAGAGTGTTTTCCAACTTGGTTCCATTCTCCCCGTCACTTTCAGGTACACCAATCAGACGCAGATTTGGTCTTTTCACATAGCCCCATATTTCTTGTAGGCTTTGTTCATTTCTTTTTATTCTTTTTTCTCTAAACTTCCCTTCCTGCTTCATTTCATTCATTTCATCTTCCATCACTAATACCCTTTCTTCCAGTTGATCCATCGGCTCCTGAGGCTTCTGCTGCATTCTTCATGTAGTTCTTGAGCCTTGGCTTTCAGCTCCATCAGCTCCTTTAAGCACTTCTCTGTATTGGTTATTCTAGTTATGCATTCGTCTAAATTTTTTTCAAAGTTTTTAACTTCTTTGCCTTTGGTTTGAATTTCCTCCTGTGGATCAGAGTAGTTTGATCGTCTGAAGCTTTCTTCTCTCAACTCATCAAAGTAAGTCTCCGTCCAGCTTTGTTCCGTTGCTCGTGAGGAACTGTGTTCCTTTGGAGGAGGAGGGGCGCTCTGCTTTTTAGAGTTTCCAGTTTTTCTGCTCTGTTTTTTCCCCATCTTTGTGGTTTTATCTACTTTTGGTCTTTGATGATGGTGATGTACAGATGGGTTTTTAGTGTAGATGTCCTTTCTGTTAGTTTTCCTTCTAACAGACAGGACCCTCAGCTGCAGGTCTGTTGGAGTTTGCTAGAGGTCCACTCCAGACCCTGTTTGCCTGGGTATCAGCAGTGGTGGCTGCAAAACAGTGGATTTTCGTGAACCACAAATGCTGCTGTCTGATCGTTCCTCTGGAAGTTTTGTCTCAGAGGAGTACCCGGCCGTGTGATGTGTCAGTCTGCCCCTACTGGGGGGTGCCTCCCAGTTAAGCTGCTTGGGGGTCAGGGGTCAGGGACCCACTTGAGGAGGCAGTCTGCCCGTTCTCAGATCTCCAGCTGCCTGCTGGGAGAACCACTGCTCTCTTCAAAGCTGTCAGACAGGGACATTTAAGTCTGCAGAGGTTACTGCTGTCTTTTTGTTTGTCTGTGCCCTGCCCCCAGAGGTGGAGCCTACAGAGGCAGGCAGGCCTCCTTGAATAATGCAGACAGCTCTTGATTTCAGCAGGCTCTAGTTCAAAGTTCCACCTGTTTGCAAATATCTCAAATCTGAGAGGGAAATGATAACTTTATGATGTTTTCTTCTCTTCTGTAGGAAAATGACAGTGACCACGTTAAATTACATTAAACCAAATAGGCACACTACATTTAAGTGTTCAAATATTTGCCATATAGTAGAATTGTATATTAAGAACTGTTAATAAATAAAAACACTCCATTGTGTATATGAGACACATTTTCTTTATCAATTCATTAATTGGTGGGTGCTTACCTTGCTTTCATGTCTTGGTTATTTTCAATAGTGCTGTAATAAATATCAGAATACACATTTGTTTTCTTTTGGATGTATACCTGGAAGTGAAATTCCTGGATCATATGTTAGTTCTATTTTTAGTTTTTGAGAAACTTTCCTACTGTTCTCCATAGTAATTGTACTTACATACATTTCCACAAACAGTGTACGTGAGTTTCTCTTTCTCCATATCACCAGCATTCGTTATTGCTGTCTTTTGCTTAAAATACATTTTAACTAGGGTGAGATGTTACCTCATTGTAGTTTTGATTTGCATTAGTCTGATAATTAGCTATTTCGAACATATTTGCATATAACTGTTGTCTATTTGTATGTTTTCTTTAGTAAAGTTTCTATTCATATTTTTTGCCCATTTTTTAATCTGATTATTTGTGGATTTTTTTTCTATTTAGTTGTTTGAGCTCCTTATGTATTTTGGTTATTGTTAGAAAGGTGGTTTGCAAATATTTTCTCCCATGTTATGGTTGTGTCTTCACTTTGTTTATTGTTTTCTTTGCTGTGCAGAAGCTTTTTAGCTTGATGTGATTCCATTTGTTCATTTTTTATTTGGTTGCCTATGCTTTTGACATCTTAAGAAATCTTTGCCCAGTGTAATGTCCTGGAGTATTTCCCCAATATTTTTTTCTAATAGTTTCATAGTTTCAGAATGAAGTTTTTAATTCATTTTGATTTGATTTCTCTATATGGCAAGAGATAGGGGTCTAGTTTCATACTCTCTCTAACATTTCTTGTAAAACAACTCTGATGTTGACAAAATCTCTCAGTTTTTTTGAGAAATGTTTTTATTTATGTTTGAAGGATAATTTTTCTAAGTACAACATTATAGTTTTAAAATTGGAGTGGTTTTTAAAATTATTATTTTCTATACTACTTTGAATATGTCAACCTGCTTTCTCTTGACCCACAAAGTTTCTGCTGAGAAGTCTGCTGCCAAACATATTGGAGCTCCATTATGTGTTATTTGCTCCTTTTCTCTTGTTTATTTTAGGATTCTTTTTTAAAAAAAACTTTGAACTTTGAGAGTTTGATTATTATATGCCTTGGAGTAGTCTTCTTGGGGTTGTATCTACTTTTTCTTTTATGACCTTCTTGTACCTGGATACTCACATCTTTCACTAGGTTTGGAAAGTTCTATGTTGTTAGTTATTTTTGAATAAACTTTATACTCTGATTTCTTTCTCTACATCCTCTTTAAGGTCAATAACTCTGAGGTTTGCCATTTTAAGTCTGTTTTCTGGGTATTGTAGTCATAATTCATTCTTTTTTAATTCTTCTCCTCTAACAATGCATTTTCATATTACCTGTCTTAAAGCTTACTACATCTTTTGCATGCTTGATGAATTTTGCTATGGAGAGACTCTGATACATTTTTCAGTTTGTCAGTTGAATTTTTCAGCTCCAGAATTTTTGCTTGATTTTTATTATTTCAATATCTTTGTTAAATTTCTCTGACAGAATTCTGAATTCCTTCTCTGTATTGTCTTAAAGTTTGTTGAGCTTCCTCAAGACAGCTATTTTGAATTATCTGCCTGGAAGTTTACATATCTATATTACTGAGACTGATCATTTCTGCCCTATTTAGTTTGTTTTGTGAGGACATGTTTTCCTGAATAACATGTGGACACTCATGAATGTCTGGGCATTGTAGATTTAGGTATATATACTGATCTCTGTAGTTCAGAATGTTTGTACTCACCTTTCTTGAGAAGGCTGTCCACATAGTCAGAGAATTGGGTATTGTGATCTAAGCCTGTGGTCACTTCAGCTGTATTAAACATCACTGCACTTTTAAACTCCTCTATATAATTTTTCATTTCCTTCTATGGATGAATTATTGGGCAGAACCTAGAGCTGTTTTTGCAATATTTCAAAAGATTAACAAATAATTACATGGTGTCTAGATCTTAATAGTCAAATCCAATCTAATATCTGATTTCTTTTATATTGTATTTTGTCTAATCTTCCTCAGTAAATTTTAAGTTTTGTAAATAGGGATTATCATTTATTATAAGTGACAACCTTTAACATTTTTGCAACTTTTATTACTTCCAGAGGAAAAGATTGTAGTAGAAAAATAAGCATTACAGTGAAGAGGCCTGTGATAAAAGGTTTGGAGTACAGTGCTAAATGCTTGAGGGGATGGATACGGCGTTCTCCGTGATTCCTTCTAGTTTTAATGTGTATTAGCTGTGTGATCTTCAACAATAACTTAAAGAATCTTTATATTTCACATTTGTATTTTGGAGATATATCTCCAAATTTTATATATATACATATTTATTTATTTATTTATTTATCTCTTTAATTATAATGTCCTAATTAGAATATAATAAATCATTAAAGCATTGAAAATAACAAATGACACTTAGTAAACACTAAATAATTATTATTTTTATCATGATTACTAATGTTAATTGAGTTTGAGTATGGACTCTACAGAGCATTTTGTTTTCCTTTTAAAATTCAATTTGTGTAAAAATATGAGCTAAAATGATAATTATACATATTTTTACAGGGAAACTGAGGAATCGGATGTCATGTACTTTGCAGGCAACCATCAAATTTTATGTAAATTATATTTATTTCAATGTAAATCTGCTTTAACTTAATGCTATATCTGCTAATTTTCTTATACCGTGCACTTTGCAGACCGCTAAGAAGTATTGTCTTAACAAATAAAAAAATGCATAATTGGAATGCTTTATTTTATTAAATTTATGGGCAGTCAAGCCAAAGACTTGTAGGGCCTGAATTCAGTCATTTGCCTACCAGTTTGTGATACCTGATTGTGTGAACTGTGACAGATAGAAGAATAATAATTTAAAACATAGAACCACTGTCTCAAGACACATAGTTTAATTTGTTTCTTTAAGCTTTCAAGCTGATAAGAAAAATAGTCTTTCATCAAGGGCATAAATCCAAGGTGAAGATAAAGATATTTGTTCTAAAAGCATTCTTATTTTAGACTACAAGGGTACTATTATAAGGTTGGTCTCCTCAAAATATTCCCAATATAAAAAGAGAAGTGTGACTAAATAAGGTTGTTGTGATGATGCTGATATTATTCATTCTCTCTCTGACACACACATGCACACACATTTTTTTTTTTTTTTTTTAGCACACTCATCCAGTTCTTTCTCTTTGACTGGTAAGATTTTTCTCTATGGGCCTAGAAAATCTGTTCATGTCACTGCTACTATAAAGTCACGGATGTCAAGCTATTTTGTGTTTTCTGGATGGGCCCAATATCTGCATTGCTTATGGAACGAAGCTTCTTTCATCTAGCCACGAAGTGGCTAGATGCTGCCAGGGCACAGTCTCCATCATTACTCACTTTTGCTACAAATTTCCAATTTGTAGAATTTTAGCATCTTTAAAGATACTACTAGTTATAAAATGTCCCAATGAAACTTGTGAAACTCTTTGATAGATTGCCTAAGTCAGACTTACAAGGACAAACAGAAAAGGAGTTCTCATGGAGACACCCATGCCTGCATTGTTGGTGGATTATTAAGGTACTTCTAGTATTTGCATCTGAACATTTCAACCAATATTCATTTCTCTCTTGGGGGACTGATTTCTTAACCAAAGATATATTTAAATACTATAAAAGTAGTCAAAAAAGACATATCTTCTTTCTCAGTTCATTAGCTCAGATTGGTCACTGTGGCTTAATAGTTAATGACAATGTTGTATAGTTTGTGACATCTGGAGTAACATATTCCTTCTCGGATATAAATAAAATGTCTCTTTTTGTCCTGGTAATGTCATTTCCTATGAACTATTGCAGTGATGTGCTGCTTTGGTATATAAAAATCAGTGCCATGTATCTGATATCACAATAGACTATTTTAAAATCAGGTTTCTATTCTCTTTATCTGTATCCTGCTCAACATGATGTAATGTTTTGATTTGCAGTCAATTTATAAACATCTAAAATCTGACACTTGAAATGTTCAAAGCAACCACATTAATGGAGATTTTTGTATGAACACAAACACATTAATACAGCAGGGAAAAAGAGTTTGAGCCAGTTTGTTGCACAAAAGACATCATTTTCCTGAAAACAAATGGGGTGTTAAGTTCAGCTGACATCACAGTGACAGTACAAACAACTAAAAGACAGAATTATTGCCAAGAATTTCACTTTGCCCGATAATGATTGAAAGAAAATACACTGTGATATCATGTGGAAATGTAGGTTTTCAGAATTTCTATTTTTCTAAAAGAAACAGCTATATAAAGCAGAGAAATACACTCATTTCTCAGATGTATTTATTTTAAAAGGTAGACAAATAAATTGTAATAATTCTGAATTCATTCTTATTTCATTTTATTCATAAGTCAACTTGGAGAAAATTCTGGAGATGCGAAAGTCAAATATTCGCGCTTTTTATTTTTTAGCCACACAACTAAAGAAAGGCTTAAAAAAATCACTTTTCTGGCCATATATGCTATTTTGTTCTTTATTCAGCCTCTTGAGAAGACATGGGATGTCAAAAAATGTACCATGATTGAGCAAAATGCATTAGAGTAGTTTTTCCTGGATTTCTTCTGAACATGGTGGTCAATGTATAAAAGCCTGTTTATATAACATTTTTTTGACCATATGTTTTAAAATATAATGATTTTCATCTGTTTCTTGACATTGCTATTTTAACGTGGAATATTTCTAAATTTCTTCATAGTATATTGTCTCAATATTTAATTCTATTTAATCAAAGTTATTGTACCTAGAGTACTTAGAAAAACATTAGTGTGTACATGCTTATGATAACACATATGTGTGTACACACACAGAGTAAGCCAAGTGAAGGAATATTGTTCAGGCTTTTTGTTGGTCCATGGTTTGGCGACTGTAGTATTAGAGACTTGCAAAGGTTAAGCTATACTGCAGGTAAAACAAATTAACTTTATTTAAAATTCAGAAGGTAAATCTGGAATAAATGGCCTTTTCCCTGTATCCAATATACAACAAATGAATATAAATATACGTGTAGTTATATAGTTATAGATAACATAACATAACACATAACATAACGTTTTTGTACGTTTGTACATATCAGTTCACCGAGTGTAAATTTCCTGTCTTATATTGTTAAGTACATCAGTTTTTTTTAGAGAGGCATGTTAAGGGTTATTTGTAAAACAGTTGCTTTGTAAGCAATTTACAGATTAATTGAAACTAGCTTTATAACTAAAATAAATCACAATGTTCAGTTCCACAGATGCATGAGATAATTTTTTAATAGATAATTCTCCTAAGAATCTTCCAAAATCAAATTATTTGATGTAAAGAGTTAGTTCTTTTTCTTATGTAACCCAGGAGACAATATCCAAAATATAGCCCTTCCATAGTTTCTTGCTTTTTCTACCTCCTGTTTCATTATCTAGGTGAAAGCTTTTCAAATTTGAAGGCAAAGCTGACTTATTTAAAACTTGAACAATTAGACATACATGCTCTGAAGTCACCACCATTAGAAATCAATAGCTTAGGATAGCTGTTCAGGATATTAGTGGAGAAAATGAACTCTGTATTTAAATATGTGTGGGAAAGTTAGGGGAGGTGTTAAATAGTTCTTTTTCTTTCCTATATGAATGACTACTACCATGTCAATCAGTCTTTTCTGAATTTCTAATCTGCTAGTGTTGAATACAGCATATTTTATTACCCCCACAGAATGCCTATAAATATACTGAAAATGTTCATCAAAGTTCTTATCAGTTCTGTGGTTACTAGTAATGCAAAGAATATTTCCTTATCTGTTGAGGAAAAATTTATTGCTCCCTAATCACAGAACTCAATTACTTTTATCAACCACATTAGGTGCTTAGATAAAGTTTCATTACATCTCCCCTACTCTGTTGTTACCTGCCAGGGCCTTATGCTCAATATCCTGAGAGATATGATGGAGCGCATTTAATCCATCCATGAATCAGGAACATTTATAGTTCTGTGTTTTTGTTAGCTTCTGTGTTGCGACTCAGCTAAGTACACGTGTTTAGGCAATTTCAGTAAATATAAATTGTCAACACGTACAGCATCTGGTATTTAGGCATAAACAGATGTCTCCAGTACAGATGCTTTCATGAATTTGGCTACTGTTCCATTGTAGATTGTAAATCATGTTTCCTCTCAAAGGCTCTTGAGCTAAAACATGATTGATATAAAGCTTTCTTATCAATTAGATAAGACTTTAATGGTATATATGTGTAAGTGTATGTGTGTGTGTATATATAAGTATACATATATACATATATATACCATTACATAAATACATTTGATTTGTTAATTTGTCCTTTATACCCTTTGACTGTAATCAAAATGGTATGATAAAACTAGCTAGTTAAATGGAGATTATATACATACACAAATATATACATATATGCATACACACATATACATATATACACATGTATATATGTAGGTATATATGTATACACGTGTATATATGTATACACATATACATATACAGATATGCATACACATATATGCATATACATATATGCATACATATACAGATATACATATACAGATATGCATACATATACATATATACATATACAGATATGCATACACATATGCATGTACATATATGCATACATATACATATATACATATACATACATATATACACATGTATATACATGTGTATATACACACACACACTCACACATATACATATATCTGGTCTGTACCTGGCCCAGGTCAGTTATTTAAGTGACCTGCATAGTTTTGTAGGTGCTTAAGGACAGTGACTATGTCTTCAATATTACACTAGGTTCAACTCAGGTCTATCTCTTGAATCTTGCCTCAGTATGTGTGGCATTTTCATTCTAAAATTACTATCTCTCAATTCATTCTTCAACTATTGTTTTATGTTGCACCAGTCTACAATGATGATCTCACTAAAGCCTGCTACTACTTCAGATGATAAGGTACACACCAGTGACATCATAATACTTGTTCACATGTTACATTTGAATGACATGTTACTCTCTTCTCATTGCTCATACCACTGACAAAGTCCATTAAGAAGGAACTGACAGAATATTGTCCTAAGAGGTTATTTGCATTTGTTTTGTTTTAGTTAGTAGAAATTCTTGTGTTTTCATCAGCAAAGAATTTCTTTTTATATATATATATTTTTATTATACTTTAAGTTCTAGGGTACATGTGCACAACGTGCAGGTTTGTTACATATGTATACATGTGCCATGTTGGTGTGCTGCACCCATTAACTCGTCATTTACATTAGGTATATCTCCTAATGCTATCCCTCCCCCCTCCCCCCACCCCACAAAGAATTTCAACAGGAATATGTGGTTGCGATGATAATGAGGATACTAAAAGGCAGAAATGGAAAATTGGCATCTAGCTAAGTAGATTGGCTCTAACATTGAGTGTATCAGGCTGCCCAATATTACACATCTATGGCTGAGAAGGTGTTAATTTACCAACAGAACAGAGTAGAAAGACACTCATGAAAGTTGACCTCACAAATGAAAACCAATGTCTTGTTACTTCCCACCATACCTCTGTGTCCACGATCTTCACATCCAATGGTAAAACAAGGAACTTCTCACATGGTGCCACACACCACACACAGAGGAACACTTTTATCCCTTATTACCTCAAACACATAATCTTTTCTGCACTACAGGTATTGAGTCATTTTTCTGAGAAGAAAAAAAACATTTCTAGAAGAATTGGGAAGACTGGAAACTTGACTCTCAGATGTCAGATATTCTGTGTTAGAACTTCCTCTCTCTGTGTTAGAAAGGATATTCTCTCACTTTGTGGATCAATGTCCTTAAGCAGCTATTTTGCATGGCTTTTTATGCATATTTTATGACCTAGATGCAAATCTGTCAGGCAAAGATGCAACATGAGAAAGTAAATATTGAAAAACTCACTTTTGTTAAGTACTGTTGAGATACCCTACATAGGTAGGTATGTAATAATTACTGTCCCTTATATTTTACTTGGAAATTTATGGGGCATTTATTTGTATATCCTCATTTGACTGTTACACTTCCTTAAAAAGTATTATTAATGTTATCCTCTATTAAAATTAAAACAATCCAAGGTGTACATTAAGTAAACAGTAGAACCGGGTGTTCTGACTCCAGAACCAGTGCTCTCCTTGGATTTTACTCTTCCTCTGGGGAAAAAATATCCTTGGCCCTACATCTTTTTGAAGTATCATCTGAGGACCAGCCATGCTTTTTTCCTGGCAGATACAGCACAATTGCTATGTATATCTATGTCTAGATAATTATTACTTAGCTGACACCTTACCATCTGAGACGTTAGATTTTTTACAGTACTTGATCCATACCTACCCAAGACTTCTGTAATACAGAGACTGAATTCAGACTGTGGCCCTTTAACGAGCATAGTACATGGATCTGCCTACTGTGGAATAAATTCATTCTTCAGTTATGTAAATCCCTAGCCCACCAAGTAAATTCTTTGGTGCTAAGAAAATACTGGCTTCTTGTATCCTCAGCAAAATATAAGAGTGAAAATAAGGATAAGAATAAAAAATAATCACAATGTCAGGGCACCTGCCCCATGCCAACAATGTTTCATACCTATTACCACTAATCCTCAAAAACACTCTAACAGGCAAGTTTTATATATTTGTCCAAAGACATGTCAGATATAATTTCTAGAGCAGAGCACAAGATCTGATTTGTCATTCTCTAATGCCTGTCTAAGAACTTTCTGCTAAATAATTGCCTCTGTAGTTCGGGAGACAAAAATGAGCTAATTTTCTAAAGATTATTGAAGAGGGTTTACATAAAGTGGCTGTTATCAGAAGGATTATCTCATGGCACAGTGCTTAATGATGATCAGTTTAGATAACACAAACATCTGAGATAACACTCACACTGTGTCCTGATATGCAAATCATGGAGAATATTTGAAGCAATTATTTGGATAATTTTTGAAGAAAACAAATGCCATTACCTATGATAGTAGAAAAATTAATGCTAGCTTTTTGTACTGTACTAATAATATTAATAAATATTTCCTGCTTATATCATGTCTGAGGCAGTTCAAAAGGCCCCTTTTCTTGTAGCTATGCCATCTGGAGCAAATGCTTTTAGTAGAGAAAACTAGAAATAGAAGATTCATAATAGTCTTCAGTTGCATTGGCCCTGAAGTGACACTCTACATACACACTGTACTCTAGTTAGTAAATTTACTTCTTATAGGGTGTGAGGTTACAAAGTAAACCTGATACATATGTAGAGTAGAGATGAAAGTACATAAGTTATAGATAATGGGAGTCAGGTTTTTCACTGTATTATGCCATTCTCATGCTGCTATGAAGAAATACCTGAGACTGGGTAATTTATAAAGAAAAGAGGTTTAATTGACTCACAGTTCCGCATGGCTGGGGAAAACTTAGGAAACTTAAAATGATGGTGGAGGGCACCTCTTTACAGGTTGGCAGGAGAGAGAATGAGTGCCCAGTGAAGGGGGAAGCCCTTATAATAAAAAATCAGATCTTGTGAAAACTAACTCACTATTATGAGAACAGGAAGGGGGAAACCGCCTCTATGATTCAATTATCTTCACCTGGTCTCTCCCACGACACGTGAGGATTATGGGAATTACAATTCATGATTAGATTTGAGTGGGGACACAGCCAAATCATATTGCTGTCAGAGAAATAAGCTACAAAATAAATAAATACAACAAGAGAGCACAATGAAGCCTAGAATGAACCCTATGGGGCTAGACGACAGCTAGAGAGATTCAATAGAACCCTTGTCTTTTAAAATATGTAATATACATAGAAGTAGAGAGAAAAAAAAAGATGTGTATAGAGACTGACTGGAATACATAGTTATGTTTGCTACCTCTATCCTCTGATAGGATCTAAAAGTTGTGACATTCCAGTAGCAACAAGCATATCTAGGGCCCAGATTTTGATTTCTGAAGATAATTTCCAATAAAAGAAACCATTACTTTTTGCAGAATTATTTGTTCTAGGGCACATACAAGACATCTTATAGGGCTACAAAGTAAATAAGTTCTAAAAAAAAAAAAAAAGGAAAAGAAAAGGATGGGGTTATATCTGGGGATGTATCAAAAGGAGACAGAAATCAACCTGAAAGAACTCTCAAGGGCCAGAAATGAAACAAGTTGAAGGACAAAATAAATAATATATTTTATTATACTCCTAAGAATAAGATATCTATCCAATGTTCCTACTGGTATATATAAATAAATAAATAAGGAACAACTGTCTTATAGAAGAACCTTAATTAATAAGGGTGGAAATAAAAAGGTAAGTTGAAAATCATAATTAGAAAACCATGGTAAAATGTTTGCAGACCAAATCTATTGATAAATGTTGAAATCAGTGGATGAAACTTTAAGAAGTGGAATATCCACATAGACTCAAAATATCCACAATGTCTGTGGTGTTTTATATATAACCACAGAACTTTGATATTCCCTCATCTAGCAGATAGAGCTTATTTCTCCCCACCCTAAGTGGAGGCTGGACTTTAGGACTTGGTTATAATGAATGGTGTATGAGAAGGAAAACAACTTATTTTACAATGAAGAAAACTGAAATACACTACCTTTACCAGATGATCACGTTAACAATACTGGAATACGTCATACCGACATCATGTACCCTTGAAAGGATGCAATGAAATGGGAGCATCACCTCTGTAGTATTATTCCTTATATCTATAATATGTCTATTTATAAATAAATATTAGACAAATACAAACTGAGGCACATTTCCCAATATACCCTACTGAGTCATCTTATCCCTGACCTTTAACTTCTCCAAAACACTTTTACTAGAAATGAGCACTTTCACTAGAAACAAGCACTTTCATCTCTCTTGTCAAAAAGACCTATCATATTGACTTTACATATGAAATATCTATTTCGCGGAAATTAATGGTATTATTTTTTAAATAAGTCTATTAAGACTGACCTAACTTGCAATGTGGGACATGATGTTCAGTGTTTTTGCTTTCCCCATCCTGATCCCACTACGGGGCAATGTTGAAGTTTGAAATTCTAGGTTCTAATCCTTTTCTAAATATTTACTGAATTTCACATTAATTGATAAAAATTCCAAGATTCTTTCAACTAAATTTTTTTTTGACTTGTGTTGTGGAACAGGTGAAAAGAGTAAATTGAAAGTCTAAATGTTATTTATAAACAGTGTATGACACTGTTAAAAGCACGTTGAAGAAATAAATGAATGTGTTTTTCAATGCAAATAAAATTGTTATAGTCTCAAGTTGAATATTATTTGTTTATGTTTGTATCTGTTATATTACTGGTAGGCTCAATATAAGACAATTATTTTGGATTTATTATACATAATTATTCTAAGCTATGTTATTATGTATGGATACTAAATTTCTTCAAGATATCTATATGATAAAGAATTAAACTAGCCAATGGAAAACTAGTAAAAAGTAGAAATCTTCAAGCAGGAACAATACAATTCTAGAATCCTGTAATACTTGAAAATGAAAATGATAAGAATAATAATTTAGAGCCATAGTGCCACTACCATACCCACAAACTTTCTGTGGCTATGTATAAATTTAAATATAATTTACAATTCAGTTCCTTTATTACACTAGTCACACTTCAATTGCTGAAGAGCCACATATGGCTAGTAACTATCATATTAGAGGGCACAGGCACAGAACATTTTTCGTTACTGTAGAAACTTTTATTAGTCTGATTTAGATTAAAATGATATTAATTTAAAATGATAATGTTTTGTTTTTATTAAACATTTCCAAATGTATAATATAGCATAAATCTGTAGAAATTTAACTCATTCTCTCAACATACTTGAGGAGAAGAACATTTTCCTTACTGTGAGAATTAAAAGCAAATAGGAAACAAGATTTAAAGGTGTATTTCAATCTGGACAGCAGGTCACTGCCCAAGTTCACTGAGCATTAAGTACCTTTGAAATCTTATAATGGCTGACATTACATTGTAGTCCTGAATCTCCAAAGATGTCTTTGATAATGGCTGTAATGATTAATTTACACGTTGCCTGGTCTGGGCTAAAGAATAAACAAATAACTGGTAAAACATCATTTCTGGGTGTGTTGAGAGTGTTTCCAGAAGAGATTAGCATTGAATTGGTAAACTGAAGAAATGATCGTCTTCACCAGTGTGAATGGTCATCCAATCTGTTTAAGGCCAGGATAGAATGATAAAGTGAATAGAGGGAAAATGTACTCTTTTAGTTGAGACATTCACTTTCTCCTGCTCTCAGACATCAGCACTCCTGGTTTCCAGGCCTACAGACCCTGGCCTGGACTTATATCATCGACCTCTACCCCTCTCTGCCAATTCTAGAGTATTTGGACTTGAACTGAATTTCAGTAATGGCTTTCCCAGTTCTCAGGTTTGCTGGCAGCAGATCATGTGACTTCTTTGCCTTCACAAGTGCACAACCCAATTCTTATAACACTATGATAAAGATAAATTTATCTCTTTCTCTGTTTCTTTTTCACACACACACGTGTGTGTATATCCTATTGTTTTTGGTTCTTTGAATAGCTCTAATACAAATTTTTGTCCAAGAGTGTTCAAAAGAAATAGAATTTTAAGGATGGTTTTTATAAATTGATTCTGAGATTTTGAGGTTTCAGAAATTGTCTCCTTAGTCTGATTAGATTTGAAGATGGGAATGACTATTTCCAGTAGAAAAGAGGGCAATGACATTCTATGGCCTGAATAGGGAAATGGAAATCTGCAGTTGATATTCCTTATCAACCACTTATAGAAGCAAGAAGCTCAGTGACTTTGTATACGACACTTTTGAACATTTCTTTTAAATTAAGGACTGTAATGATGTTCATTGGTTGCTCCCACTATCACTGTACAAAGTGGGAAAGAAAAGGAGGAGTTCAAGGAATCAAATTCCCAGCTCCAAGCTCTATTTCTTCTAGCTGCAAGGCTAGAATTGCCAAAAATAAAATGCAGAAGCTCACCCTGTGATTGGCTGAATTACAATGAAGTTGTATTCCCAGCCTCTTTGAGTTTCTACTATTAAAATTGGGCATTGATTGAGGAAAAAATTGAATTGCATAAGTTGAAAGAGGGTGTGAAGAAAGACCTTGAACCCCTAAATTATTTTTGCTTTTGAAATGGACAGGGTCTTGGTCTGTCACCCAGACTGAAGTGCAGTGGCGTGATCATAGCTCACTGCAGCCTTAAACTCCTGGGTTCAAGCTATCTTTTCACCTCAGCCTCCCAAATATCTAGGACTGCAGGTGCATGACATCATACTCTGGTAAAACCCCTAAATTTAGATTGTTTTTCTTTGTCAGTGAAATTTCCATACACCCCATCAAATTAGCCTCTCAGCCACCAGCTAAATTGGCTGTTCCATCTTCAGTGGTATTGGTCTCCCTGCCTCCCTATGAGAGTATTAACACATATTGCCTGGGAAAATAGTAACAGTCTCTCCTAAAGTAGTTGCCATGGAAGACAATGTTGATTCTCCTCTCAACCTACCCCCAAGTGACTGCACTCAACCAAAGGCAAGATGGGCATGGTTACCACAATGGACATCAGAGTCAAAGCAGCAATCAGAATAATCTGACCTGCACAGACTTATGGATTTGGCTAGTTAATCATAGAGTTCCTAGCAGTAAAGTAGATAGGAACCATACTAAATTCTTACCTGATATATATAGATAGAAAAGTCTTAAGTGAATAAACTTAAATCCTATCTTAAATCCTAAAAACAGAAAGTCACAACCCCTCAATCAATTATCAGGCCTAAGGAGTTTACAGACTCATAAGTCTTTGAATTAAGGGGAGGCTGGTTCTCCTAAAGGAAGGACCTCAACATAAAATTTTGATTGTAAATCTTTCTTCCAGCCTTGTCCAAAAGGACCCATGGCTTTTTGTTAGGGTAACTGTGCTTCAAAGAAAAGGAAATAATCATACCTTTCGGGGACTACTGATCACTGGCTCTGAAGTGACATTGAATCCAGGAGATGCAAAATGTCACTGTGGCTCTTTAGTCAGATTAGGGGCTTATAGAGATCAGGTAATCAATGAAGTTTTAGCTCAAGTCCATCTCACAGTGGATCTAGTGGGTTCTGAATTCATCCTGTGGTCATTTCCCCAGTTTTAGAGACATGATTGAAATAGACATACTTAGCAGCTGCCCGAATCCCCACATTGGTTCTCTGACCTGTGAAATGAGGGACATTATGGTAGGAAAGACAAAGTGGAAGCCAATATAACTGTCTCTACTTATAAAATAGTAAATCAGTAGCAGTGCCTCATTTGTGGAGAGATTGCAGGGATCCTTGCTACCACCAATGATTTGAAAGATGCAGGGGTGGTGATTCCTACCCCATCCTTATACCACTCTCCTATTTGGCTTGTGCAAAGGATGGATGGATCTTGGACACAGAATTATTGTAAGCTTAACCAGATGATAAGTCCAACAGCATCTGATGTACCAGGTGTGGTTTCATGCTTGAGAGAATTAAGACGTACCCTGGTACTGCTATGCAGCTATTGATCTGGCTGCCTGTTTAGACAGCCAGAGGATAAGTGCCTCTTTATCCCTGTCCATAAGGCCCATCAGAAGCAATTTCCTTTCAGCTGGAAAGGCCATCAGTACATATTCAGCTACTCCAATTATATATCAACTCAATGACCCTATATCATAACTTAGTTCAAGAAGGATCTTAATCATCTTAACCTTATATAAAATAACACACTGTTCCAATACACTCAAGACCTTATGCTGACTGGACCTAGTGAGTGGGAGATAGCAACCACTCTAGACTTATTGGTAAGACATTTATGTGTAAGACAGTGTTAAATAATCTTCACTAAAACTCAGGGACCTTCTATCTCAGAGAAATTCTTAGGGATCCAGTGATGTGGGACATGTCAAGATACACTTTCTACATTGAAGAATAAGTTATTGATTGTATCTATCCTTTCCTAAAACCATAAAAGAGGCACAGTGCCTAGAGGTCCCCTTCAGAATTTTAGAGGTGATATATCATTCATTTAAGTGTTTTACTTCAGCCCATTTACCAAGTGACCCAAAAAGTTGCTAGTTTTGAGATGGGCCCTGAAAAAGAGAAGGCTCGGCAACAGGTCCAGGCTATTGTGCAAGCTGCTCTGGCATTTGGGTCACATGATCCAGATGATCCAATGGCGCTTGAAATGCCAGTGCAAATAGGCATGGTGTTTGAAGCCTTTGGCAGGTGCCCATGCATGAATCACAGAGGAAGTCTTTAGGGTTCTGGAGCAAGAGCCTGCCATCATCTGCAATTAAATAAGCTCCTTTTGAGGAGCAACTCTTGGCTTGCTATTGGGCGTTACTGAATGCTTGACCATAGGCCACCAAGTTACTATGAGCCCTGAGCTGTCAATCGTATACTGAATGTAATATGACCCAGCAAGCCACAATGTTGGGCTTGCATAGTAACACTATATTATCAAATGCAAGTGGTATGTATGTTATTGAACTTGAGCAGGCCTGAAGGTACAAATAAGTTACATGAATAATTGGCCCAAGTGACCATAATCTTCAATCCTACTACCCTGCATTCTCTCTCCCAGCCTGCATCTGTGGCCTCATGGGGAATACCCTATGTTCAGTTGACAAAAAAAGAGAAAACTTGGGCTTGGTTTATGGAGGGTTCTACCCAATATGCAGATAACCACTGAAAACTGGACCACTGTAGAACCATAGTCCCTGTCTGGACATTCCTCAAAGATAGGAAGGAAGGCAAATCTTTCCATGGGTAGGACTTAGGGCAGGGCACCTGGTTTGGAACTTTGCTTGAAGGGAGAAATGGCCAGACATGTGATTATACAACAGTTCATGGGTTCTCACCAATGGTTTGGCTAGATGGTCAGGGATTTGGAAGAAACATGATTAGAAAATTGGTGACAAAAATATTGGGGAAAGATATTTGAGGATAGAGAACTCTCTGAATGGGAAAAATTGTGACGATATTTATATCCCATGTGAATGCTCACCAAAAAGTGACTTCAGTAGAGAATTTTAATAATAAAGTGGATAGCAGGAACCAGTTTATAGATGGCCCTCAGCCTCTTTCCACAGCCACCCCTGTCATTGCCCAAAGGACTCATTTAAAATAAAAGGTCTTAGTAGCAGGGACTAAGGGTAAGCAACATAGATCTCCATTCACCAAGGCTGACCTGGCTATGACCACCACTGAGTGCTCAATCTGCTAGCAGCAGAGATTAACACTGGGTCCCCATTTGGCACCATTCTCCAGGGTGATCAGTCAGCTATCTGATGACAGGTTGATTACATTGGACCATTTCCATTATGGGAGAAATAGCATTTTGTCCTTTCTGGAATAAACGCTTTGGATATAAATTTGCCTTCCTTACCTGCAATGCAGGCGTGGTGGCAGGTGCCTGTAATCTCAGCTACTCAGGAGGCCGAGGCGGGAGAATCACTTTAACCTGGGAGGCAAAAGTTGAAGTGAGCCGAGATCGCACCATTGCACTCCAGCTTGGGCAACAAGAGTGAAACCCTGTCTCAAAAAATAATGTATTAACTTTATATCAGTATTTAAGTCACGTTAATTTTATATCCCAATATTTAAGGTATGGAATATCAGGAGAAGGGTTAACATTATTTCAAGACTTTTGAAGAAGAGTTAACATCATTCAAAGACTCCTTTTTTGGGAAGACATTAGAGCATTTTTGGTCATATAAATGATAATTGTATCATAGTAGGTAGAATTATGACTTTGTTATTGTAGTTATTTGGAGGTTAAGTATGGTTTAAGTAGATGCATATGGGCACCAAGTTAAAAAGGGGTGAGCTTCTGATGGTTAATTTTATGTGTCAGCTTGACTGGGCTAAGGGATGCCCAGATAGCCCGTATTTTTTAGTGTGCCTGTAAGGAAGTTTCCAAAAGAGATTAGCATTTGAATTGGTAAACTGCGTAAAGAAGGTTGCTCTCATCAATGTGAATGGGCATCATTCAATCTGTTGAGGGTCAGCATAGAAGAAAATAAAGGAAGGGCAAATTTTCTCTCTCTATTTGAGCTGGGGCATTTATCTTCTCTTGTCCTTGGACATTGTCACTCCTGGTTCTTAAGCCTTCAGACTCAAACCTGGACTTCCACTATCACATACCTACCCTGAACCCTTGAGACTCAGATTGAATTATACCACTGGCTTTGTGATTCTCCAACTTGCAGACTACAGATGGTGGGATTTCTCAGCCTCCATTATTATTTGAGCCAGCATTTTATACACACACACACACACACACATATACATATATCAGTGAGAGATGATTCTGTTTCTTTGAAGAATCTTGACTAACATATGCCTGACTTGTAGAGTATACCTAGAAGTTCATTCTTTTTTCACCCAAATTTGAACTTACATGTGGCAAATTATGCATAAGTTAAAATCAACTATTTCCAGCAACATGTAGCAAAGCTGTTAGCAATTTATGTATAGTATTTCATTGTTTTATGTTTCCTGTGTTTTAAATGCCAGTATATTAAAATACTTGACTGTAGATAACAGTAGATACTTTAGTAAACCTTTTCCAAGATAATTCAATATAAAAAAAAAAGAAACAACTAAAGGCTAGAATGTGGTTTTCTAGGAAATACAATTAATAATATAAAATCTTCCCTTATTTGTAATTAAATGAAATAGTAGAAAATCTATATTTGTTATGTGGTAACCAAAAAAAAGAACGTTAAAAAGAGGATTTATTATGTAAGTTTTTTTTTTTTCACTCTTGCACAGGCTGAGTCACATACTTTATTATTTTATTTTAATTTTGAAATAAAACTATTTTAAACAAATAGTAATCCTGTCAGAAGAGTATGTTTAATTATTATTAAATTATAATCTCCTAGATTTTGCGAAAAGCTCTAGATTTTTTTCTATATTGATCTAACTACAAGGCAGCATTATTTCCAAATGATAATGTATTAGTTTCCTAAGGCTATTGTAACAAAGTACTGCAGCCTGGGCAGCTTAAAAAACAGAACTCTATTGTCTCACAGCTGTGGAGGCTAGAAGTCCAAAATTAAGATGTCAGCAGGATTGGCTCTCCACAAAGTTTGTAAGGGGAGGATCTGTTCCAGGTCTCTATATTTGGCTTGTAGATGACCATCTTCTCCCTATGACCTCAAGGAACTCACTTTAACTGGAATCCATCTGTAAAGATATTATCTCAAAATAACATCACATTTTGAGATACTTGTGGTTAGGACATCAACACATACTTTTTTTTTCGGGGGAGCACAATTCAATGTACAACCCATCGCTTTTTTTTTTTTTTTTTTTTTTTTTTTTTTTTTATACGGAGTCTTACTGTGTCGCCCAGGCTGGAGTGCAGTGGCGCAATCTCGGCTCACTGCAAGTTCCACCTCCCGGGTTCACGCCATTATCCTGCCTCAGCCTCCCAGGTAGCTGGGACTACAGGGGCCCACCACCATGCCCGGCTAATTTTTTTGTATTTTTAGTAGAGACGGGGTTTCACCGTGTTAGCCAGGATGGTCTCAATCTCCTGACCTCATGATCCTCCTGCCTCGACCTCCCAAAGTGCTGAGATTATAGGCGTGAGAACCCATTGCTATTATACTATCAAAGCTTTCCACTAATTCCTTGCTTATTCACACTCACAGTAATATGTATGTTGTGTGTGTGTGTGTGTATATACATATATATAGAGAGAGAGAGAGAGACAGAAAGAGAAAGAGAGAGAGAGAGAGAGAGAGATTCTTCTCAGGAGAGAAGAGTAAGTGAGCACATACTTGAACCAGAACAGATAAGTGTGGTCCTCAGGCATTCTCCTGCTTAAGATTTGCTTTTAATAAATCATCAGACTGACAAATAACTTAAAAAAAAACTGAAAAGTTTCAAGATGCATAGACCTGAAGGCAACAGAAGTCTGGGCTATGGGAGCATCATTCTTTGATTATATCATTAGATTTAACCAAAGACAAATTCGGCCACAAAAATCTCCCACTTTCCATTCTGACAGTGACTCAGCACGTTATCCTACTAATTCCACAGATTTTTAACTGGCCCTCCAAATCAAAAACCAATGTTTGTCCCCTGATTTTTTATAATAGAAATGCATTTCCATCTGTGCAAGCCCCAGCAAGGCAGAGTTTTCACTGTTTTTATGCTGTTTCGACAGAATTGTGCTAGAGATCAATGGATAATACAACACAAAGTGCCATATGATCAGCATGTATTTCACAGATTGAAATGTTAATTTCAGGCCAATAGAAATGAAGAAAGCTTAAAAACAAATGCAGGAAAGGAAACGCGCGCGCACACACACACACACACACACACACAGGATGCTATTGCATTTAAAACATTCTGCACATCTGTTATTAATCTTCCTCTACTGCGCAATGAATAGTTATATTAGCTACTGAAACATCAGAAAAAATAGCATCTGGAGAGGATGTTGTAATATTCCATAAATATTCAGCAAACTAGGCCAGTTTCACAGGCTTTGGGAAAGGAAAGGGTGAGTTTGGTGCTCTTAGCTGGTGTGAAGGGACCTGGAAGTGGGGTGAATTAAAATAAAAGTGAAAACAATATGACATGTAAACCATTTATAATCCTAAGGCCAGGGCTACTGTATGTTCATATCCCAGGGAAATTTGCCAAATAATTAATAATATAATTTTCCCCACACCGTAAGTGTCTGAGATATTATAGGAGAAAAATCTCTGCTTCATGAAAAATGTCTTTAGTGTAGTTGTTATCAAGGATAAATGTCTTATATTAAGAAAAATAAGCTATAATATAGTGGATAATACAATTCCAGTAATAAAACCTAAGGCCTGAAAATCATTTTAATTTTGGAGTGCTTGTACTCCAAATAACTAGTAGAAAGCCTATTGATAAACAGATAATATCTATACGGTACTTTTTCAGTTCCACAAATTCTAAGTGAGATCTTCATGCCTTTCAAGACACTTTTAATATAAAAAATATTATCTTTAAACTTTAACATAACTGGAATGTATAACCTGATTCTTTTATGGACACAGAATGATATGCTGAATGAGTTTTGCACTATGTGATTTGGCAGGTGCAAATTCATTGAGAATTTTTGCTAGCAAAAGAATGACAAAATCATGGTGCTACAAATATCCTCAAATTTAATGTTGCTTGATTTGGATTTTTTTTTTCTTTAAAGCAGCTTGTTGCTTCTGGGAAGATTATACACTTCATGGATGCCATTTATAAGAACCAACCCTCCCTCCCTCCCATCTCCCTTCCTTCCTTCCTTCCCTCCCTCCTTCCCTTTTTGTTACTATATGATACTTGGCCAGGGACAAGGTGTGAGAGAGGGAAACAATTCTAAACTGATGTAGGTGTATCTGATCATGAAACTATTATTAATAGAGGAAGACATAATGTAAGGGAACTGGATTATATTAAAATTATGGAGTCTGAATCTGATGAACATAATCTAAAGCATATTATTACAGAGAAAAAGAGCATCTATAAATTTGCAGATTGATCCTGAAGTTATTCATCTAACATAAAAAGGTAACAAAAATGAAATCCATTGTTTATTTATATATAGTTTTGCCAAATTTCAAGGTTAAATGCTTCTCTAGAAAATTAGAATAAAAATTATAAAAATCTACAAATACTATTCGGTGAAGTTACAATATCATTAAAAATTTGGACAGGCAAAGGATTTCAGGAGTCATTTATTAATCCAAAACTGTTGAAACAATAAGGAAATAAATTATTTTATATATTCATAAAACAATTACTGTTCGATGTGTAAGATATACAATGTGTATTATAAATATGAAACCATCTGATTACTCAGAAGTATTGTATATCATAATATAAGCAGAAACAATCAAATAAAAACACAATTAAGGTAATTTTCATGATACAGTGTATGATGGCTGTGAAATAATAATCAGGACAATAAATACTGAAGAATTCAATGGAAGGAGAAGTGCCTGGGTCAAGCTTGTCAGGGAAGCAGAGGTATAGCTCAAGTTAGAATTTTATGAATTGTCAAGATTTTTTGCATAGTAAAATTAAAACATACTTCAGGCAAATGAAGAGCATTATTACATTCTGCTCCATGCTATGAAACAGCAAATTACATGCTCCCTCATGGCCACCATCAGTACCTTTGCATGTGCATAATGGTAGAGAAAATAGGGATCTCTTCCCCTATTATTCAGACCTTCCTCCCCAAAACAATGATATTTTGACCTTACATATCCATAATCTCTGTCGTTTCTCTTATCTCAATAAACTGTTTTCTCAAGGCAATCTAGAATGTTTAGGTTTTGTCGTTTCACTGTTTATCTGTGACAACCGTTTACTGTATTTACATAGATCTTCTTTATCATACTTTAGGCTAGTTCAATTTAGGTTACAGAATAAGAAAATAAATCTTAGGATTATGAAAAATATGCTGACTTATTTTTATAAAGTATATGTTAATTTTTGTTTCATTAATTTGGGAGGAATCATCCACCCATGATACTTTTATTTATTTAGATATCCTTAAGTTTGATGTGCTTTTCTTTCTAATTTTTTTATGATGCCTTTGAGGATAAGAATATATCACTAGATAAATATATACTTCCGTATAGCAGATTGATTTTTTTATATGGGCTAGATATTTATAATATCTCCTGTCACTAAAAACAACAATCTATGTTTGATAGGTATTAAGCATTTAATAAATATCTGATGAACAAACGTGAATATCCTCTTTAAAAGTCATCAAAGAAATGAAAAACAGCTGTTCCTTTCCACTGGTTGCTTAGTTATCTGCTGAATATTTCACATGAATCCCAAACAATTATGCCACTTGGGCCCTAAACAAAGTAAAAGAATTTTATAAAATACATTATGGGTTGTGTGGGGGGGTTACATTTTGAAGCTTATATTTGCTAAGCATCACTGTCGTATTTCTTTGGCTCCATATTCTTATTTCTTTCAGTTTTGTAACCAGAGATCCAAACTTTCATCTCTAATCTCTCAATCACCCTCATTTACTTGAAAAATTCAATGGAAGCCTCACCACATTTAATAAAGCCAAACTTAACTGAGCTTTAAAACTTGAAAGCAGGGGCAGGCTATATCTTCAACAGCATGAATAATATCATAATTTAAAAAAAGCAAAATGCCTTCAACTGATAGAGCAAGATTAAATTGTATATTTACTCTAGGTTCTGGCCATAGAAAAAGTCAAGGGGCTGTTTGAACGCCAGTGGGAAAAGTAGTAGCAAATAGGTGCTCAGAGTGTATTTCCTTATATTTCCTATCACTTTATTTTTTCCTCATCATTTTATTACTTTACTGGGTGGCAAAAAGTAAAGAGCCCATGAGCCCCTATCAGCAATTCTATAGCTACTCAAAGTACATGTTGTCCTGCTAATATTTTATTTTATATCATAATATTTTTTAGATTCTGAAATAAACTTGAGGTTATCTTACGTTGATCATTCAAGGTAGTTGAATCTTCCTGGAAGAAGTATCCTAAAATCATGAAGGCCAAATCACAGAGCACAAAAACAAGCAAGAGTTTCCCAGGGCAGTCATAATTATTACTTTGGAAAGCATCACTTCTTATTTAGACTCCTGTGGTTAAATATTTGAGAAACATGCTATAGTTGGTTTAACTTAAAAAGTGGGAATTATTACATGCTCAGAGAGGTAGCTCCTAGAATGTAAGAGAGAGATGAGACATCCATTAAGACACACTGAATCTAACTAGAAATTTATCAGAAATGTTATATATGCTTTATCTCTGCTTTCTTCCCTTTTTTCTTTCCAAATATTCTCATTACATACTGTTTTTTTTTTTCCTGCTTCTTAGAGATAGTGAAACTGCCACCACACCACTCCTTAGTTATCTTAGTTCCAGACATGCAGGGGAACCAACTGACTGACTCTGAATCCTCTTTGTAAATCTAGCATTGTAAGAGCCCTCTACTATGACTACATTCACCTTTTGAAAATCATCAGGTTTAACTCATTTTAAGACATCTTATTTTGTGTTTTTGCATTTATGATGTTCAAGAAGTCTATATTTTGATTTATGTAATTTAAAAATAAAACAATGGTAAAATGTGATGAAAATATTTGAATTGGTTCTAGTGGTCAGCAATGTTATTGAATAATGTGTGTATTTAATACACTCAAGCGTATTTGCATACTAATTCCTATATTTACATATATTTATACATGTTTATATGTATAGAAAATATGTAAATAAAATGTATTGGCCATACAAATAAATTTCAAGTTATGAAAAACTGGATTAAGAAAACATAAAGGCATACTGAGTTTGTTTGTGAGAATGCAAGACCATTAATCACTTCAGAAACACTGCGTTGAAATCACCTTCACTAATAGGACATTTGTGTGTTACGTTGACTACTATGTACCTCTCGTGGTATTTATCCTAATACAATTCTATACATTTGAAAAGAGAGAGCCATTCCACCAATGTTAGCACAATTCACATAATTTTAGAATGTTGTATAATCAATACTTTTACAGTCCCAAGCTTGTACAGGCCTCAAAGCAGAAGGTTAGGTCATTCTTCTCATGGGGTATAGAGTTTAGCCTTCATCAACAAGTGCTGTGACTGCATAGCTGGATTTTATTTTATTTTTTATTATTTTCAGTATAAATATATATGTTTTCATTTTTATTTTTGTATATGTTGATGCATACATTTAGAAGTCACATATTTCTTTGTATATTTAGAAATATACACATGTATGTGTGTTTATACACATACGCATAAATGTGTATATTTCCAAATATATCTCGATATAATCTGTCAGTCTGGTATTTCATGCATACAGGGAACAAGCAAAGATATATCACAGCACAAAATGGGCACTAGCTTATTAAATGGTATCATCCACTCACCTGGGCTGGTAGTGTTCAACAGTGTGTCTTATATCCAGATTTTCTTTCTTGCCACCTACTTTGGAGTTCAGAAGAGTTTGTGATGCCAGACACATTTTTTCCATGCTCCTCATACTTGTCAAAGAGGCCTCAGGCACCTAGTATTCCAGGTGTTTTTACTCTAGGTCTTCTGTCAGCCTATCTTGAGTTTCTCTAAATTTAAATGAGAATGGCCAGAACAGGCTAATTCCAGGACTGGGTAATCTTTAGCATCTGGTCCCACTGTTATGGCACTCAGAAAGACCCCAGTGGTCCTCAGTGCAGCCCGGCTATGGCCTGCCCCTTCTACCATCCTTTGTACTGTATTTCATAAACCAAACTTGTGCCGCCCTTAACCTGTCCTGAGGACTCAGGCCTAGCCTTGCTACCTCTGATGGAAAGCCTCTTCTCCACCCATTGTACGTGCACCAATAGGAAACAATTTTCCTGATTTAAAGGTGGAGGAAAAGTGGACAGAATTCCCTCTGGAGGGTGGTAGAACTATTACTGGGTATGGTAAAATTGCTGGCCTGGTTTTAGCCACAAGGGTGTAAAACCATGGAACTAGCAAGAAAAGCCTCTAATGGCTTCCTTTCCTGACAGTAGGTTGCAAAGGGCCCAATGGCCCCTAGTGTAAATGTAGGTATATCTGTGTGTGTGACTCTATGTGTGTACCTCTGGGTATTTTTATTGGATTATGTTTATTTTATACATATGCATTTATATTTTGATATGCTTCTGTAGATATTTGTATAAATACATATGTTATATATCATATCTATATTCATTTTTTATCATTTATCTTTTTTATTTCTAAAAATGTAAGGAGTACAAGTGCAATGAATATGTTGTGTATTGGTGAAGTTTGAGCTTTTAGAGTAACCATCACCTGAATAATGTACATTGTACACATGAAGTAATTTCTCATCCACCCGCCCTCCCACCACCCACCCTTAAAGTCTCCAGTTCGTCATTCTGTACTCTATGTTCATGTGTACATATTATTTAGCTCCTACTTAAAAGTGAGAGCGTACAGTATTTGCATTTGTTTCTTAATTGTTTCTCTTAAGATAATAGCTTCCAGTTCCATCCATGTTGCTGCAAAATACAGAATTCCATTCTCCTTGTGGCTAAGTAGTATTCCGGTGTGTGTGTGTGTATATAAACACACACACATATGTGTATAAATATACATATATGTATATACCCATATACACATATATATACACAATGGAATACTACTTAGATGCAAAAGAAGGAAATTCTGTACTTAAATATTATTCTTACTTAAGAATAACGTGTTTATTATTTAATAATACTGCAATTTAGTATTCCTTTGTGTGTATATATACACACATATATACATATATGTGCGTGTACAAACACATACACACACACGTGTGCGTGTACACACACATACACACACATGTGTGTGCGTATACGCACACATATATATGTGTACACATATATATACATACACACATATATACACATATATGCCTATATAGGTATATATGTATATACATATATACATATATACACATATATACCTATATAGGTATATATGTATATACGTATATACACATATATACCTATATATGTATATATGTATATACGTATATACATATATACACATATATATGTATATACGTATATACATATATACACATATATATGTATATACGTATATACATATATACACATATATATGTATATACGTATATACATATATACACATATATATGTATATACGTATATACATATATACACACATATGTATATACGTATATACATATATACACACATATATGTATATACATACCTATGACTGGGTAATTTATAAATAAAAAGAGGGTTAATGGACTCATAGTTTTCACATGGCTGGGGAGGCCTCACAATCATGGTAGAAGGTGAAGGAGAAGCAAAGGCATATCTTACATGGTGACAGGCAAGAGAGCGTGTGCAGGGGAACTGCCCTTTATAAAACTATCAGATCTTGTGAACAGTCACTCACTCTTGTGAGAACAGCATGGAGGTAACTGCCCTTATGATTCAATTACTTTTCACCAGGTCCCTCCCACAACACAAGGGGATTATGAGAACTACAATTCAAGATGAGATTTGGGTGCGGGCACAGCCAAGCCACATCAGGTAGATAACTAGTATGTGTAGGTATATACACACACACACACATATATATATATACACACATATGTGCATATACATATATATGTATATATACACACATATTTGCATGTACATATATATGTATATATACACACATATTTGCATGTGTCTGTATGTATATATGTGTGTATATATGGGTAATGTCTGAACTTTCCCCTCAATTGTGCTGTGAACCAAAAACTGTCCTAAAAAATGAAGTCTATTGAGAATGCTACATAAAGTAAAACAAGGTTTAATGATTTTTAAAATTAAACTACTTTTCATATCTTATTTACAGTTTCTATCACTCTGTGTGTGTGTGTGTATGTGTGTGTAACAGACTTCATGGTGGGTTGAGGGTAGAAGAGTGAAAGAAAACATGCAGAGCAAATGAAGACCTCTCACGGAAGGTGATGATCATGTAAACCTTATTAGGGCAATGGAGCAAAAGGGTTGGTAGTGCAACCTTCCCTACTTTCAACTCTGAATGCCAAACATAGATATCCTAGTGTGAGAGAAATGAAACAATCTTGTCCTTCACTGCTGTGAGCCTTCTTTCTGTAAAATCAACACCAAGTTGAAATCAGAAGTATATTAGGTTGAAAGATTTTGAGAACTTGGGCCCCTCTTTCATACAAGTACCTTGTTCTCACATAGATTACCTTGAGAACAAATATGCTTTCAACAGACACCAAAGTGTCAAGCATCTTTGTCCTTTTAACCATCAAAATTATTTCTAAGAAGTTAAGAAGAAATTAAATAAGCCAGGGATAAATTATTTTGTCAAACTTCATCTCAGAATGGTATGATTTGAAGATTTAACCTTTGGTAATTTACCCAGTAATTTATTTTCTAGATACAAGTGCCTATTGCGGCCTTATAACAACAGCAAGCTTAAGAAAATGTAGAAATATATAATTAAGGAAAAAGCTGACATTTATGTTTCCCTTAAATTTATACAGCTGCTTCTTGGTGCAGCAGTAGACCTCTTACATCAATATGAAGTTGATTTCAATCAACATTGATTGCCCAGTCTGGACCATTAAGTGCATAAGCTGATTTCAGAGAAATGAAATATGATAGATGTAGAAATCAGTGTAGGAAAGCTAAAGAACAACAGGAAGAAATCAAGGGTCCTGAAGTAAATAAACTCATTCCTCACTGTTTGCTAATTAGCTTTTTTTTTCTGCTTTTAAGTTTAGCAATTTTGTTGATTGTTCTTTTCTTCTTTAAAGTGTCTGAATCTAGAGGATCTGAAACACACTGCATCCAAAGAACGTTAAAATGGTAAATAAATCCATCCTAGTACCATTTCCCAAATTAACGAAAGCTCTACATACACAGGGAAGTAGGAAAAGTAAGTATAGGGAAGCTGAAGTTGCTCAAGAACACAAAGGTGAATGTGGGTGTGAAGGAGCATTCAGAGATTTGAAAGTAATGAAATTTCATTCACTTTATCATAATACTTCCATTTTCCTTATATTCTGAAATCTGAATGTCCTTTTAAAAAGCAGCTAAGTTTTCTTACTCCTGATACAGTTGTTTTATTTAAACAATAAAACTCAACTGTTTAGAGAATACTGAAACTCATCACCCTTTTATTAACAACCATTAACTGCATATAAATTTTCCAGAAAATGGAAAGCATTAGAAGTTTAGAACTTCCTGAGTGTCCTATGAGATTAAATGTACACAAGTTATTTAGGTTATGCTATATATTTTGTTGTACTCCCTAACAATGTTAAGACAGTAATAAAACAGAAGAATGAGGGGCCACAAACTAGGTAAAAGGCAAGAGAAATAGGAAGAAACACAGATATGAAAAACAGAGACTGTTTAGATTTCAATATTCATATTTCATTTGAACCGAAAACTGTCTAGTGTTTTAACATATACAAAAAGTAGATAACCTTATCCTTTTGCACCTTTTTAAAAATTCCATCAAAGAGCTTTCATGCTCTTTAATTATTAACGAGAAGCCCTCTTCGGTACTTTTCTTTCTCTGTGTTACAGTGTCTAATATCCATCTGGATATTTCTCTCAATTAACCCAAAGAGATAATTTTTTAATTTCCCATGCTAAAATGCAGTCCTTAATGTCCTGCTTACACTTTTTAGATTATAAATAATCTAAAAGAAGCCTTTGATTCTTATGTAATATGGAGCATATGTATTTAACTGAAGCCATAACTTTAATCTGTAGGGTGCATAATTATAGCACAGTTTGATTTTAAGTTATGGTTTAAGGAACCATAACGTCTCAAATAGCATAAGGTATAGGCATATTTTTGCAAAATGTATTTGTGAATCTTCACTGAACATTCAAAATATGGATTCAAAAATTGCTGTGCAATTGCAGCTCTACTGAAATGAACCAGTTATAGGAAAAAACAAAAAACAAAAAAACAACTTTTTCCCCCAGAGCTAAACTGATCTCTTTTTAAGCCATCACAAGAGCTCCACTGTAGGAAAAAATGTCTTTGCCATTTTAAATACTCTTTTAATTCAGATATTATTCTTTCACTATAAATAGTCCATTTTGATAACTAATTACGTAGTCCATCTGTCAGAGTTTCACTTCCATTTCTCAAAAATGGCAGCCAGGTATATGATGGGAATCACAGGACTGGTGACTGGTATTGGCTGTTGCTTGGGAACTTAAATAAAGGGAATGACAATCAAAACACCTACACCTGGGCTCCACATTTCTTTAGCTTCACTAAAACATCATGGCTGGGGCCGGGCAAAGTGGCTCATGCCTGTAATCCCAGCACTTTGGGAGGCCGAGTCAGTTGGATCACCTGAGGTCAGGAGTTCGAGACCAGCCTGACCAAAATGGTGAAACCCCCATCTCTACTAAAAATACAAAAAATATCTGGGCATGGTGGTGGGCACCTGTAATCCCAGCTATTTGGGAGACTGAGGTAGGAGAATCGCTTGAACCTGGGAGGCTGAGGTTGCAGTGAGTCGAGATCACACCATTGGACTCCAGCCTGTGACAGAGCCAGACTCGTCCCCACCCCCAGCCAAAAAAAAAAAAAAAAAAAAAAAAAATCATGGCTAGATACAAAGTTTCAGTATCCTAAAAGGGAAAGAGCATGTAGGAGCACCTTTGCCTTTTTGGGGCCAACTTTGAAATTGACTAATTATCCTTTCCATGACATTTGATTAAAAGCAAGTGATTAAAACCCTTCATATTCTGGCTGGGCGCAGTGGCTCACGCCTGTAATCCCAGCACTTTGGGAGGCTGATCACTTGAGGTCAAGGGGTTGAGACCAGCCTGGCCAACATGGTGAAACCCTGTCTTTAGTAAAAATACAAAAATTAGCCTGGCTGGTGGTGTACATCTGTAATCCCAGCTACTTGAGAGACTGAGTCAGCAAAATCACTTGAGCCCGGGAGGTGGAGGTTGCAGTGAGCCGAGATTGCGCCACTGCACTCCAGCTTGGGCGACAGAGCGAAACTTGAAAAACTCTGTCTCAAAACAAACAAACAAACAAAAAACAAAAAAACTAGAATCCGTTATTTCATGGAAAAAGCGTCAGAAAAGCTGCAGATATATTATTAAATCACTATAATCTGCTTCTATTTATATTCTTCACACATGTAAAATAAACTCTTCCCTCTCCCATGTCCTCCTACACTGTCTTGCTTATTGTGATATCATGGTAAGCTTGAAGTTCAACTTAAGTTCAAGTGTGGGTGAATCATCTCAGCTACAGTTCCTCCAGTGTAGCTCCTTGAGTAAAATTCCTCTGTATCTGAAGACCTGTGAACTTTACAGACAAATTAACTACACACAAACACATGCACACACACAGACCCATATGCAAATAAATTCCAACTAGGCAACAGTGAGACTTGCCCCGGATAAGTGCTCTAGACTCTCCCATTCAAAAAGAGAAAAATGGGCACACAAGAATCACATATTTATAGCAAATTTGAAATCTAGCCAAGAACATGCTGCCAGCTTCTTGATTAGAACTTAATCCTGCTACCTAAGGATGATTCTTCATGACCCTTGTGGATTTACCTTCAAGGTTCTTGATTTTACTGAATGAGTTACTTATTTCCATTAGAAATGAACAGTATTTACAGCTGAACAGTTTTCTCAGCATGCACCTTGCCTATACTAGTTCAAGGTTTCAACAGACTTTTAATTCTGTTGTCTGTGTCCCTCTTAGTCTAAGCTGGCCGAGTTTCTGCCAATATGTTCTCTTAAAATTTTTGCAGGATCTCCATGAGGATTTTGTCCACTAGACAAAAGTTACGCTCACAAATCTCATCAAAATAAACCCGTCTCCTTGACTTCCTGTAAGATTGCTGAGGAGAAAGTCCTCAGGCCCTTGAGACGTCCCGTTCTTTAATGAAGATTTGTGAGGCATGGTTAGAAAGACTGTTGCCTGTTTGAAATACCATAATAAATATTTCTGTGGTCTTAACAGAAGGTTTTATAGACATGCCCTTATTGCCTCTTTTAGACTATATTTTCCTGACAATACCCTAAATTTGATCTCTTAGAAAATATTTTTAATTTTTACAATCATTCGCTAACTGAAGAAGCTGTTGATGAAAAAATGGCTTTAATTTGACAATGTACTGGACAATAAATAGACATATATAACATAAGAAATCCTGTTTTATGCTAAATAAATAAATGTTTTTTTAAATCTTATTTCTTTTACGTTTTAATATAAGCAGTTAAAGGAAGCCAGGTGGCAACTTTCACACTTTGTCTGGAATATTCTTGAGTAGATCATCAAGTTCCTTTTTCTTATTTTTAATGTTAATAAAGGTAACAGTATCATTAAATTTCCGCATATCAATGACTCTTTTTCTTTTAATCTATCACCAACATCCTATCAAAGTACTACTAGGTTACTAACAGGCTCTGAGGCTTTTTAGGCTCTCACTGTCACTGTTGTCTGCATCTTTCCACCTTCTCCCCACCAGCAGGGCTTAAGGCACTCTTACCTGTTTTAAATGTTTTATTGTAGTAGCACCACTTCTGGTAGCCAAAACTATTCCATATTCCAGGTATGCATTGCTGTGAAATAAACTAGTGCAATATTTAATGTTTAAAGCAAAATCTTTTTTTTAATTACACATCTGCTATTTGAGAAGGGCTTTGAGGATACGCTTACCTCTGCTTCATTTAGCATTACACAGGGTGCTGGATCCTAGAAGCTGAATGCTGGAATTATGTGAAGGCTGTATCAGTCACTTATCTCCTGGTCAATACTGGCTATAACTTGTTGCCTAAGATAGTACTGCTGGTTTTTATACCATGTAGTCCCTTTATGTAGTTTAGGTATCTCATAACGTGATGGTTGGTTTCCCAAGATGAACATCCCAAGAGAAATAATCAAGCCTTTCCTATCTTAGCATCAAAGATCAGGCAGATTCCCTTTCAGTAACTCTATTAGCACAAGGTCACAAAAGCTGACCCATATTTAAGTGGAGGGGAATTAAATTCCACGCTTTGAAAGACAAGTCTCAAGATATTTGTAGACAAGTTTTAAAACCACAATCTTAAGATTTACCGTAATGTAAATCTCTCTTTTATACTTTCAACCGTGGTTCATGATATGCTAAGTTGCATAAAGCATTAAGAAAATACTCCTCTCCATGAAACTTTATTTTTGAGACTCTTCCAGTATCTCATTTTTGCAATTAAATTAGAAACTTGACTTGGTTTTCTTATTTTTCATTTATGCTATAGCAAAATAGTACACACAGCCCTTCAAGAAGATAAACAAATGAGTGTACAGAGACATAATTATGTAACAAATGCAAAGGATAAATACACATTAATATATTTTAATATATATTGTTCCTGTTACAATCCAAGGATAATCTCAAAAATATTACAGCGGAAAAAAAAGCAGGAATTGATAAATCAATGTCAGAACGGTTGGATGGATGTTTTCCTTGGGTATATAATTTTCATTTAGATGGAAGGTTGAAATACTAGTTTGAATCATAGTCACTGACTTTAAGATCTTCTTTTAAGATACTACAAAAAATACAGTTATGCAGTTGAAAAGATAGCTATATAGATATTTGAAACTCAAGAGAAAGTTCAAAAATAGCCCAATGTATATACGGTTTTAAAACAATGGCACCCATAGAATTTTATGTGGAAAGGAAAATCTTTTTAACAAATATTACTGGAACAATTGCGTAGCCATATTGCAAAAATGAACTTTGACTCCTATTTCAAGTTACACAAATGCATGCACACACATACACACAGGCTCTCTCACTCTCATGGGGGATAAAACATAGATCCGTACTCACTGTGTTGTGCTATCAAATACAAAGCATGTTTATTCATTCGAACTATTTTTAAAAAGTATAATTAGATTGTTTGTAACACAAAGGATACATTCTTGAGGGAATGGATACCCCATTTTCCAAGATGTGATTATTACTCATTGCATGCCTGTATCAAAACATCTCATGTATCCCAGAAGTATATACATTTAATATGTACCCACAAAAATTAATAACTAAAAGAATAAATCTAATATAACATCTAAACTCATAAAGCCACTAAAAATTATGTGATTATATTTGTGAACATGAGTTACATCAAGATTTCTTGTACAAGGTAGTAGCCATGTTAGCCGTAAAGAAAAAAAGCATTGGCCGGGCGCGGTGGCTCACGCCTGTAATCCCAGCACTTTGGGAGGCCGAGGCGGGCGGATCACGAGGTCAGGAGATCTAGACCACCCTGGCTAACATGGTGAAACCCTGACTCTACTAAAAATACCAAAAATTAGCCGGGCGTGGTGACGGGCGCCTGTAGTCCCAGCTACTCGGGAGGCTGAGGCAGGAGAATGGCGTGAACCCGGGAGGCGGAGCTTGCAGTGAGCGGAGATCGCGCCACTGCACTCCAGCCTGGGCGACAGAGCGAGAATCCGTCTAAAAAAAAAAAAGAAAAAAAGAAAAAAAGCATTAACTATAAAGAAAAAATATAAATTAGATTCTATTATCTTTTTATTATTAAAAAGATAAATAAGGTAAGAAGTACTGCATATACATATAAATATTTGACAATGTATTTGTACTCAGAATATATAAAGCAAGCTTATGAATTCATCGTAATGCAAAATACAAGCACGTTTGTTTAAATTGTGGGCAAAGAATTTGAACAGACTATTCACAAAAGAGACAAATACACTTTGCCAATAAACTCTAAACAAAAGTATATATTTGTATTAGTTATAATTGAAATGTAAATTAAAACTATTATTGTTATAATAGTTATATTGACAATTATATTAAAATATAATTGTCATGTGATTATATTTGTGAACATGAGTTACGTGAAGATATGTTAAACATAATTGTTATATTAACAATTATGACAAGGATGTAGAGCAACTTGAGATATCTTATATTGCTTGTGTGGTGTAATATGCAAAACCTCTTCTTAAATTGGCTGACAATTTATAATAAAGTTAAACCTTATTCCTATTATGTAACCCAAATTTTCATCTCGGGTATTTATTTAAAGGAAATGAAAGAATGCACAAAAATTTATACAAGATTGTTTATAGCAGCTTTGATAATAATTGCCAAATAATGGGAAAAACAAATATTCATCGACAGAGTGGGGGTAATCAAAGTACAATATATTTATCCAAATAAAAAGTCTTCAGCAATAAAAAGAAATAAAATATTTGTGGACGCAACAACCTTGATGAATCTTTCAAGCTTTGTGCTGTTTGAAAGAAGCCAGATATACACAAAAATATATTGTATGATTCCATGTATATAATCAAATACAGACAAAACTAACCTATAGCTTAAAGTGCACAACAGTAGTTGGTTTAGTGCTATTGACTGAAAGGTGGCCCAAGAGAATTTTCTGGGGTAAAATAAATATATTTATTGATTTGGGTATTGTTTATGTAGTTCATAGATTTCTCAAATACATAAAATATAAAATATGGGCAATTTTATGCATGTAAATATGTTATTACTTGAGGTATAATACATATAAAATTAAAACCATTTTAAGGTGCTCAAGTCAGTGATATTTAGCACATTTACAATGGTCTGCAACCATTGCATCTATTTAATTCCAAACACTTTCATCACCCCTAAAAAGAAATTGGATAGCCCTTAAGCAGTTATTTCCCATTACCCTTTCCTTCTTAGCTACTGCCAACCATCAATTCTTTTCTCTCCTATGTATTTATCTATTCTATATACTTCATGAAATGAAATAACACAGTATATCACATTTCTAAGTGGCTTCTTTCGCTTAGCAAAATGTTTTTGAAGTTCATGCATTTTGCATCATGAATCAATACTTCATTCCTTCTTATGTTTGAATTTTATTTCATTGTATATGTGACAGAGAATTTTACATATCCACTTGCTTGGCCAGACTATACAGACATGTGGTTAAGCATGATTCTAGATGTTTATGTGAAGGGATTTTTTTTTAGATGAGATTAAAATTTAAATCAGTAGACACTGAGTAAAGCAGATTACTCTCTATAATGTTGTGGTTCTCATCCAATCAGTAGAAGGCATTAATAGAGAAAGAGTGACCTTCCTAAACAAGAAAGAATTCTGCCAGCAGATTGCTGTTGGACTTAAACTGTAGCTCTTCCCAGTGTCTCCAGCTTTCAAGCTTACCCTACAGATTTTGGATTTGTCAAGCCTCCACAATTACATAGGCAAATTTCTTAACATATGCCCCCACCTCTACATCTCTATCTATCTATATATCTGTCTGTCTATCTGTCTGTCTATCTATCTATCTATCTATCTATCTATCATCTATCCATCTAGATATATGTATATCTCCATATACACACATTTATATGTGTATATACACATATGTATAGCCATATTTACATATATATATATACACGTGTTTATGTTTATATGGTAAGACTGTGTTTAGTTTTATTTTAAAAAACTGTCAAACTGTCTTCCAAAATGACTGTATTATTTTATATTCTACCAGCAAATAATGACACGCAGTGTTACTCCATATTTTTGCCAAAATGTGGTGGTGTTAGTGTTTTAGATTTTGGCCATTCTATGAGGTATGCTATGGTATATCCTTGTTTTGATTTGCAACTTCCTAATGATCATCATCTTTTACTATTTTGGACATTTATACATTTTATTTGGTGAGGTGTCTATTCAGGACTTTGGACAATTTTTAAATTGCTTCTTTTCTCAAATTTTTAAATGTTTAATTTTTGTGGGTATATAGTAGATGTATATATTTTGGGGATACATGAGAGGTTTTGATACAGGAATACAATGTGAAATAATCACTTCATTGAGAATGGAGTATCCATCCTCTCAAGCATTTATCTACAAATCAAAACAATTGAACTCATGGACAAAGGGAGTAGAAGGATGGTTCTCAGAGGCTCAGGAGGGTAATGGGGAGATGCAGATGGTTAATGGGTACAAAAATAGTTAGAATGAGTAAGACATACTGTTTGTTTTCTTGTTATTAAGTTGTATGACTTCTTTATATATTTTGGATAATTGTCTTTTACCAGGAATACCTTATACAAATATTATTTCCAGTTTATCGGCTTGTCTTCTAATTATTTAGACATAGTCTTTTGCAGATCAGAAGTTTTTAATTTTAACAAAGTACAGCTTGTCATTACTTTGTTCATGGATCATGTCTTTGGTGTATCTAAAAAGTCACTGCCATATTCAAGGCCATCTGGGTTTGTTATCTATGTTATCTCCTAGGAGTTTTACAGTTTTATTCATTTTACACTTAGGTAAAATCTATTACCTATAATTTATTTTGAGTTAATTTTTGTGATGGGTATTAGATCCATGTCTAGATTTTTTTGGAGGGACGACTATTCCTTTGTTCCTGTATCAAAGACCATTTGACTCGATTTGTATGTGTCTATTTCTTGGTTCTCTATCCTGTTCCATTGATTTATTTGTCTCTCATTTTGCCACTACCACATTTTGTTTATTACTCTAAACATAATGCTTTACAGTAAACCTTGAAATTGGGTAGTGTCAGTCCATCAACTTTATTCTTCTTCTTCAATTTTATATTAGCTATTTTGGGTCTTTTGTCTCTTACACAAACTTTAGAATCGGTTTGTCAATATTTACAAAATAACTTGCTGGGGTTTTTACAGGCCCTCTTTGAGTGCCACGTGAATTTTAGAATAGTTTTTCTACTTCTGTGAAAAATTACATGGGTATCTTAATAGGTATTGTATTGTATCTCTAGATGGCTTGGGGCACTGTAATCATTTTAACAATATTAATGCTTTGGTCTACAAGATAGATTATATTTCCATTTGTGTCTTCTTCAATTTCTTTCATCAGTGGTTTGTAGTTCTTCTTGTAGAGAACTTTCACTTGCTTGTTTAAGTAAATTCCTAGTTTTTGTTTTAGTAGCTACGGTAGAAAAAAATCAACATAAACAAAAATAGGCAAATGAGTACTAATTAAGAAGCTTCTGCACATTACAAAATAAAAATAATAACCAACAGAGTAAACAGACGATCTACAGAATGGGAGAAAATATTTGCAAACTATACATCTGACAAAGAACTAATATTTAGCATCTCCAAGGAATTCAAACAAATCAGCAAGAAAATAAAACAAATAATCCAGTTAAAAACTGGGCAAATGACAAGGATAGGTATTTCTCAAAAGAAGACATACAAGCAGCCAACAAGCACATGAAAAAGTGCTCAACATCACTATTCATCAAGGAAATGCAAATTAAAACCACAAGGAGATACAGCCTCCCCACACCAGAATGGCTACTATTAAAAAGTCAAAACCAATATATGTTGGGGAGATGTGGTAAAAAGGGAACACTTATATACTGCTGGTAATAATGTAAACTATTGCAATCTCCATGGAAAATAGTACGGAGATTTCTCAAAGAACGAAAAGTGTATCTACCATTCCATCCAACATTCCCACCACTGTGTCTCTACCCAAAGGAAAAGAAAGTCCTGATATCAAAAAGACACCTACTTGCACACATATATTTATTGCAGCACAATTCACAATTATAAAGATATAGACTCAACCTATGTGCCCATCAACTGATGAGTGGATACAGAAAATGTTATATATGTGTGTGTGTGTTTGCATATGTGTGTATATATCATGGAATACTACTCAACCATAAAAAAGAATGAAATAATGTCTTTTGCAGCATTTGAATGGTTGAATGGAACTGAAGGTCATTACCCTAACTGAAGTAACTCAGGACTGAAAAGTTAAATACTATGTGTTCTCACTTAACAAGTGGGAGCTAATCTATGGGTATAAAAAAAGCATACAGAGGTGGTATAATGGACATTGGAGATTCAGAAGTGGGGAGACTGGAGGGGTGTTGAGCAATAAGAAATTATCTATTGGGTACAATGTACCCTTTTAGAGTGACAGGTACACTAAAAGCCCAGACTTTACCACTATAAAATTCATCTATGTAACCACAAACCACATGTACTCCAAAGCTATTGAAGAAAAAAAAATGAAGTGATTATTGATATAATTGGGGTAATGTTTACCATACTTTTTAATGCTTTCTCTTTGTTGTCCTTATATTCTGTTCCTATTTTTTGTCTTCTGCTTTTTTCCTGCCTTTTGTGATTTTCATTGTGAATTTTGTGTAATATATTTTCCTTTCTTAGCACATCAGTTCTCCTCCTTCTCCTCTTCCTTCTCCTTAATTTAGTTTTTGTCTTAGAGTTTTCAATATACATTTACAACTAAGTCAAGTTCACTTCCTAATAACACTATACTGCTCTATGGGTAGTGTAAATGACTTATAATGAAAAAATAATCTGAATTTCTCCATATAGTCTCTTGTACTGTTGCTTCATTCATTTCATTTTTATACATAAACATATGAAATTATGTTTACTGTATATAGCAGTCACAGTCTCTGTAGATTGCTTGCGGTGGTGTAAATATTTTAACAATATTAATGCTTCTGATATATGATTGATGTCTCTCTCTCTAGACATTTATATATATATTATAATCATATATAGTAAGAAAAGTAAATAAATCTTTTTATGGACTCATTGGCAGGTTGGATATGGCTGAGAAAAGAATTTGAGAATATTCTCAAGAGCTTGGAAATATTTCAGGAGAAACTTTCAAAACTGAAAAGTAAAGATAAAAAAATTTTATAAAAAGAATAGAATATCAAAGAGCTGTGAGGAAACTATTATACAAAAGGCATAATATATACATAATAGAATAGAAAAAGATGTAGAGAAACAGAACAAAAGCAGATGTATATACATAAACATAGCTTATTGAATGCATTGATTTTATTATTTTAAAGAATCTGATATCTATTAGCTCACTTAAGAATAAAATAATTATTTTACCTTGACTTTTTATTTCTCTGATGATCTTTCTTTTATATACAGACTGAGTTGCTTATTTACAGCATTTTTCTTTCTCTGAAGAACTTCTTTAACATTTCTTGCAAGGCAGGTCTATTAACAAATTCTTTCCATTGCTGTTTGGTTCAGAAAGTATTTATTTCTCTTCTACTTTTGAAAGATAATTGTGCAGAGTACATATTTCTAGGGTGGTAGTTTTTAATTTTTTTCTCTCAGAACTGTTTCACTCCAGTTTCTTCTTACCTGAATGATTTCTGAGGAGGAGATGAATGTAATTCTTATGTTTAACCCTCTGTATGTAAAGTATTTCCCCCCAACATCATTTGGCTTCTTTGTAATGTTTCTCTTTATCTATGATTTTGTGCAGTTTGATTCTGATATATCTAGTTGTAGTTTTGTGGTTATTTTTGCATTTATCCCATTTGGTGTTTTCTGAGCTTTCTGGGTCCATGGCCTGGTGTTTGAAATTAATTTGGGAAAGTTCTCAGTCATTATTGCTTCAAATATTTTTTTCTCTTCTTTTCTTTCTCATCTTCCATTTTGCGTATATTACGCCCTTTATAGTTTTCCCACAGTTCTTAGATATTCCATTCTTTGTTTTTTTCTTCAGTAATTTTCCTCTAGGTTTTTATTGAGGTATCCTTAAGTTTAGTTATTCTTTTCTCAGCCATATCCAGTCTACTAAGGAGTACATCAAAAGCAGTATTCATTTCTGTTGCTGTGTTTTTGATTGAAAACATTTCCTTTCGATTTTTTTCTTAGGATTTCCACCTCTCTGCTCACATTTCTTATTTGTTCTTGCATGCTTTCTACCTTATTCTTTAAAGTTTGTGGCACAGTAAACATAGTTGTTTTGAATTTCCTGTTTCATAGTCCCAACACATCTGCAATATCTGAGTCTGTTTCTGATGTTTTCTCTCTCTCTTCAAACTGTGTTTCTTGACTGTGAGTATACCTTGTAATTTTTTCTTGGCAGCATGACATAATGTCCTGGGTAAAAGAAGCTGCAGTAAACAGGCCTTTAGTAATGTGGTGGTCAGGTATGGCAGTAGGAAGAGTCTCAGTTTTTTAATCACCCTATATCTTTAGATTATGAACTTCACAGTACTTCTCAATTTCCACTCCCATCCCCTTTCCCTGGAACAGCCTGGCTGGAGTGAACCAGAGTTGGATATTTTTTTTCTGCATGTGACATGCTAGAGCTAGCTGGAGTAGGGTATTTACCTTCTCCAGGTCAACTGGGCTCTGCAACAATAGCAACTAGTTTTAGCTCTGGTAAAATAGTTTTTCTTCGGGGCAGGCCTTTTTTTTTTTTTTAAGAAAAACAGAATGCTTAGGATAATAGCCTGTAGCTGCATACATGTTTCTGCCGAGGAGGAGGAGGAGGAGGAGGGGGAGGGGGAGGGGGAAGCGGGGAAGGGGAGAAAGGGGGGGAGGGGGAGGGGGAGAAGGAGGGCAACAACAGAATGCTCCAGTATATTAATTTCAAACTGGTTACTTTCTTTTCTCCCTGCTGGCAGCATGAAGGGATTTTTCTGATATTTACTGTGATAACCTGGTCAAGGTCCTGCAGATGAAACTCACAAAAGTGTGGGGTTCTGTACAAAGTTTGAGAGTATTCACACTGAGCCTCCAGCATTCATCAGCTCCTGTTTAGAGTCTGCCTGTTCACCAGGACTGGTCCCCACAGAGGTTTCTGCTCCTGGTTTTCTGCTCCAATAAGTTGTGATTTTCTACCTCTGCCTGTCTCTCTAATATTGAGGGCACCAGTTTATCTGTGACCTCACTTCTCTTACAAATCTAAGGAGAGTTATTGACTTTTCATTTTCCTCAGTTTTAAGTTTTTTTGTTAGTACAAGTGATATATTCCTAGCTCCTTGAATTTCAGATCAGAAAGTTTTATTGTTTCTTTGGCAATATTTTTACTGATGCTTCCAAATAAAAATAAATAACAATATTTTGTCGTTTCTGATCTTTTTGCATAGTGAAAATTGTTACATTGTTTTCAAGTGTCCAGAAGAATTTATTTTTTTTTGTTTTTAAAGATTTGATTATTTCTTCTGGCTAAAACCAATATATTATCTATATTTCACAATAGCCAAAGTTTTTGATTATAACAATATAAGAAAAGTATATATCACTACAAATAATTGTGTGATATAAAGAAGTATTATAATATAACTTTTATAAAATTATTAATGGTAATCTCAGTTTACATTCTGGCAATGGTAATATTCTGGCAATGGTAATTACTGATCATAAATGCATGCAACTCTGTAAAAAGTCTAAGTACTATTTTCCTTTCAAATATTCTTTTGGACACAGTGTTTAAACTATTCAATCTGGTCTCCAGGTGCCTCCCAACCCTCAGCACCACCTGCTTGACCCAGCATGCTCTTGCTCCTTAATAGAGGCTGATTTTTTCCCTCTCCTTTGATCTCATTCTGAGTCATCACTATTCACATAGGCTGTCCTTGGGACAGGCTGTGGCAAAATTCTATTTCCTTCCATTAGATTAAATCCTACTCATAACTTAAATCACACTTCTTCAAAGAAGACATCTTGGACAGAGAAAAATAAAATAAAATTACCTTTCTGCTAATGTCTCCTTATATAATGCCCTTAAATGTTTTATGTGTTTGTAATATATCATCAAATATTAAGCTGTCTCAATTATATAGTACTGTAGATTTTATAGACAGCTTTCAAAAGTCTTTTTATGCATTCCTGACAATAGTTCTATAGTTGGTTGGATTTCTATTCCAACAGATGTAGAAATTAAGAATGTGGAGTATAGGGTAACCTACTCTGAATTACAGAGCCCCATAAAACTAGAAACTAAAAATAGTCCCTATCTTCTGATGATCTGACCTCTGTAAATATCTCTTTCTTGTCTTCTTCATGTTGTATACATTTGGACCTATTTTTCATTTAACTCGATAAATGGATGTTTTCGTGGAATGTAAGAGGAAATCCTTGGAAAAACTCTGATGCTTTAAAAGTATCATACCACTTATCACTAGAGCTCATTCCATCACTGGGAAATATACAATTGATTAAATTAACTGACTCTCTCAGAAATCCCTTGTTCAATCACTTTGCAGAGAATTCTCATCGACACAGTTACTGTATTTAGTTGACACTGACTAGTTACTAATTTAGCAGTGATTTGAGAGAATGGGTTAAAGGATATGCATGTTATGATAGAGGAGAAGAAAGTTAGGTCAGGATTTGGGGATACTATGATCAGTGGCACAGCAAAGTGGGGTTTTGTGCAAGTGGCATCTAGAAAATATGAAGTCCTAATTGGTAGAAGAAAAAATGAAGCAAAGCCATGGGAAAGGATGTTAAGAATAAAACATACAGATGTTAAAAAACATATTATGTATGCAATATTTACAGGTGATTGATATATTAATACATAATAAATACATTTACATGCAATTATATGTCATATGTTTTATATATTACAAAAGAATCAAAGGGACAAGATTTAGTCTGTGGTAGAATTTTAAGCAAATATTTTGAAATGAATAAGATAGTAAAAAATCGAGCTGAAAGAAGTTCTAAAGGGCTTTTTTATTTTCATCATTTCCCAGAAAAGGCCCTGTTTCTGCCAAATAAAGCTAAGTACCTTTATTTTTCAAGGTGAGAGACAGAATAAGAAGCAAGGGTTACCTTATTCCCATTTATACTGTATATGTTAGCCAAGTTGAATGACTTGCAGTTCATTGTTTACTTCATGATTTTCACATTCCTCTGCCTTTGCACTTGCCTCACCCTTAAATGGATGGTGTGCATGTGGCTCCTGTTTATCCTTTATCTGTATTTGCCTATTTGCTTTTCTGCTTTTCTAGCCTAGTTGAATTATGTAAGAAATGAAACTGTATCCCTTTCATTTTCACATCTCTCAGTGGCTAACTCACAGTGGATGCTTAATAAATATTTGTTTAAAAAATTGAATAGGTATCGGCTAGAACTGACATTTTATACACTGTAGTTTTTCTCCCATTATTTATTTTAAATTGTAAGAATTTCTTTTATATGAATTGTGAAATTTAGATTACATTATTTTATCTATAGATGCCACATTTTAAATGCCTTGGTTTCAATGATTTTTCTCTTGACCATCTGTTATCAAGTAAATTTTATAACTACATTTCATTGTTTCTATTTTACAACTTTTGTAATACTTTAATTTTCATGCCCAGTAATGTCTCCAAAATGGGGAAGATATGGTTACAAGAATGTACTATACTTTTCATATGTCATATTAAATTCCTTTATTCCAATAGCTAAACAGTGTCCAACTCTCTATTTTAACAGCTTTGGTTAAACAGAATATTTCTGGTTTCATCTATTATTCTTTTACATCTTTTAGGTGTTTCTGTAAATTCAGAGTACATCAAGAAAATTAGGCATTCTGTGTTGTTTTAGCTGTTTTGCATTGAACAAAAACATGTTAATCAAATTGTGACAGACAGTCAGAAGTAAAATGGAGCAATATGAGACTATGCAGAAAAAAAAAAGAATAACTAAAATTTCACGTGGAAAGGAACATTTTATAAAAGCTTTTTCAAAGAGCGTTTACCAAAAAGATATCCTAGTGCATGAGGGCATTTTAACTTTCTACCTTAACTACTTTATATAACTAATTTCCCTTGGCTACTTTATATTTTTTTCAGTATTTGAATAATGTTTAACAATTTTATTACTGGAACATGCTATAAACCTACTTAAATATTGAGAAAAACTTGTTCCACATTCTCATTATAAGGCATTCTATCTTATAAGATCATTGTCTATTTCAGATTAAATTTATGTTGTTTCATTTATTCAGAGACACAAATTCAACTTCTATTCATCTGCATCTCTAACATTTTTAAGAAAATGCTCATAAGCATTTAGATTTACACACATTTATTTGTATTTAATGATATAACATATGTAGAGTATATAAATGTCTTTTATGGCTTTCACATAAGCACATCTTGGGACTAAACAATATTATGAGGTTATGAGTATCCTTCTTTACTGTATTTTTTTTTGAGAGTTTCTCTCTGCAGCCTCCACGTCCCAAGTTCAAGCTATTCTCCTGCCTCAGCCTCCTGAGTAGCAGGGATTACAGGTGTGCGCCACCACGCCTGGCTAACTGTTGTATTTTTCGCAGAGACAGGGTTTCACCATGTTGGTCAGGCTGGTCTTGAACTCCTGACCTCAGGTGTTCTGCCCACCTTGGCCTCCCAAGGTGCTGGGATTACAGGCATGAGCCACAGTGCCCGGCCATCCCTCTTTACTCTTAATTCAAGGGGTCATTTTGAGCTAACTAAAGTAAGGGTTGCTAGGCATAAATCAGGACAGGAATTAGAGAATCAGAATTTATAGGAGTGTATCCTGGATCAGAATGTTAACAAGTAGCACAGAAAAATCATATATATATATATGTGTGTATATATATATAATTTATATATATAATTTATATATATATGTGTGTATATATATAATTTATATATATAATATATGTGTATATATATAATTTATATATATATATAATATATGTGTGTATATATATATAGTTTGAAAGTTAGTGGTTCACTAGGTCAGGTAAGCAGGATAATGACAGTGGAGGCCATAACAAGTTCTGAATGATAAAAAAAAATCTGAAGTAAAAAGAGTAGTCAACAGAATTGAACAGATAAATTAGAAAAATAGAAAAAGAACTTATTATGAATGCAAATATTCCTATTTATTCAGTGGCTTTTTAACACTTTCTTCTATGGTGTAAACCTACTTGACAGGAAGGTAGCTTTAGCTAGTAAATAGGCTTACTGTAGCACAAGATATTTAAATAGTTTTCTGAAGAACTCTGTTTGGGACCTTGGAGAGAGGACAGAAAGAGGAAGAGATAAATGAAGGATATGTGAAAGTAATAATAAAAACTAAGTAGTAATCTGAGGTATGCAAGGGATGCAACCAATAGAAAGAGAAATATGAATATTACTGACTGCATAAACATGACATCATTTTTATTTCTATTTTTATTTCATCTCTGTCTATATTACCTATATGACATGGTAGGAAGTAGACACCCTGAGGAGTGAGAGAGGGTAAGGGTGGGAGAGCGATTTAAATCCTTATGTGATTGATAAAATGTATTATTTGGCCAGTGAAACATTGTAGTTTGGAGTAATAATTCAACTTGTGCAAATTGCTTCTAGTGTCATGTTACTTACTAACTCAAAAACATTGTTTACTATATTAATCTCTAGTGCAAAGTCTATTTGGGTTCATCATGTGTTTATTAATTTTTTGTTAAATATCATATTAGGATAACGTCATTAATAAATTACTTTATTGATGATAAAGAAAATTATTTAATGTGCTTAAATGATCATATTACTATAATAAACTATTTGTGTATAAGCAACTGAACATATTCCTGATTTCTCAGACTTTTATAATAAACATGTCTTAAGAATTAAAAAAGTGAGAAAATATTTAATTTTATTAATTGTTTGTTACTATGTTTTAATGCATAATTTCACCAATAAGTTATTTTTTTCTCATCTGGGTAGGCTTAAGAAACTGAGGAATAATGTAAAAATAACAAAATTTATCAAAACTGCCTTAATTCATTAGAATTTAAACACTGAAAATATTGATCCATTCTATGTTTAGAAAATTATTCAAAGAATAAAATCTTATACAGAATATCATTTATTTTTAGGTTATCTTACTTGAAACTTGAAACTGCAACATATTATATCTGACATTTTATGCTGATTACCTTTTTAAAAATGATCACACCAGATAGCTAACAGTTTTCAGGTTCAACATTATTATATAAATAAAATGAGGAAACATTCATAATAAGTTAACTTTAATCTTGGGAAAAAAAGCAACTAGGTGATTGTGAACCAACATCCCTCATTAAATTAATTGGTTTACCTAATTCTTATGTCTGCTAAATGCAGCTTATTAAGCTTTATGCTCTTTTACATTTATTACAGTAACATCTTGTGAATTTTGTGTTATTTTTCTTTATAATCATCTTATAAATCATTTGATCGTTGAAGAAGCTTAACCTACTTTGCTAAGGAGAAAAATATCTTCAAATTGCTGGTTCAACAATATAATCTTGAAAATAATCTCTGCTAGGGCCTAGATGATTTGCATGGACTTCTGGTAATATATCAGTTAGCTTGGACTACCATAATAAAACACCACAGACTGTAGCTTAAACAACAGAGATTTATTTTCTCACAGTTTAGAGGCTGGAAGTACCATATCAGAGTGCCAGCATGATTAGATTCTAATGAAGGATCTCTTGTTGGGTTGCAGATAGCTATCATCTTGCAATGTACTCATATGGCTCTGCCTCGATCTATGTGCATGGAGAGAGAAAGAGAAGAAGATCTTTGGTGTCACTTCTTACAAGGACCATAACTGTATCAGATTACAATGTCATGCTTATGATCTCACTTAATCACATATGTAAAGGCCCTATGCCCATTATAGTCACATGAAGGGTTAGGGCTTCAATATATGAATTGTGGGGTAAGAAATTAAATTCATAGCATTCTACCCCTGGCTCTCTCAATTTCATGTCCTTATCATGGGCAAGATGTATTTTTTTCATCCCAACAATCTAAAGATGTTTTTAGTCATTCCATCTAAACTCTAAATTTGAAAGTCCAAAGCATCATCTAAATATCATCAAATCAGATGAAGGGAAGACTCAAACTATGATTTATTCTGATGTAAATTTCTTTCTGGCTATAAAACTGTAAAACCAGACAAAGTATGTGTTTCCAAAATGCAGTGGTTGGTCAGGCATAGAATCGACATTATTATTCCAAAAGGCAAAAATAAGGAGAAAAATGTGTGGGCGAAAGGTCTCAACCAACTCAGAAATCTAGAAAGATAATTTTCCATAGATCTTAAGGCTTTAATAATACTCTTTGGCTTAATACTCTGCTATCCAGGACTGCTGGAGACAGAGTCACCCACACAGCTGTACAAGGAAGCCTCACTCCTTCGGTCCTCTGTGAGAAATCTACCCATGTGGCTTCTTATGGGGCAGCTCCACTCCTTAAGCCCTGGATGTGGTCCTGCTGTCCCACAGAAACAAGGGAACCTGATCCTGCCCTTTGAAATGGAGGAGGAAACAGTCTTTCCCTCTAAGCCTGTGGCAAGAATGGTATCTCTGATGCTCTCAGAATCACCTTTAGGAATTTTTTTTTCTTTTTTTTTTTTTTATTATACTTTAAGTTTTAGGGTACATGTGCACATTGTGCAGGTTAGTTACATATGTATACATGTGCCATGCTGGTGCGCTGCACCCACTAACTCGTCATCTAGCATTAGGTATATCTCCCAATGCTATCCTTCCCCCCTCCCCCCACCCCACAACAGTCCCCAGAGTGTGATATTCCCCTTCCTGTGTCCATGTGATCTCATTGTTCAATTCCCACCTATGAGTGAGAATATGCGGTGTTTGGTTTTTTGTTCTTGCAATAGTTTACTGAGAATGATGTTTTCCAATTTCATCCATGTCCCTACAAAGGACATGAACTCATCATTTTTTATGGCTGCATAGTATTCCATGGTGTATATGTGCCACATTTTCTTAATCCAGTCTATCATTGTTGGACATTTGGGTTGGTTGCAAGTCTTTGCTATTGTGAATAATGCCACAATAAACATACGTGTGCATGTGTCTTTATAGCAGCATGATTTATAGTCCTTTGGGTATATACCCAGTAATGGGATGGCTGGGTCAAATGGTATTTCCAGTTCTAGATCCCTGAGGAATCGCCACACTGACTTCCACAATGGTTGAACTAGTTTACAGTCCCACCAACAGTGTAAAAGTGTTCCTATCTCTCCACATCCTCTCCAGCACCTGTTGTTTCCTGACTTTTTAATGATTGCCATTCTAACTGGTGTGAGATGGTATCTCATTGTGGTTTTGATTTGCATTTCTCTGATGGCCAGTGATGATGAGCATTTTTTCATGTGTTTTTTGGCTGCATAAATGTCTTCTTTTGAGAAGTGTCTGTTCATGTCCTTCGCCCACTTTTTGATGGGGTTGGTTGTTTGTTTTTTTCTTGTAAATTTGTTTGAGTTCATTGTAGATTCTGGATATTAGCCCTTTGTCAGATGAGTAGGTTGCAAAAATTTTCTCCCATTTTGTAGGTTGCCTGTTCACTCTGATGGTAGTTTCTTTTGCTATGCAGAAGCTCTTTAGTTTAATTAGATCCCATTTGTCAATTTTGTCTTTTGTTGCCATTGCTTTTGGTGTTTTAGACATGAAGTCCTTGCCCATGCCTATGTCCTGAATGGTAATGCCTAGGTTTTCTTCTAGGGTTTTTATGGTTTTAGGTCTAACGTTTAAGTCTTTAATCCATCTTGAATTGATTTTTGTATAAGGTGTAAAGAAGGGATCCAGTTTCAGCTTTCTACATATGGCTAGCCAGTTTTCCCAGCACCATTTATTAAATAGGGAATCCTTTCCCCATTGCTTGTTTTTCTCAGGTTTGTCAAAGATCAGATAGTTGTAGATATGCGGCGTTATTTCTGAGGACTCTGTTCTGTTCCATTGATCTATATCTCTGTTTTGGTACCAGTATCATGCTGTTTTGGTTACTGTAGCCTTGTAGTATAGTTTGAAGTCAGGTAGTGTGATGTCTGCAGCTTTGTTCTTTTCGCTTAGGATTGACTTGGCGATGCGGGCTCTTTTTTGGTTCCATATGAACTTTAAAGTAGTTTTTTCCAATTCTGTGAAGAAAGGCATTGGTAGCTTGATGGGGATGGCATTGAATCTGTAAATTACCTTGGGCAGTATGGCCATTTTCACGATATTGATTCTTCCTACCCATGAGCATGGAATGTTCTTCCATTTGTTTGTATCCTCTTTTATTTCCTTGAGCAGTGGTTTGTAGTTCTCCTTGAAGAGGTCCTTCACATCCCTTGTAAGTTGGATTCCTAGGTATTTTATTCTCTTTGAAGCAATTGTGAATGGGAGTTCACTCACGATTTGGCTCTCTGTTTGTCTGTTGTTGGTGTATAAGAATGCTTGTGATTTTTGTACATTGATTTTGTATCCTGAGACTTTGCTGAAGTTGCTTATCAGCTTAAGGAGATTTTGGGCTGAGACAATGGGGTTTTCTAGATATACAATCATGTCATCTGCAAACAGGGACAATTTGACTTCCTCTTTTCCTAATTGGATACCCTTTATTTCCTTCTCCTGCCTAATTGCCCTGGCCAGAACTTCCAACACTATGTTGAATAGGAGTGGTGAGAGAGGGTATCCCTGTCTTGTGCCAGTTTTCAAAGGGAATGCTTCCAGTTTTTGCCCATTCAGTATGATATTGGCTGTGGGTTTGTCAATAGATAGCTCTTATTATTTTGAAATACGTCCCATCAATACCTAATTTATTGAGAGTTTTTAGCATGAAGTGTTGTTGAATTTTGTCAAAGGCTTTTTCTGCATCTATTGAGATAATCATGTGGTTTTTGTCTTTAGCTCTGTTTATATGCTGGATTACATTTATTGATTTGCGTATATTGAACCAGCCTTGCATCCCAGGGATGAAGCCCACTTGATCATGGTGGATAAGCTTTTTGATGTGCTGCTGGATTCGTTTTGCCAGTATTTTATTGAGGATTTTTGCATCAATGTTCATCAAGGATATTGGTCTAAAATTCTCTTTTTTTGTTGTGTCTCTGCCTGGCTTTGGTATCAGAATGATGCTGGCCTCATAAAATGAGTTAGGGAGGATTCCCTCTTTTTCTATTGATTGGAATAGTTTCAGAAGGAATGGTACCAGTTCCTCCTTGTACCTCTGGTAGAATTCGGCTGTGAATCCATCTGGTCCTGGACTCTTTTTGGTTGGTAAGCTATTGATTATTGCCACGATTTCAGATCCTGTTATTGGTCTATTCAGAGATTCAGCTTCTTCCTCGTTTAGTCTTGGGAGAGTGTATGTGTCGAGGAATTTATCCATTTCCTCTAGATTTTCTAGTTTATTTGCGTAGAGGTGTTTATAGTATTCTCTGATGGTAGTTTGTATTTCTGTGGGATCGGTGGTGATATTCACTGTATCATTTTTTATTGCGTCTATTAGATTCTTCTCTCTTTTTTTCTTTATTAGTCTTGCTAGCGGTCTATCAATTTTGTTGATCCTTTCAAAAAACCAGCTCCTGGATTCATTAATTTTTTGAAGGGTTTTTTGTGTCTCTATTTCCTTCAGTTCTGCTCTGATTTTAGTTATTTCTTGCCTTCTGCTAGCTTTTGAATGTGTTTGCTCTTGCTTTTCTAGTTCTTTTAATTGTGATGTTAGGGTGTCAATTTTGGATCTTTCCTGCTTTCTCTTGTGGGCATTTAGTGCTATAAATTTCCCTCTACACACTGCTTTGAATGTGTCCCAGAGATTCTGGTATGTTGTGTCTTTGTTCTCGTTGGTTTCAAAGAACATCTTTATTTCTGCCTTCATTTCGTTATGTACCCAGTAGTCATTCAGGCGCAGGTTGTTCAGTTTCCATGTAGTTGAGTGGTTTTGAGTGAGATTCTTAATCCTGAGTTCTAGTTTGATTGCACTGTGATCTGAGAGACAGTTTGTTATAATTTCTGTTCTTTTACATTTGCTGAGGAGAGCTTTACTTCCCAGGATGTGGTCAATTTTGGAATAGGTGTGGTGTGGTGCTGAAAAAAATGTATATTCTGTTGATTTGGGGTGGAGAGTTCTGTAGATGTCTATTAGGTCCGCTTGGTGCAGAGCTGAGTTCAATTCCTGGGTATCCTTGTTGACTTTCTGTCTCATTGATCTGTCTAATGTTGACAGTGGGGTGTTAAAGTATCCCATTATTAAAGTGTGGGAGTCTAAGTCTCTTTGTAGGTCACTCAGGACTTGCTTTATGAATCTTGGTGCTCCTGTATTGGGTGCATATATATTTAGGACAGTTAGCTCTTCTTGTTGAATTGATCCCTTTATCATTATGTAATGGCCTTCTTTGTCTCTTTTGATCTTTGTTGGTTTAAAGTCTGTTTTATCAGAGACTAGGATTGCAACCCCTGCCTTTTTTTGTTTTCCATTGGCTTGGTAGATCTTCCTCCATCCTTTTATTTTGAGCCTATGTGTGTCTCTGCACGTGAGATGGGTTTCCTGAATACAGCACACTGATGGGTCTTGACTCATTTTTTTTTTCAAAACTGTATTCTGGTTCTCATCTAATGTTCCACTTGCTCGTCAAAATCTCATCCATTCCATAGCTTAGAATACTATTCATAATCTGACCATGCCTACATTTACATATTTGGAATAGAATTATATAATTCTCTTCTGTACTTTGTATTTTATATAGTCATGCCCTGCATAATGACATTACAGTCAACAATGAACTGCATACATGATGGGACTCCCATAAGCTTATAAGGTTATCATATCATATTTTTACTGTACCTTTTCTATGTTTAGATATGTTTAGATACACAAATGCTTACCATTGTGTTACAATTGCCTACATAATTCAGTACAATACTATGCTGTACAGGTTGGTAGCCTGGGAACAATAGACCATATCATCTAGCCTAGGTGTGTAGTAGGCAATACTCTCTAGGTTTGAATAAGTAAACTCTACAATGTTTAAACAATGATGAAATTGCCTAATGACACATTTCTCAGAATGTTTTCCCATTGTTAAGCAACAGGAGACTCTCTCGCTCTGTTTATGTACATATATGCCATCTCTATTAAATATTCTTATGTGTGATTTAAATTTAACTATCTAAAATTAAACTGAAATTTTTGCTTTGTGAACTTAGTATATAATGAATATTTTTAAACCTCAGTTCAGAATCATAACATTTTCATCGAAATCACACCTCTCTTGACTTTTAGTTTAGGCTGATTATTTCTCTTCTAGCTGATTTCTATAGGTTGGAGTTTTTTAGGGATTACTTTTCCTTTCTTTGAAGAACAGTCTGCATTTCCAGCCTAACAGCTCTGTGATCTACTGTGGTAGTACCCAAAAAGTCTGAAAGTTTTTCTTTGTTCTTCCCACATTCTCTGTCTTCTTTAGTTCAAACTGGCAGCACTTGCCAGTGGTTAATCCCATTTCTATTCCTGGCTTCTGCTGAAATGGTTTACTCCAGGAGTTGAACCCGTAATGTCTTTATCAAATGATTGCTCAGCCACACCTTAGTGTTGTCTCTCACAACAAGCTTTCTCATTTTGTTCAATACAGATAGGCTGAAACATTCCCACATATTTATGTTCTGTCTTTTGTTGTCATTGCGAAAAATGTTCTCTTCAATTCATCTCTCTCCTTTTGCATTTTACTATTAATAGTCAGAAGGAACCAAATTGCTCTTTCAACACTTCCTTACAAATCTCCATAGCTAACTACCCTACTTCATTGCTTGCTAGTTCTACTTCCACAAAACACTAGAACACAGTTCAGCCATGTTCTTTGCCACTTTATAACAAAGATCACCTTTTCTCTAGTTTCCATAACCTATTCTTCATTTCCATGTGAGACCTCACCAGAATCACCATTAACATCCATATTTCTGGCATGTATTTCAAAACTCTTCTAGCCTCTACCCATTATCCAGTTCAAAGACTGCTTCCACAGCAGTAACCCATTTCTCAGTACCAAAACCTATCTGGGTTAGTTCAGACTGCTATCACAAAACACCATAGACTGTGTGGCCTAAACAACAGAAATTCATTACCTTATAGCCTAGAGACTGGAAGTTCCAAGATCATTGTGCCAGCCTGGTCAAATTCCAGTGAAATTTTTCATTCTTGTTTACAGGTCACTGCCATCTTATTGGATACATATTTGTGCATATGAGGAGAGACAGCAAGTTCATCTCTTCTGATAAGGACAATCTTTATATTAGATGAAGTTTCCACCTTTATGATGCTATTTAATGTTAATCACTTTTTTTTTTTGAGATGGAGTCTTGCACCATCGCCCAGGCTGGAGTGCAGCGGTGCAATCTCGGCTCACTGCAACCTCCACTTCCCGGGTTCAAGCTGGGACTTTCTCAGTCTCCCGAGTAGCTGGGACTACAGGCGCCTGCTACCACACCCGGCTAATTTTTCTGTTTTTAGTAGAGATGAGATTTCATCTTGTTGGTCAGGCTGGTCTCAAACTCCTGACCTAAGGGATCTACCCACCTCAGCCTCCCAAAGTGCTGAGATTACAGGCATGAGCCACCAGGCCTGGCCAGTTAATCACCTTTTTAAAGGCCCTGTCTCCAATGTAGTCACAAAGGCAGTATTAAAGCTTCAACATATGAATTTGTCTATTCAGTCTACAGCAGATAACCATCGGACTGTATGTGTAAAATTTGAAAAATTATGTATCACATAATGACTGAGAAATCATCCTAGATCTCTTTTTCTAGGCGTTCAATAAATAATGACCTCATACTATTAATTAAACAAAGAATTGTTGTTCTAGATACTGTGTTAGGGGCCAGATATAAGTGAACAAATGAGAGCTAATTGTTGCTCACTTATATTTGGTATAATAAATACTAATAAATGAAAAACTCCCAGCGTAAGAAAAAGTGTGGGATTAGCAAAGGGTTCCCTGAGAAAATTAAAGGTAAATTGAAATCTAAATGCAGAATTGAAGTCTTGGAAGCGTTCCAGGAAAGAACAGCTCTGATAGTAATCAGCATGTGCAAAGGTGAAAAGACTAAAGCATATTAAATGACCTGAAAGAAGACTGAATTAGAAATGACTAATTTAATTTTTAAATTCATTACTTTGGTTTTTCAAGGAAAAATAGTTTGGAATGGGACAGCGGAAGCAAAGAAACAACTTGGGAAACCATCTCCTAGACCAGCAGAGAAGGCATGGTCACTCAAAATGGGGGCGCAGAAAGATTGGGGATATAGTAAGAATGTAGTATAATATCATATGGTAATAAATTGAATATTTATGGCATAATGGAAGTAATATGATTAGTGACTTCCAGATTTATGGTACTCAAAACATGCATGGAGTGGTGACTTACTGTATGTAAGAGGTGCAGAATTGAAATTTTTCAGTTTAATTTTAGATAGTTAAATTTAAATCACACATAAGAACATTCAATAGAGATGGCATATATGTACATAAACATAGAGAGAGGGTCTTCTGTTGCTTAACAATGGGAAAACATTCTGATAAATGTGTCATTAGGGGATTTTATCATTGTTTAAACATCATAGAGTGTACTTATTCAAACCTAGAGAGTATTGCCTACTACACACCTAGGCTAGATGATATGGTCTATTTTTCCTAGACTACAAACCTGTGTAGCATAGTACTGTACTGAATTCTGTAGGCAATTGTGACACAATGGTAAGTATTTGTGTATCTAAACATATCTAAACATAGAAAAAGTACAGTAAAAATATGATATGATAACCTTATAAGCTTATGGGAGCACCATCGTGTATATAGTTCATTGTTGACTGTAATGTCATTATGTAGGGCATGACTATATAAATAAAATACAAAATATAGAAGAGAATTATATAATTCTATTCCAAATATGTAAATGTAGGCATGGTCAGATTATGAATAGTATTCTAAGCTATGGAGTAGACGAGATCTTGAAGAGCAAGTGGAACGTTAGATGAGAAACAGCATAAAGTTTTGAAAAACAAAAAACAAAAACTCCAACCTATAGAAATCAGCTAGAGGAGAAACAATCAGCCTAAACTAAAAGTCAAGACAAGTGTGATTTAGATAAAAATGTTATGATTCTGAATTGATGTTTAAAACTATTCATTATATATTAAGCTCACAAAGCAAAGAGTAAAATATCATATCTTTAATAGATTATTTTCAAATCTATCCCTGTATTGAAATAATAAATTTAAGAAAAATAGTGATGTTGATACTTGTAGGTGTTGAATTGTGAGACTTTTTGTTTTTTTAAATTTTTTTTAAACTTATTTTATTTTCTTCATTTTCTCTACAGAATATACATTTTGTTTGTAATATAAACATCAAATTTATTTTGAATCTAAAAATACATTAAATGCTTGTATCTTATGAAAAGAGGAAAGGCAAATCTTGTAAGCTACTATGAAATATATAATTTAGTAAGCTTTACATAAATTAGGGTCTCTCTGACCTATATATTAATAGGTCAGTGACATACTCAGTATCTTTTTTTTAGGCTGTAATGTATATTTCTATATATACTATTGTTTATTTGAAAGGAAATACATTTTAATTAAAAATAATTAATTGTTTGCTGTCCAGTAAACTTTTTTTTATCTCCTGGAGCAAGTAATACCAGTTTTACAATACAAGATCAACACACAATTTTGGATAGGTAGTGATATGGTTTGGCTGTGTCCCCACCCAAATCTCATCTTGAATTGTAATAATCCCCACATGTCAAGGATAGGGCCAGATGAAGATAATTGAATCATGAGGGAGGTTCTCCATACTGTTCTTGTGGTAGTGAACAAGTCTCACAAGATCTGACGGTTTTAAAAATGGGAGTTCCCCTGCACAAGCTCTCTTGCCTGCTGCCATGTAAGATGTCCTGTTGTTCTTCCTTCATCTTCCACCATGATTGTGAGGCCTCCCCAGTCATGTGAAACTGAGTCCATTAAAACTATTTTCTTTATAAATTACCCAGTCTCAGGTATGCCTTTGTTAGCAGCATGAGAATGGACTAATACAGGTAAGTTTAAGGATTTTTACATATTATTTTTATCACTAGTCTACATTACAATGGAAAATGAGAATTTATAGGAAAAGAATGTTTTTCACATCCCTGCACTAAAAAGTATGTGCAAATAAAACACATGGTTTCAAAATGTTATTTATAATAATTATTGGAAAAAATAGAGTTTGATTCAAATATTGAATCAATATTTGAGTGTCCCAAATTTCCTCTAACTTTAGAGTTAAAATCCATTTAGTTAAGCAGATATCAGTTCCTATAGAATCCACATGTGCAATAGATGGTATCGTCCCATTATTAAATTATTATATTATGAATGACTCAGGATTTCTTTCTAAATATAGTATACAGTTGTGCTATTTATTTGAAGTTCCATCTAACCTATATAGGTAAGTTATACTGGATTTGATACAGTTAACATTTCCCTGTTTTGGAGGATTGGATTGATAATCTTTGAGTACATGGCAAGTACCAAAGTTTCAGCTGCTTAAGTCAGATAATTACATAAAAATGGAAAAAAATTATAAAAGTGCCAGAGCCTCTGTTTGCCCCTGCTCCGGAAATGACACAAGTATTGAAAAACATGTAAAATATTAATAATGTTTAATGTCTTACTTGCTTATCTTTAGCCAGATATGAGAACAAATCCAAATTCCAAAGCAACCATTATAAAAGGCTTCAGTTTTCCCTCCAGTCAGTTATTATGAAGGATGTTGACAGTATATTATCATCATATATCTTTAAATTCTGGCAAGAACTTCATTGTGAAAAGAAGAAATTGAGTTCCACAAAACCTTTATTTAACACAGTTTACTTATATGTTAGGATGAATTGATAAAAGTAATTCATTTACTATTATCATTTTAAAAATAGTAGACAATGATAAAATGGACACAGTTCATGGTCAAGACCTCCTTTCATCTTTTCTCTCCACCCATTAGAAAGCTAAAAAATGTCACCTGGGCATTTTTTTTTTCATGCATTAAGTTTCAAGCACCATTAAGATTAAGATGCTTGGGATAGTGGATAAGAAAAGCTATTTGGTAAATGTATTAAAGCAGGTTAGTGAAAGATCTTAGGTTCTTATCTACACAAGGAGTGAGAGGGCAATAGATTATGCATTCTAACAATTAAAAATACATCTTCATTTGTTTTGCCAATTCCCCAGATTTATTCCTTAGAGGAGAAATTAAAATTATATGATCTGAAATATTCTAAAATACAAGAATAGTTCTTTTTTAGTAATTTTTCCATTAATTTGAAGGAAGATTTCACATTAGACAGTTTTTATTCTAGAATTATGGATTCTGAACATCAACTGTAAAAATAACAGAAATGCAAAATGCAGTTTTTGTCTAAACTTAATAAAATAATTAATGAAGTGTTTCAAAAATAAGTATTTTAAGGCACAATCAGTTATATAATAATGTTTGTTTCAAAAATAACATTTGTTGCAATGCAATTGATATATAGGAACAATTTAAACATAACAGATTTTACATTTGCTTCTGTGTGATTTCATTCACGAGAAACCCAAAGTAATCACTGAAAACTGTACCAAGCTCAACCCAATGGCATAGCAATACACAAACACACACACGTACAAGCTACCTCAATTCACTACGTGTGTTATGAACCACATCCGTTCACATCTGATGTTATTAATTTCATACAACCGAACTTCAGGTAATTTTCAAGGAAAATTGATATATTTATTAAGTATTTACGCAGTTCTTAACCTCTTAACATAAACAAAACTGTACTATCATTTTTATGGGTTTCTATTTTTTCCATAAACCCAGAATATTTCCTTATTCATTTTTTCACAGCTGCTAATTTTTAACACTGCATATCTAGAGTTATAGGAGAACTGACTATAGTATATTTAATGAATTAAACCTACATCATTTGTATTTGCATAAAAAGACTGAGGATAAATAAAATTTATACTGATCTTAGGCTCTCTTGGGAATGAAAGATTAATTGGCATCATTAAACCTAGCTATAGTATACGTTAAGTCCTTGAGCTGCACAGTTTTCTTTAAGTAGGGTATGTGTTAGTAAAAAAAGGCAATTTATAAAAGTTTTTAGATAATGTATAATAGGCCTGACTACCTAATATTTATTTTTGTTTTTTATGAGTCAAACTAAAAGATTAAATTTAAAATGTATTAATAAAATGAAACTTTTAAAAATATTTTATTTACTTAAAATTCTTTATCCCTTAACACCTAAATATATGTTCATATGTAAATGCCTATGTAAGTTCATTATACTCACAAATGTCATTGTCTCTTTGGGTTGGTGTGATATGGTGATATTTTTACTCAGTATTTCTGTTTTAAATATCATAAGCTGCAAAATAAACCATTCTAAAATTAGTGGCTTAAAATAACAATAATCTATTATTTATCATGATTTTGTGGGTTAGTTGGATGACTCCTCTCCTGTTTTGCCTGCATTTATCAGAGGATGAGCTAAGAGACTCACTTGTCTGGAAATTGTTGCTGAGTTATCAACTAGTAAAGATTGGTTCTTCTTCACATAGCTTGTAAAGATGCAGTGGATTAGCCAGTTACCTTACACAACACTCTCAGTGCACCCCTCCAGGAGACCAAATACAAGTCACCATAAGACCAGGGCCCAAAAGATAGGACTTTACTTCTGCCACATTCAACTGGGTCAAAGCAGACAGAAAATCAATCCGGATTCAAGGGAGAATTAAGTAGACTCCATTTCCCAATGGAAGTGTAGCAAAGTCACATAATAAAAGGTAGTAGGAGGAAATGTTTTAACCATCTGTGAAAACAATAAACCATGAAATGCATTTCAAAATTTGTAACAGGAGAAAATTTTATAAACACCTTTTAAAAACATACAACCAGAAAGATGGATCACTATAATTAAAATAAGTAATGTGTTGAATGGTTAATATAAACAAAACAAAATAAAAACATGAACATCTGATCTAAACTGGAATTGTTAGAACTATGATGTGAAAGAACCAATTGATGGGTGACAATTGTTTTTGTAGGAAAACATATTTCTACAAAAATACATGTATTAAGGGAGGCATCTTAGAAAAATGACAGGTATCTAGCAATAACACATGTCTCCTGTTGAGTTATCTGGAAGGAGAATGAAGTGTCTTAAGTAAATTAGCAAAGATAATTCTGTAAGGAAACAAAGGAGTTTCAACTCATTCTAAGAATACAATTCTAAACATTTTTTAATTGATAAATTATACATGCATATGTTTATGGGGGTACAAAATAGTGTCATAATATTTGAACACAATGTTGAATGGTTAAATCAAGTGAATTAACATATTCATCACCTCAAATATTTAACAATTTTATGATAAGAACTTTTGAAATTCACTCTTTTAGTGAAATTTAAATGTACGGTATTCAGTTATTAGCTTTATTCTTCATGCTGTGTAACTGATTTCAAAAAGAGGAAAATAAATGAAATGTATTTTTCCTATCTAAGTAAGGCTTCTACCATTTGACTGTATCCTCATTCTCCCCATGCCCCAGTCTCTGATAAATACCTGTATTAATCTGTTTTCACACTGCTCATAAGGACATACCCAAGACTGAGCAATTTACCAAAGAAAGAGGTTTAATGGACTTCCATTTCCACGTGGCTGGGGAGACCTCACAATCATGGCAGAAGGCAAGAAGGAGCAAGTCACGTCTTACATGGATGACAGCAGGCAAAAATAGAAAGCTTGTGCAGGGAGACCCCCAATACACAAACCATCAGATCTCATGAGACCCATTAACTATCATGAGAACAGCCCAGGAAAGACCTGCCCCCATGACTCAATCATCTCTCACTAGGTCCCCCCTATAACATGTGGGAATAATAGGAATAAAAAGATGAGATTTGGGTGGGGACACAGGGCCAAACCATATCATTCTGCACCTGGCCCCTTCCAAATCTCAGATCTTCACATTTCAAAACCAATCATGCCTTCCCAACAGTCCCCCAAAGTCTCAACTCATTTTAGCATTACCTCAAAAGTCCACAGTCCAATGTATTTTCTGAGATGAGCCAAGTTCCTTCAGCCCATGAGCCTATAAATTGAAAAGCAAGTTAGTTACTTCCTAGATACAATGGGGGGGTATGGGCATTGGGTAAATACAGCCATTCCAAATAGGAGAAATTGGCCAAAACAAAGGGGCTACAGGCCCCATGCAAAGCCAAAATCTAGCAGGGCAGTCAAATCTAATGCAGGAGGTGAGTACCCATGGTCTTGGGCAGATTCATCCCTGGGGCTTTGCAGAGTATAGTCTCCCTCCCAGCTGTTTTCACCGCTGATGTTGAGTGTCTGTGGCTTTTCCATGCACACGGTGCAAGCTGTTGGTGGATCTACCATTCTGGGGTCTGGAGGACAGTGGATCTCTTCTCACAGCTCCACTAGGTGGTACCCCAGTGGGAACTCTGCACAGGGGCTCTACCCCACATTTCCCTTCTGCACTGTCCTAGCAGAGGTTCTCCATGAGAGCTCCACCCCTGCAGCAAACTTTTGCCTGGGCATCCAGGTGTTTGCATACATCTTTTGAAATCTAGGCAGAGGTTCCCAAACCTCAGTTCTTGATGTGTGTGCACTCACAGGCTCAACACCATGTGGAAGCTGCCAAGGCTTGTGGCTGTACCCTCTGAAGCCATGGCTCAAGCTCTGCATTGGCCCCTTTCAGCCCCAGCTGGAGCAGCTAGGATGGGGGGCACCAAGTCCCTAGGCTGAACACAGCAGAGGGATCCTGGGTCTGGCCCACAACACCAATTTTTCCTCCTAAACCGCCAGGCCTTTGATGGGCTGCCTGAAAGGTCTCTGACATACCCTGGAGACATTTTCCCAATTGCCTTGGTGATTAGCATTTGGCTCCTTGTTACTTATGCAAATATATGCAGGCTTAAATTTTGCCTCAGAAAATGGGATTTTCTTTTTTATCAATTTATCAGGCTGCAAATTTTCCAAACTTTTATGCTTTGTTTCCCTTTTAAAACTGAATGCCTTTAATAGCACGCAACTCACCTCTTGAATGATTTGCCTCTTAAAAATTTCTTCCTCCAGATAACCTAAATTATCTCTCTCGAGTTCAAAGTTCCAGAAATCTCTAGGGCAGGGGCAAAATGCTGCCATTCTCTTTGCTAGAACATAACAAGAGTCACCTTTGGTCCAGTGTCCAAAAAGTTCTGAGACCACCTAAGCCTGGATTTCATTGTCTGTATCATTATCAGTATTTTGGTCAAAGCCATTCAACAAGTCTCTAGGGAGTTCCAAACTTTCCCACACCTTCCTGTCTTCTTCTGAACCCTCCAAACTGTTCCAACCTCTGCCTGAAACCCAGTTCTAAAGCTGCTTCCACATTTTTCAGGTGTCTTTTCAGCAGTACTCCACTCCTGGTACCAATTTACTCTATTAGTCCATTTTCACACTGCTGTTAAGGACACACCCAAGACTGGGCAATTTACCAAAGAAAGAAGGATAACTGGACTTACATTCCACCTGGCTGGGGAGGCCTCACAATCATGGTGGAAGGCAAGGAGGAGTAATGTTACATCTTATGTGGATGGTGGCAGGCAAAAAAGAGAGCTTATGCAGGGACACTCTCGTGTTTAAAATCATCAGATCTCATGAGACCCACTCACTATCATGAGAACAACACAGGAAAGACCCACCCCCATGATTCAATCATCTTCCAACAGGTCCCTCCCACAACATGTGGGAATTATGGGAGCTACAAGATGAGATTTTGATGGAGACACAGAGCCAGACCATATCAACACTATTCTATTCCTTGCTTCCATGAGTTTAATTGTTTTAGATTTCACATGTAAGTCAGAGCATGCAGTATTAGTCTTTCTGTGTTTGACTTATTTCACTTGGTAAATGTCCGATTTCATCTACATTTTTGCAAACGACATAATTTCTTTGTTTTTAATGCTGAATTTATTACAATAAACAGCCTCATCAACTCAGGATTTTAATCCAGACTCAACAGATATATGTTTATGAGATAAAGTTTGAAGCCATTATTTTGGCTCAAAACTTAGTGCTTAGAACTGATTGTACAATTATTTTAAAACTGCAACATATATACAAATATACTATAATAAATGTAGGATAATGTGACTACCTTTTTAGTAATTTGATCCTAAAACAGAAAAGCATAGTATCAGAAATATTAATGAATCTAGAAACATTAGAGAACACTTGGGAAAATATCTATCTTTTATAGGTTATTTTAAAAAGTCTTATGTTTTTTAAAATAGAGTTTAAAACTATGTTGGGATTGTGTCATCTGATTTTCATTTTAGTTTGTTTTTTCCAAAATAATTGGTAATTATATATTTGAAAAATAAGATTTATTTGTGACTTAATTAACATAATCAAAGATATAGTACATATTTTCTTTGTAAGATATCAAGTTTTCGATATGTCATTCTTGTGCCTAGGTAAATTTTAATTTAAATGGGTCAAAGCTGACAGTAGAGGGTCAGAAATTTCAATTCCTAACTGACATAACTGCAAATGTTTTATTAGAATTTCAAAGATAAAAATGTATATACTTTAGACATCTCCTTGATAGACATGACTTAAAATTTTTTGCCTATTGCAACAAAAATTTGTGCTGATGTTGCAAATATTTCTACAATTTATAAATGTCATTTTAGTTATATTCTTTCATATTTTGAAAGTAAAAGATGATGGGTAACAATTCACTTGTGCTCGATAGCATAGGGAAAATGGAAGAGAGGCTAAATGATTCCAAGGTCAAAGGGCTAGTGCCAGACCTGGAACAATATCTATGCTACATTTTCTGTAATTTTCCCTGAATATACATTAAAACTGACAATACTATCAAACTTTATAAATATCATGAGCCTCTGATACAGAATATAAATATCCATAATTTTTCTACCCAACTGGGCAATTTTGTTCTCCATAAAGTTATATACATACGTGTTTGCCTAAATATTTATTTTAAAGTTTTTTTTTCTGAGCTTCTCTTCCTGTCTTGAATGAATCTTCCTGCGCACTTAACAAAGGGAGAATTTGGACTCAAAGACAGTTTTATATCCAGCATTAATAAATACAAAGAGATTTAAAAATTCACTAAAATTCTTGATAATTCATTTTGAACTTAACTGCTTTTGGATTTCTTATATTTCATTATTTATGTTGAATTGTAAAGCACTTAGTAACTTTGGTCCTTACCTAATCACTCTAGCAGGTCCTTGGCTTACTTACTGTATGTAGGTCAGTGTCAGTGTTTCAACTCTATTAAATGGAACATGTTTATCATTAATATATTCAATGATATAAAGTTACTAGAAACTAATTCAAGATAAATTAATCTCAAAAATAATAATGTAATGTATAAGAAGAAAATGGAATGCCTACATTTGCTTTTTAGTAAAAGGCAATTTTTAATATAAGCAATGGGTGTGTTCTCTTACCAATGAGTGATCAAGCCATTCTCTCTGCATAGGACAATCTCTATTCTTTGTTTAATGAGTATTAGTTGTTTTATTTCAGTAAACCTTGCACACTTTTTATTTTTCATAACAATATTTTGAGTCCTTAAGAACATCCCACCATTTCTTTTTCTATTATTGTAAGAGTGACCAGTCCAATTTCCCAGATTCAAGAGTGAATCATTTACCTAGACTTGGACAGTAATATTTTAAATTTTATCCCTTACAAAAATATTTATGGAGTGCCTACAATGTGAAAAGCAGCTTTTTAAGATGTTTGGGGTACAGTGCTGTAAAAAGATATGACCACTGATCTCATGAAGATTATGTGTATTGTATTAGATGTGCATTTTACTCTTTTTGCCTATTTCCAACCCTAGCTGTAGTTTCCAGAATGGGCATTTGATTCAAGCTAGGCAAACGAGATGAAACCCTGAAATTTCTCATGGAAACATGGGAAAATGAGATGACCTTGGTCATTCCATTTATTGTTTGTATGACAGAATATAAGCCAATGTTCTTACAGCCACACAGTAAGAGGCTGGCTAAATGGAGACGACTGGAGAACAGTCAACTGGATCTAGCTTTTCCTGAGAACTAAAATTCAGCTCTGTTCTCTAAGACATTGTTTTCTTCTCCTCCTTCTTCTTCCTTTTTAGCAAAAAGCAGCTGAATTAAACTATTTTTACTTGAAACTGACACATTTGGTGAGTATAGAAGCAGAGCAAAAAGGATTTAATGACATAATTTCAGTGTGGAATGACCCCAAGTACAACAACTAAATGTGCCCAGTCTTACAGTCTTGTTTTTTGCAAATGCCCATTGCATAGACTCTCCTCTGCACGGTACAGGAAGCAAATGCTATTATTTGTCTCTGCACGCTTGCCTTTTCTATGCTTTTTTTCCCTGACTAAATCCTTTCAATTCCCAGATAACTTAATCTTCATTAAGATATATAAATCATTTCATATTAAATTTGAAGTCACTTAAAGTTTTATATTTTTTAATATTTTATTTTCCCCCATACTACACAGATATATTAATGTTTTAAAGTTTCATATTTAATGTGATTTTGCACTTTATGCTCTGGTTTCTATTGTACTTATTTCTTAGTTTAACTCATTAATTGTATATATTTCTTGCCAGAGTTTGCAAGCCTTTTCAAGGGATGACATTTCCTGTAACCCTTATAGCAACTTCAACACTCTATTTTCCAGCTTTATTGAGGTATTACAGACAAATTAAATCATATATAAGATTTCCAACATGATGGTTTGATGTATGTGTACATTGTGAAATGATAACCACAGTCACACTAACATAACCAACGTACCTACTTTTATATTTGAGTCAGAGACCATGGTTTAAAAGAAATTGATCAGCAATTCACATGTAGAGATACAAACAGGCATCTAGAGAGTAATATTTAATTAAATGTCTTCATATAAACTCTGAATATTTGGAGTAACTAGTAAAGGAGAAATCTTAAGAGACATTTGTGAGCAGTTTTTTCATCTTAGTGGCTATGGGAGAAAAAAAAAAACAACACCAAGTCTTCTCCAACTTGTATTTATCTTTAAGAACAGTGTACTACTAAGAATGTCTTTTTTTCTTCACTTGGTAAGGAAATATATTCCTTCAAGTTGGAGATGATGATGTAGATATTACTGAATTCAATTCGGTTAGGTAGAGTTTTTAGAGATAATAATATTGAGACTCCTTTGGATATATACCCAGTAATGGGATGGCTGGGTCAAATGGTATTTCCAGTTCTAGATCCCTGAGGAATCACCACACTGACTTCCACAATGGTTGAACTATTGTGGGTGGTTGAACCACCCACAATGGTGGGTGAACAGTCCCACCAACAGTGTAAAAGTGTTCCTATTTCTCCACATCCTCTCCAGCACCTGTGGTTTCCTGACTTTTTAATGATTGCCATTCTAACTGGTGTGAGATGGTATCTCATTGTGGTTTTGATTTGCATTTCTCTGATGGCCAGTGATGATGAGCATTTTTTCATGTGTTTTTTGGCTGCATAAATGTCTTCTTTTGAGGAGTGTCTGTTCATGTCCCTCGCCCACTTTTTGATGGGGTTGTTTGTTTTTTTCTTGTAAATTTGTTTGAGTTCATTGTAGATTCTGGATATTAGCCCTTTGTCAGATGAGTAGGTTGCAAAAATTTTCTCCCATTTTGTAGATTGCCTGTTCACTCTGATGGTAGTTTCTTTTGCTGTGCAGAAGCTCTTGAGTTTAATTAGATCCCATTTGTCAATTTTGTCTTTTGTTGCCATTGCTTTTGGTGTTTTAGACATGAAGTCCTTGCCCATGCCTATGTCCTGAATGGTAATGCCTAGGTTTTCTTCTAGGGTTTTTATGGTTTTAGATCTAACGTTTAAGTCTTTAATCCATCTTGAATTGATTTTTGTATAAGGTGTAAGGAAGGGATCCAGTTTTAGCTTTCTACATATGGCTAGCCAGTTTTCCCAGCACCATTTATTAAATAGGGAATCCTTTCCCCATTGCTTGTTTTTCTCAGGTTTGTCAAAGACCAGATAGTTGTAGATATGCGGCGTTATTTCTGAGGGCTCTGTTCTGTTCCATTGATCTATATCTCTGTTTTGGTACCAGTACCATGCTGTTTTGGTTACTGTAGCCTTGTAGTATAGTTTGAAGTCAGGTAGTACATTGAAAAATAATAATAATAATAATATTGAGACTCTAAATAAATAATTCCCCTTTGTTTTTATAAAGTGAGCATTTTCACTAGACTGAGGGAAAAACTATACACAGCAAAGAATAAATGTAATTTTATTATACAGAGTACAGAATGTAATTATATTAGAAATAGTAATTATTTATTATTGATTAATTAAAACATGAATTTAATTATTATCATTGGCTTTAATTGAAATGTGAAAATTGAAATACATTATATATCATTAGTAGAGAAAAATGAACTAAAGCTGTTGAAATTCATTTTCCTGAATTAATACATAGGCTTCCCAAAATCAATGAACAGGAAACTCTGGTTACATATTTATCTTAATAGTATTATGGCTAGTAAAGATTGGCCTGGATGTGATCTTTCTTTTGAATGTAAAAAACTGATTATTGGGAGGGCTATATGTAGCTAATATATGCATATAAATATCAGTATTCAAAATATTTATGCGAGCAAATTTATTTTAAAAATTGCAAATTCTGTCTTTAGGTGTTTGAGGAATCACTACACTGTCTTCCATAATGGTTGAAGTAATTTACACTCCCACCAACAGTGTATGAGTCCCTTTTTCTCCACAACCTCACCAGAATCTGTTATTTTTTGTTTTTAATAATAGCCATTCTGACTGGTGTTAGATTGTATCTCATTTTGGTTTTGATTTGCATTTCTCTAATGATCACTCATGTTGAGCTTTCTTTCATGATTTTTGGCCACATGTATATCTTCTTTTGAGAAGTGTCTGCTTATGTCTTTTCCACTTTTTAATGCGGTTGATTTTTTTCTGTAAATTTGTTTAAGTTCCTTTTAGATTGTGGATATTACACCTCTGTCAGATGCATAGTTATCCTATTATTGGGTAGATACCTAAAAGAATATAGATCATTATATTATAAAGACACATGCACACGTATATTCATTGCAGCACTATTCACACTAGCAAAGACATGGAATCTACCCGAATTCCAATCAATGATAGACTGGATAAATAAAATGTGGAACATACACTCTGTGGAATACTATTCAATTATAAAAAAGAATGCTATCACGTCCTTTGCAGGGCATGGATGGAACTGAAGGCCATTATTCTTAGCAAACTAACACAGGGACAGAAAACCAAATACTGTATATCCTTACTTATAAGTGGGAGATGAATGATGAGAACACATGGACACATAGAGGGGAACAACACACACTGGGGCCTATCAGAGAGTAGAGGGTTGGAGGAAAGAGAGGATCAGAAAAAAATAACCAATAGGTAATAGGCTTAATACCTGGGTGATGAAATATTAATAATCTGTACAACAAACTCCTCTGACACAAATTTACCTATGTAACAAACCTGCACATGTATCCCTGAACATCAAATACAAGTTTAAAAAAACTGCAAATTATACTATTTTAAAGGTCTATTGAATAATTTAAAAATCAGGTTTGTAAAGGCAGATTTTCATTTTCATTGTGTTTTAGAAGCTGTCAAAAGCAAGCACATCAACACTTCAAATTTTTCTAGTAGCTAGGGAATATATTAGCACTTCATTTTGGTATCATTGATGAGAAAAATAAAAGCAAAACCCAAAAATTCTTATCACATTTCATTTAGAGACAAAATAAAGAGAACTATTTTGTTTTCTGTTAGAATTTATTTTACCTTGACTAATTTCCTCTTAATTCTATTCAACTCAAATCACTGGGACATCTTCAGCACTTGATGAAGTGCAATAATAAGAGTCTCTGCTTACAAGAACATTATTTTAGGCTTATAATTTGATTTGTAAAATGAATTTATTTTTGCTAAATATAACTTATCTTTATATCTTCTTTTAGCAATTTCCACATTTATTTTATCCTGCTGTTTATATTTTTCTTCATAATATTTTATTTGAAAATTCAGCTCTCTACTTGAAATTGATGGAATGAATACATATTGATGTATTCATGAAATTGATGGAATGAATATTTATGCCCATTTCCTCCCACTGTCACCTGTATTTTTCTTCAGTACTTTCGTAGTTAAAAAACAGGTTAAGAAAGCTACTATTCATCTGGAAACATGGGTCATTTCTTTCTGAAAATGAAGGATTACTCAGAGGTCAAGCTGGTCATCTTGAAGAACAATTCTCTGGCGATAGATGTGTGCCTGAAAAAAAAAAAAAAAGCTGATGACTGCTTTTCAGAATCCTTATGAACCAACTGCTACAGGTGCCCTGTTGTCTGCCATTTTGAATGGAACTACATATTTTTGTCGTTGTCACTGGCTCAACATTTTATTTTGTATTTCTGGAAGGCAGGTTAATTTTCTCCTAAGTTCACTGGCCATTAAGTCAAAAGAATCTGTGATTGAGGAACTTGCTCTGATACCTGTACTTGATTTAGATAATATCACAGGCCTCAAGCTGGAGCTGATGCCATAATGAAATGGTACTTTGAGGATATTGGAAAGAAGGTAAGAAAAACATGAATCATTAGGGGCTGTATCTTAGCCTGAAATAAACTTGTTTTGTTGGCCCCTAAGGAAACATGCTTCCTGGTCTTCACACAATAGTTTAAACCATCCCCTGGATAACTGACTTCTTTAACCAATAGCAAATAGCATAAACAATATTGTACAAGTTTCCAAAGTAAGTCTTAAGAAAGACTTACTTAGAATTAGTTAGTCCAACAGCTTGTTTTTGCTTTCTATGGGCAACCACTTAATATAAGTTTAGTTATCCAGAGACAATTAGGCAGTGAGAATCTCAAATTACCCACATATATAGTCCTTGTGCAAAAGAAGCTCAGAACAAGCCTAAGGTTAGATCCCACTCATCAGCCAGAACCAACTTGTCAACCGTATGAGTGAACTCACTTCAAAAGTGGATCCTACAGCTTCAGTTGAGCCACCTTTGATAAGGCAAAGTGAAGCAGTGACAAGGTAACTCCATAGAACCCTGACACATTTCTATAATAATGAGCTAGTAAATAAAATGGTTGTTTTAAAGCCATTGAGCATAGTAGTGGTTAATTACACAGCAAGAGTTAACCAAAACACTATTTTAAATTCTTTTTCTGTACTTATGTCCATTTATCTATTTGGTTGTTAATAGACAATATTTCAGACAAAAAACATGAGAAATAATTGGTAGATAGTCTACCCTCTATCACTCAATTGTGACTTACAGATTATCTTACTTCTGACATACGCACATGCACACACACTAATGTAGATAAATATATGCATAAATAGTTTTGAAAATTAAATATCTGATACTTTAAAAATAAATTTAATTATTTGTTAATTCAGTAGCAACTATGTAGTTACATAGTTAGAATGCTAGGATATTTTTATGAAATAAGAAATGACATTTGGAATAATATACAAGTGACAAATGTAATTGGTTTTGCTACTTAAGAGTCAACACTTGTATTTATGCAAAGTGGTTTGTTGGGAATAATTTGTCACCAATATTTTCCAAAATAAAGCATCACATTACAGATTCATAGAGTTGACAGAGAACTTTGAGAGTCCTCATACATATCTGTGCTTTTTTGAAGAACTATATATAACCTTTCTACCTTCTGACAACCCAGGCAATTAAAATCCTTCAATAATGGCATTATGTAGGAGCTTACAGAATATTAATTGAAAATGATTTTGTAAATTATTAATGGGGATTTGGATATATATTTACCATATGTGATAAAAATTATGTGAATATTTTTATTCACATAATACATGTGAGTTTGGCAATATACTTTTTCAAGGCAACACATTGAAATAAAGCATTTAATTCTGTGTAATCTTATGCCTTATTTGCCCAATTCATCTCTAAAAGATGTTTCATTATTAACTACTGGATTGCTTAGGTTTATTAGATTGTAAAATGATAGAATCCTTCAACTAATTTGAATACACGTGGTGAATATTAGTTGAATATATCTTTCTACAATAAGACTGAATAAAACTACATATCCCATAAATGAATCCATCATAGGGCGATGTCTCAATTAAACTGCAGCTCTAGGTATCTGAGGAGCAAGCATTTTTTGGCAGGTCTTTATATTTGTTTTCAAATATGCCATTTTGTATTTTCCTTTTTTCATTTTTTAATATATTTTTATTTGTTCATTTTCGGAGGGACGGCCAGTTTGTTACATGGATATACTGTGTAGTGGTAGGGTTTGGGCTTCTAGTGTACCCATCATCATTTGAATAGTAAACATTGTACCCAAAAGGTACTATTTCAACCCTCACCCTTTCCAATCCTCTTCCCTTTTGAGTCCCGAGTGTCTTTTACTTCCATGTTGATGTCCATGTGGACTCGCTGTTTAGCTCTGACATAAGTGAGAATATGAGGTATTTGGTTTTCTGCTTCTGACTTATTTCACTTAAGATAACAACATCCAGCTTCATCTATGTTGCTGCAAAGACAATCCCATTCTTTTCTATAATTGCATAGTATTCCATAGTGTCTGCATACCACATTTTCTTAATCCAATCATCTGTCGATAGAACATGGTTGTTTCTTTGACTTTGCTGATGTGAATAGTGCTGCAATAAACATATGAGTTCAGGTGTCTTTTTATTATACTGATTTCTTTTTCTTTGGAAATACCTACGAGTGGAATTACCAGGTTGAATGGTAGTTCTATTTTCAGTTCTTTGAGAAATCTGCATCCTGTTTTCCATAAAAGTTGTCATAATTTACATTTCCACCAAACGTGTCTAAATGGTACCTTTTCTCTGTATCCTTCCTAACATCTGCTGTTTTTGACATTTTGTTTGTTTGTTTGTTTTGTTTTTTGAGACAGAATCTTGCTCTGTTGCCCAAGCTGGAGTGCAGCGGCACGATCAAGGCTCACGGCAACCTCCACCTCCCAGGTTCAATCGATTCTCCCCCTCAGCCTCCCAGATAGCCGGTATTATAGACACGGGCTACCATGTCCGGCTAATTTTTTTTTTTTTTTTTTAGATGGAGTCTTGCTCTGTCACCCAGGCTGGAGTGCAATGGCGCGATCTCGGCTCACTGCAGCCTCCGCCTCCCAAATTCAAGTGATTCTCCTGCCTCAGCCTCAAAACTACCTGGGAATACAGGTGCTTGCCACCACACCCGGCTAATTTTTGTATTTTTAGTAGAGACAGTGTTTCACCATGTTGGTCAGGCTGGTCTCGAACTCCTGACCTCAGGTGATCTCCCCACCTCAGCCTCCCAAAGTGCTGGAATTACAGGCATGAGCCACTGTGCCTGGCCCTAATTTCTGTACTTTTAATACTAACAGGATTTCACCATGTTGGCCAGGCTGGTCTTGAACTCCTGACCTCAGGTAATCTGCCTGCCTTGGCCTCCCAAAATGCTGGGATTACAGGGGTGAGCCACCACGCCTGGCCAACTTTTTAAAAATAATCATTCTCACTGGTGTGAGATAGTACCTTATGATGGTTTTACATTTCTCTGATGACAAGTGATTTTTACCATTTTACCATGTATTTGTTGACTTCTTGGATGAATGAAACCACTGGTTCTACAATATGCCATCCTTTATGCCATAGTACAGCTTTTTTGTTTTAATGGTAAGTTTTGATATTTGTTAGAGTAAGTACTCCAACTCTGATGTCCTTCCTCAAGTCTGTCCTGCCAACTTTTGCCTTTTACAATGCACATTCATTTAAAAATAATTTTACAATATCTGTGAAAAAACCTGCTGAGATCTACATTGAATTGCATTGGAGCTGAAGAACAATTATGAGAGAGTTATTACCATTATTTTACTAAATCGTCTAATTTATAAACATGGTTTATTCTCCCATTTATTTAGGTCTCTAATTTTTCTCAATAATATTTTGTGATTTTTTTAGTGTAAATATCTTACACATTTTTGAAAAATTTAGAGGAATGCAATGTTTTAAATATAATTGTATATAGTATTTTAATTTTACCTTTTCTTATACAAACATGGAAATAATTTCAGAATTTGCTGACCTTGTTAAAGTATGGATTAATTTTAATATTGTATAAATACTTCTGTATTTAGTATGTTGAAAATCATTCTAAAAAATTGGAGTTTTTTTCCCTTTTTTCTTTTTTTTTTGCTTTTGTTTTTGTTTTGTTTTGTTTTCTGAGATGGAGTTTTGTTCTTGTTGTCCAGGCTGGAGTACAATGGTGCAATCTCAGCTCACTGCAACCTCCGCCTTCTGAGTTCAAGTGATTCTCCTGCCTCAGCCTCCCAAGTAGCTGGGATTACAAGCATGTGCCACCACGCCTGGCTAATTTTGTATTTTTAGTAGAGACAGGATTTCACCATGTTGGTCAGGCTGGTCTCGAACTCCTGACCTCAGGTGATCCGCCCACCTCTGCCTCCCAAAGTGCTGGGATTACAGGTGTGACTTTATTTCCCTTATGTTCACAAACTAGTGTTTTCAGGATACTGTAAAAGAAAAGTATTTTTGTCTCATTTTTAATCTTATTGTTCATTATTTAATATTAAGTATAAAGTAGCTTCAAGTGTTCTGTTGTTAGTCTTTGGTAAATTAAAGGAATTTTCTTATATTACTAGGCTGTACAGTTTTTATCATAAATATTATTTGAAACTAAAATCAAGTATATTTTAATTAGATTATCAAATTTTTAAGTCTTGCATTATCTTTTGAGTTTTTTAAAAATTTCTTATTGTGTAACAACTCTTGACTTTTTAGAATAAATCCAAATTAATTTTAGCATAATATAATTGTCATTTATCACTGGGATTAATTTGACAATATTTTCTACAGGATATTTGTATCTATATTTTTAAGTATTTGTTTTCTTACATAATTTTCAGATTTAAGATTCTAATGGATTCATAACAGTATTTGGGAAAGTTTCATTTTATTCAAATTCAATGTTTAACATTTGGAAGACTTTATGGATAAAGCCATCAGGGTTTGAGATTTTTTTCTGAGGAAATATTTTTGAAATGAGTTTAATACTCTAAGAGATTAAAACAATTCTCATAGGTCAAATTTGTTATACTATGGCTTTCGTACTATGACTTTTCTATTTTTTCTGCCAGCTTACAAATTCTTTCTTATTTTATATTTTAAAAAGAAATTAAAAATAACTTTATTATGATGTAATTTATAGTTAATATATTAAGTGCACATGATGATGAGTTTGCAAAATGCATACACTTGTATAACTACCACTTAAATCAATACAGAACATTTCTAGTACCACAAATCTTTCATTTTCCTCTTTGCCACCAAATATCATAAGCCTCAGGACACACATAAACACTTTTCTGCTTTATTTCAATATAAATTAAGTTTTTCTTTTAATAAAATTCAAATCACATAGCATATTTAGTGTCTGCATTCTTTTACCAAGCATATTTTTGAGATGCATTAAGTTCTTTCATATGTTGATTAATTTATTTCCATGTTTGTTTCTAATTTTAGCAATTATAAATATAACTTTTATGAATATTTCTGAACAAATATTCCCATGGAGTTATAATTTCATCTCATTTTATAAATGCCTAGGGATGGATATTTATTTAACTTTACAAGAAATTGTCTAATCTTTTCACAACCGATTCTCCATTGTGCATTCTCACTAAGAAATAACAAGAATTCCAGATACTCTACATATAGGTCAGATGTTTAAATTTTAGTCATTCTAAAGTTTCTGTAGTGGTTTCTAAATAAAGTTCTAATTTGCATTTTTTTCTGATTATTATTTTTATATGCTTATTATATTTTGTGTAACTTCTTTTGTAAAATGTTTGTTTAACTATTTCCCAAATTTTTGTCTTGTGATTTTTGAGTTTGAATTTTTTTTATTGTAGGTATAAGTCCCTTGCATGATACACGCATTGTGAATATTTTATAAAGATATGTTGTTGTTTCTACAATTTACTATTGGTCTTCTGAAGAGCAAAAATTGTAATTTGGTTAAAGTTCAATTTATCCACCTAAATAGATGTGCTCTTTCTTCCCTTAAAAACTTTGCATATTCCAAGTTTACAAGAATTTCCTCTTATGTCTTCTTCTAGCAAGTTTATCATTTCAGCTCTTACATAAGTTCATAATTCAAGTTGCTTTTTGTAATGTCTGAGATTTTAAGATTAATTTTTTCCATTAATTATTTTTTCCAGCACTGTTTCTACATTCTTTGGGATTTTTAGTGACTTACTCCAATAATCTGCAAATAAAGGAGAAATTGTATTCTTTGTTCTTACTTCCATGCTTTTAGTTTATTTTATAGCCTCATTGTTATATACAAGTAGTAGCACATTTTATATAAAGGATTCGAGCATCCATGGATTTTTATATCCTGGTCCTGGAACCAATCTCCCATGGATACTGAGGGATGACTGTAAGGCACATAGACTCTCAGTTCCCTCTTTGGAATCTCTCTGAAGAGCTTAAATAACTTAGTAGCAAAATAATTCGTTCAGAGATCTAAACAATGAGGTTACAGCACTCACTTAACTTCTCTTTTTGTCATGGGGCTTTTTCTTAATGGCAATATTCTAGGGTTCTCTTTGTCTTAAAGCTGTGTTTTCAGGCAAGTTTGTTTTAGTGAGAAGCATATTCACTTTTTAACACTGAAATTTGGGGAATTATTTAACATTCTATTTTACAATTATATTTGAAAACTGGTCACTTCTGAGAGCTCATCACTTTCTTTTAACACCTTACACAATTTGATAAAAGTCAACCCCTACTGATATTTTGCTTCAAAACTTACTTGTCCATTAGCACAAGTTTATTAAATGCATTTTTATTCCTTCTAAATTGTCACGAGTAATATTTTTACCAATTGTTTCACTGCTATGTAATATGAGTAATTTTTCAATCTCTTGTAACAGTTTCCTTGTTAACGCCCATCTAATTGCAAACTTAATACGGTATTTTTTTTCATTATTTAAGTATCTCATTTCTAAGTGCCAAATCCTGTATTAATAATTTATTACTGCGAAAATAATTGGTGAAATAAAGAACTTCAAGTATTGCAATGATAAAACAAGATTTATATTTCATTCACATGTGTGCAGAATTTAATTAATTTAATGTGAAACCTTTAGCCTAATAATTGTCTAGAATAAACACAGGTACATTCGTTTAAAAATACTTGTTTTTTGTATATTTAAATACAAAATTATTATTGGTTGAATTTTTGAATATAGTAGTCGACATTTCAAAAACTGATTATTTGATCATTAAACCCCTCTCTCATAAAAAAAATTACTAGAGGTTTAAATAAAGCAAACCCAAACCAAAACAAACCAAAACAAAACATAATTGAGAAATGAGATTTTTGTAGATTCTGGATATTAGTCCTCTGTCAGATGAGTAGGTTGCAAAAATTTTCTACCATTCTGTAGGTTGCCTGTTCACTCTGATGGTGGTTTCTTTTGCTGTGCAGAAGCTCTTTAGTTTAATTAGATCCCATTTGTCAATTTTGGCTTTTGTTGCCATTGCTTTTGGTGTTTTAGACATGAAGTCCTTGCCCATGCCTATGTCCTGAATGGTATTGCCTAGGTTTTCTTCTAGGGTTTTTATGGTTTTAGGTCTAACATTTAAGTCTTTAATCCATCTTGAATTAATTTTTGTATAAGGTGTAAGGAAGAGATCCAGTTTCAGCTTTCTACATATGGCTAGCCAGTTTTCCCAGCACCATTTATTAAATAGGGAATCCTTTCCCCATTGCTTGTTTTTCTCAGGTTTGTCAAAGATCAGATAGTTGTAGATATGAGGCATTATTTCTGAGGGCTCTGTTCTGCTCCATTGGTCTATATCTCTGTTTTGGTACCAGTACCATGCTGTTTTGGTTACTGTAGCCTTGTAGTATAGTTTGAAGTCAGGTAGCATGATGCCTCCAGCTTTGTTCTTTTGGCTTAGGATTGACTTGGCAATGCGGGCTCTTTTTAAACAAATTTACAAGAAAAAAACAAACAACCCCATCAAAAAGTGGGTGAAGGATATGAACAGACACTTCTCAAAAGAAGACAGTTATGCAGCCAAAAAACACATGAAAATATGCTCATCATCACTGGCCATCAGAGAAATACAAATCAAAACCACAATGAGATACCATCTCACACCAGTTAGAATGGCGATCATTAAAAAGTCAGGAAGACAACAGGTGCTGGAGAGGATGTGGAGAAATAGGAACACTTTTACATTGTTGGTGGGACTGTAAACTAGTTCAACCATTGTGGAATTTGGTGTGGCGATTCCTCAGGGATCTAGAACTAGAAATACCATTTGACCCAGCCATCCCACTACTGGGTGTATACACAAAGGATTATAAATCATGCTGCTATAAAGACACATGCACACGTATGTTTATTGCAGCACTATTCACAACAGCAAAGACTTGGAACCAACCCAAATGTCCAACAATGATAGACTGGATCAAGAAAATGTGGCACATATACACCATGGAATACTATGCAGCCATAAAAATGAGTTCATGTCCTTTGTAGGGACATGGATGAAGCTGGAAACCATCATTCTCAGCAAACTATCGCAAGGACAAAAAACCAAACACCGCGTGTTCTCACTCATAGGTGGGAATTGAACAATGAGAACACATGGACACAGGAAGTGGAACATCACACACCGGGCCCTGTTGTGGGGTGGGGGGAGGGGGTGATAGCATTTGGAGATTTGCCTAATGTTAAATGACGAGTTACTGGGTGCAGCACACCAACATGGCTCATGTATACATATGTAACAAACATGCACGTTGTGCACATGTACCCTAAAACTTAAAGTATAATAAAAAAATTAAAAAAACAAGAAGTGAGATCCTATTTCCCACTTCAGATTTAAACTAATTTGAATGTTTTTGAGGTAATACAAAATCTAGTCTCATTCTGCCAAATTTCCTAGTAAATTCCTTGCTGTTTGAGAACCAGTTTCTTAGTATCTTCTTAAAATAAAACTTGTATTGCTCTGAAGACATTAATCCTACCTATTGTACTTTCCTTTCTTCTTTTTACTTCTGCAATTTTTAAAGAAAATTATGGATTCAGCGGGGATATGTGAAGGGTTGTTACATTAGTATATCAAGTAATGGTGAGGCTGGAGTTTCTAGTACACCCATCACCCAAATAGTGAACACTGTATCCAGTGGGTAATTTTTCAAGCCTCACCCGGCCTCCTGCCTTCTCCCCTTTTGGTGTCTCCAGTGTCTATCATTTTATTTATGTCAATCTGTATCCATTATTTAGCTCACACTGATAAATGAAAATATGAAGTATTTGGTTTTATGTTTCTGAGTTATTTCACTCAGGTTAATGGCCTCCAGATCCATCCAGGTTGCTACAAAAGACACCAAAATGTTGCTAATATAGTACAACTTTTTAAGGTTGTATAGTATTCCATAGTGTGTATGTACCACATTTTCTTTATCCAATAATCTGCTAATAGACACTTAGATTGATTTCATGACTTAGCTATCATGAATAGTGCTGCCATAAACATGCTAGTGCAGTCGTAGTTTTGACGTGATGATTTATTTTCCTTTGGGTAGATATCTAGTAGCCGATTTACAAGGCCGAATGGTAGTTCTGTTTTTTTCGTTCTTTGAGAAATGTACATACTGTTTTCCATAGAGGTTGTACTAATTTACATTCCTACCAATAGTATATAAACATTACCTTTTCTTTCTATCCTTGCCAACATGTGTTGTTTTTTGGCTTTTTAATAAGTCTTTCTGAGTGGTGTGAGATGGTAGCACATTGTGGTTTTAAATTACATTTTTCTGATGACTAATGATTTTGAATATTTTTTCATGTTTGTTGGCTTCTTGGCTATTTGTATGTCTTCTTTTGAGAATTGTATATTCATGTTTTTTGCCCACTTTTTAATAGGGTTATTTTTTTTCTTATTTAGTTGTTTGAATTTATTGTAGATCCTGGATATTAGCTCTTTTTCAGATGCATAACTTGCAAATGTCTTCTCCTTTTCTGTAGATTGTCTGTTGACTCTTGATGATTGATTTTGCTGTGCAAAAGCTTTTAAGTTTAATCCAGTCCCATTTGTCTAGATTTGTTTTTGCTGCATTTGCTTTTGAGGTCTTAGTCATAAATTCTTTGCATACTCAAATAAGATAAAGATCAACTTTTACTCTAAAACCTTCTGTAACACCTGTGATTCATAGTAAACTTTTCTATTTCCGACACTCCATTAGCGGTGGTGAAATCTCAGCTTACTGCAAACTCTGCCTCCTGGGTTCAAGTGATTCTCCTGCCTCAGCCTCCCTAGTAGCTGGAACTGCAGGCGTGCACCACCACGCCTGGCTAATTTTTGTATTTTTAGTAGAGATGGGGTTTCGCCATTTTGGCCAGTCTGGTCTTGAACTCCAGACCTCAAGTGATCCGCCCACCTCAGCCTCCCAAAGCGCTGGGATTACAGGCGTGAGCCACCATGCCCAGCCTTTCATAGTCTGATATCTGCTAGAACAGTAATCTCTTTCTTTGATATTAAACTTTTATTGACAGTAACTACACTTATGATGATTTAACAGAACAAATTTCAGATTTTTTATAGTTCATACATAGGCCAGAAATTTTAATTAACAAGTTAATGTTTTGTTCTGGCAAGTAGTGAGAGAAGTAAGAATTATTTAAAAAGAAATAAATCAATATATGAATAACAAAAAAATGGTTATGTCTTACTTTATCTGGTGATATGTGGAGATTTAGATAAGAGTATGAGAAATTTTACTGACAAATGTTTTAAAGTAATTCATCAAAATATTTATGAGTTGAGTATCCTGAAGTCATTATGTTATGCTTCTGGAAACTGCATGGAATCTTGTACTCCACTTCAACATATTCCTTAGGCATTAGAATAAATACGTTTCTTATTATAATCTGGAGTAAGTGAATGCAAATGTACAGCACTTTTTTGATACAGGTTTCCCATAAGCTTTCATTTCAAAAAGTTAGTACATTTCAATCAAATGTAAAATAAAATCTTAGAAAAAAATGAGACACCTTTAAAGAAAATGTCTTCATGTGTAATTCTGTGTAATAGCTAAGTATGGATTTGATTGACAAAGAGCACACTATGTTCAGTACTTGGGAAATACACATTTCCTCTTACTAATTTGTGGCAATTAACATAAATATTCAAAGGATGGAATATTTGTGTTACTATTTAAAAGCAAGAAGGTATTCTCATTCATTTTATCTCTCTGTGTGTAGAAGATAACAGGATAGTACTTGTTAATAATGTCAAATTATCCTTTTGAAAAATAGATCAAACAGCTATCTTTCATAACCTATTTGGATGACATCTTTAAAAATATTGAATGCTATCCGGTGACTATAAGTGAGAACATAGAGTAACTAGTCTGTTTAGCAAGAAGGTACTATACTGACATGGTTTGGCTCTGTGTCTCCACCCAAATCTCATCTCTAATTGTAATTCCCACCTGTTGAGGGAGGGACTTGGTGGGAGGTGATTGGATCATAGGGGCAGTTTCCCCCATGCTGTTCTTGTGATAGTGACTGAATTCTCAGGATACCTGATGGTTTTGTAAGTGTTTGACAGTTCCTCCCTCACATACTCTCCCTCTTCTGCTGCCTTGTGAAAAAGATGCCTGCTTCCCCTTCTGCAAAGGTTGTAAGTTACCTGAGGCCTCCCAGCCATGTGAAACTGTGAGTCAATGAAACCTCTTTCCTTTATAAATTACCCAGTCTTGGGCAGTTCCTTACAGTAACGTGGGAATGGGCTAATACATATACCATCCAGACAGCCGGCTTTGGTCAACATATAACCCTACATTGTTTTTAGGAGAAGCCATTTTTAAATTTCTTAGTTAATTTTACATTTTCCAGTAAATTAACATTAACATAGTTAAGGTCTTTGATTCATTTCCCTTTATGTGGAAATGTATTTATTCCATAAAAATAAAACTATTTAATGCATACAATTTATCCACTTTTATAATTCAGATTATTTCATTTTTGATGTATGTAAAATTCAATTTTAATACAAACAAATTACAAGACCACAAATCCTTGGTCTACCAAGGGCTGCTTAAATCTACCAATAGTTATATTTAATTTGCTCTGGGGATTGCTGGACTGCAGGAAATTAGATATCCATCTGTACCTCAGAATCTGTAAGTAACAGGATTATATTATTATTGTGTATGGCTGCAAATACTATAATTATTGTATGATAGTTTGTGTTTGGTCTATCAATTTATCTTGAAAGAGAGAAATTGAGTTTTAAGGATATATACAAGACAATCAAAAAATATCAAGAAGGAAACATATTTTCACTGGTTTTGATTCACACCAAATCTGCTTCTTCTTCTACCTTAAAATTGACAGCAGATTTTTTTCTACTCTTTTTGCTTTTGCTTAACTGTATGTTTTCCATTCTCAATTCTTGCTTACTCAACTATTTTATCTGTTTATACTATAAATTGATATCTGAAAATATTGTTACATTACATAACTGATTTAATACCTCTGTCATCTTTTCTATCAATGCCTTCATCTTACACCTTCACAAATAGCTTATTTATTTTGTAAAAGAAAAAAATGAGAAAAGAAAGAAGAGACAGTCATAGTCACATTTATTAAATGTCTCTGTGTATGGATTATCAAGTCATAGAAAGTAAATGTCATTTTAATGGTGCCCGTTATTGAAATAGAGAATAGCTATAACAATGCAAATCTGTCAAAATAAAATTTACTCTGGTAATAAAAGTTTCTGATTGCTAGACTACTATTTAATTCAGATAGTGTGAAAGATTTATTGTACTTTACAAATTATTTATCTTACTCTCTAAGAATAAGTTACAAATGGAGTAAAAGAGATTTCTTAAATTTTGAGGAAACACGGAAGAGACGTACCCAAGGTCTTTTGATTCAGAATATGATTATTGTAACTATGATTAATACTTATAATCTTTGGTTGTGTTTCAATATGAAATAAGGCACGTTATAATTATTTGAAACTAGTTGCTTCTATAATTAAAACTATCCAAACAGAAAAGCTTCCCTTTTATTTGGGAGCGTCCCCAGAGACAGTTCATACTTCTACAGGTCAGCTGCAGTCATTACATTATGCTAACTTTGACAATGCATTTTCTTTCTTACTACAGCTATTTCTTTGGCTCCGGGTTCTTTAAGAGCTAATATGAAAATTTGACAGGTGTAGGTTTTGAAGAAGTAGTTAAATATGAAATCTTCTGCAATCCAGCAAAACCTCTCCACAAAAATGTAGCAAATAGTAAAACAGTTTTATTGTTAAATTAGCATCAAATGAGACTGTGATGCATATCACAGGCCATTTACTAAAGAGATTACAAAGAGAAAAATAAATCTCGTCCTTTCATATAATTAGGCAGATACAATCTATTACATATGTGTTAAGTATCTTTATCCAAAGAAAAAGTAAAATTTCTTGTATCTTTGCGACAAGTATCAGGTTATGACTCTGAGCCAGGCATCTAAGCTAAGCTAAAGTGACAGAAGACAGGGTGTCTATCACCTTGATGTTTGTATTTAAAGAGACCACTCCAAGTCCCCCTAGTAAGACATTTCTGGGATGCAAAACTAGCAACAGTCTTATTTAGCTCTTAAAAAGATTTGCATACATCTTAAGGTGACAGAGGAAAGATTCAGAATATCAAGTTATCTCAAGTAAATACGAAAAGGAATGGAGTGTTCTCTTTCTCTTTTAGCACCAGAAAAATATAAAATGTATTATTATTCATAGTAGAATTTTAGACTTCCATTTTCTCTCACATGGTCCTCTCACTATTCTGTGTTATGCAGTATCACTGGGAACGAATTTCCTCAGAATTATTCATAAAATCATTTCAGTCCGTTTATGCCCTCAATTCCTTAAATTTAGAGAGTCAAATTAAGGTCACAACGTACACAGTAAAGACATACCTTTCTGTGTCCTTCTTCCCCTCTTCCCTGCACCACATCCTCAACCAGACCCTGAACATCAATGGGGTCAGGCTACGTTGGTGGCCCTGTCAAAAATTCTGATTTATCAAAATTTTAAAACTAGAGACTGATGTTTCTTTTACTGTATTAATCCACTGTATTATAGACTTTGGAAATATTTGTGCCTAGTTTTCTAAAGCAACCTTTATGAGCAGTTTCATGGATCTAGCTGTCAAAATTTTTCAGTCTATGCATGCACTTGCTGTGAATAGGTGGCAGTTAATGAAAGTTGAAATCACAAACAGCAATGAATTCACTGATCTTATGCTTTTTCCAATGCCTTGCTTGAGTCTGAAATAATTTTATAGCTATTATTCCACTTCAGGACTTTGATAAAACAAAATAAATGCTTCAAATATATTCTAGCAACAGAGTAAAAAATGGTAGTGTGATTTTATTTTTCTTATCAACATCACATGTATATGAAGAAGATAGATTTCAAGTTCTAAGAAAAGAAAAAATTGATTTGTAACCAAGTTAAACAAGTATGGAAATTCATGTTGAAATTGAAACTATGTATAATACAAATAAAAAATAATGATTGTATACATTTTTCTAACATGAGTAGATATAAATATGATTTTAATTACAATCAGCAGCACTATGGTTATAGGATGAAAAATGACATCATTTTTGTCGATATTGATAAAATAATAGTTGTTGCTTTTCAATTTGGGCAGTATTACTTTCAGTTTAATGTTGGTAATTCTGAGTAGACCCAAGACATAGAGAGGGAGTTGTTCCTCTTGCTGGCTTTCTTCTATGTAAGAAAGAGTTATATTGTGAAGCAAATGAAGTAATAATGATTCTAGACTTTCTCCTTAGAAACGAAAAGCAGAATACTGAAAGAATACACCTGTTTTGAAGTCTGATAAATAACCCTCATCTATTCAAGATCCAGAACAAAGGGTAAGATGGCACTAAGAAAGCATGAACAAATACAAGAGAAATAAGACTGAACACACACACACACACACACACACACACACACACACAACTTTTTATGTAAATCAATATAAATGTTAACCTAAAAGTTCACCTTAAAATTTATGTTTAATTTGTTTTTGGTTTACATCGATATCTGTAACACTTTTCTCAATAGCGTAACTATGTTCTATTTTACCTAGCATTCATTTCATTAGATGTGAATGTTGATCCTTCAAAGAAAGGAACCCAAAACAAAAATAACATATACAGCATTATAAAATTAAGGTTATTAAAAAAGACATTTCTTTGAGAACAGTATAGGCAATATACTCTGCAGTGAAGACTAACAAAGTCAGCATTTCCTTTCCTTTTGTGCATTCGGTTTTCTGGACCTTGTTTTTGTTTTTGTAGCTGTATGGTCAAATCTAGTTATATTAAGGCATAACTGTTGTCATTTAAATCCTGAACATCTTCAATCTTTTCTCCTCACTGGCTGTCTTTTAACCATGGCTTTTAAGTACTTGTGTACCAATATGGTTCTGTGATCTGATTCTGGGTCTCCTGTCAGCTTTCAGACTAGACAAAGCGTTACCATTTTGGCCACCCCAATTACTGCTGATATTGCTCTTCATTGTTGAAAGTTTATCCTTTCTCTACCTTCTTCCACATCTAGGACTCATCTTTAGATATTTCTAACAATAGCTTAAGTAATAGAAAAAATGTATATGTAATTGTCGCCACAGTATATTGTCTATGACAACAAAAAAGGGACTTCGTAGTTGAAATTTATAAAATAACTAGTTTTCCAGCAAGGTCACTAGGATAACTGTCCCTCAAACTTGAGATCAAGCTTCCTATATATGATACTGCTTGGTTTCTGCCTTTCAAGACCCCTGCTCAACATCAATGAGGCATTAGCAGAACATTTAAAAGAAAATTATGATTTTTGGATACAGGGACATAAGTTTGCCACTTAACCCTTCATTCAGTGTGTTTACTGTCTCCAAACAAAAGTGAGAAACATTCCCAAATTTAAGATGAAAGTATCTTAAATAAAAATGTATAGTAAGCCTAAGCATACCAATATTTGGAAGCACATTCACTATACTTAGACATTTTATTTTACTTCTACTGGAGTTAATTAAAACAAAAATTGAAAGTAGTCCCTCTATATGAAAGGACAATACTCATGATAATTTTGGCTTTCTTGTACTCTCTTTCCAAGAACAGATGACATTATGAAAAACAAAGGAAGAAAGCCAAACTTATTCACATCTCATGAAAAATCATAGAAAGATAAACATTTAGTAAAAAAAAAAAATTAGAGTGAGAGAAGAATCCAATGATAAATAAATCTGACACTGTCAGTTACCTATGAGGGAAACAAGCCACAGAGTTGTTTTTGACCTAACTAGTGCAGCACCCAAACTTTATCTTAGTTTTCTTTACCTGAGCTTGGGGATTAGAATTGACACTTCAAAAGCCCTCAGAGTTACCAGGGAATTCCAAAAATTAGTTGCATGTTAGAATCACCTGAGAAACTATTTTATTTTTATTTTTCAGACAGGTTTTCCCTCTGTTGCCAAGGCTGTCATGCACTCAGTTCATTGTAGCCTCTGCCCCCTGGGCTGAAGTGATCCACCTCAGCCTCCTGAATAGGTGGGATTAAAGGTGTGCCTGCCACACCTGGCTAATTTTTGTATATTTTTTGTAGAGATGACATCTGACAATGTTTCCCAGACTGGCCTTGAACTCCTGAGCTCAAGCAATCGGCCACCTCAGTGTCTCAAAGTGCTGGGATTACAGGAACGAGCCACTGCACTTGAGCAGAACTTTCAAAATCATATATGGTTAGCCCACATCCAGAAATTATTCTTCTGAAATAAGACCTGTATATCCACAGATTTCAAAAGCTCTCTTTAACATTCAGCCAGTGTTGAGATCCATCAGCAAAGGTATTTGAAGCCTTTTTATACCAAAGCTGTCATCAGTTTAGAATTAATGATAGACTGGCTCAAGTTTGGTGTGTATAATAATTTTTTACAATCTTTAATACACAACAAATTTGTGGGAAACCAGTAATTCACCTTGATTTACTGAATTTCATTTTTAAAAATCCTCCTTCAATTTCCATTAGCTACATAACTCATCTATTTATTTACATTAAACTGTTATATGCTGGGTGAAGTTCAAAATATTTACCCATTGATAAAGATGTATGGTAAATGAGACAGGCAAGAGTAACCCACACAGACAGTGAAGCATGCTAAGTTCTTTCTCTCTGTTCATAAGCAACACTGCTATTTTTCTAATAGATTATAAAGATATATCAAAATAATTTGCCAATAAAGTGTATCTGAATGATAAAATGTTGGCATATGGTCAAATTATATTGAGAACCTAAATTTGGTTGAAAAAATTATTATGTCCCATTCTTGGAACCTTTGCAGACAGTTGAACAATAATATAGGGCAATATTTCTTTAAAACAGCTAACAACAGTAAATAAAGTTAAATAATATAGTATATTCATCATCAGCTCTCAAGGAAAAATAAATCTGTCTGTCAATTTACTTCAAGGGAATAGTTTTGTCATGTTTCCACTCTAGCTATCCTTTTAAAGCTTACCATATCTGAAATAAATAATCTACAAATCTCAAACTAGGTATCTTCTTAGAGTCCCAAAGTATATAAATATGGATATGGATATCAATGTGATTTCTTTCCTGACCCAATCTCTTTTCCAAAATGTACAACATAGTGCCCATATCTTTTAAAACTGGAAAAATTTATAATTTATTATTTTTTGTAATTGAGGAACATTTTCTAAGTAATAAACAGATCTTGTGCTCAGTTTGGCAAAATTGCTGATTAAATAGACTTATGTATGTACCATGTAAAACAAAATAAAGACTCTGCATCTCCCCAGAATTTTCCAGTGTCCCTGTATAGGTATTCTTCTTATCCTGGTCCCTCCAGTGGCAACAACATTCTAACTTCTATCACCAATAATACATTTCACCAACTTTTTTATGTTTAGCTTTTTTTTTTTTTTTTTTTTGAGATGGAGTCTCGCTATGTCACTCAGGCTGGAGTGCAGTGGCACTATCTCGGCTCACTCCAACCTCTACCTCAAGTGATTCTCCTGCCTCAGCCTCCTGAGTAGCTGGGATTACAGGCACCTGCCACCACGCCTGGCTAATTTTTTTTTTTTTTTTTTTTTTTAGTAGAGACAGGGTTTCACCATGTTGGCCAGTCCGGCCTGGAACTCCTGATCTCAAGTGATCCACTCGCCTCGGCCTCCCAAAGTGCTGGGATTACAGGTGTGAGCCACCACGCCTGGCCTGTTTAGCTTATTTTCATTCAGATTATGTCTTTAGGTAGCAAGATTCAGTCATCAGCAGCTCATTATTTTATGCTGCTGAATAGTATTTTGTTGTATGATCACACACTTATTCACACATTTATTCATTCTCTTATAGATAGAAAATTTTTTGTTTTATTGGTTTTGCATTTGTTAGCTTTTGGGAACAAAGCTGCTATAAGTATACTTGTACAAGTGTTTATTTATTTATTTATTATTTTTTGGTGTGGAGATTAATTGCAGAATCACTGTGTAAATATATACTCAAAAGAAACTGCCAAAAAGACAGCTCCAAAGTATAATATCACCATTACATTTCCAACTGCAGTACATGAGGATTGCATTTGGTCACATTTGGTATTGTCAATCTTTTTTTATTTTAGAGCTGTGCTTCATGTGATGACAGGGAAAATTCTGAGTTGTTCTAATATGCTATATACCTGACTCTTCTGCATGTCTGCCTCTTCATTCAGGCATTTTTATGAAGTTATTTTTTTTTCCCCTTCAGCTTTGTCTATTGGCATTAGAATGCAGTAGAAATGTAATGTATTTATTAAAGCACTTATTACTTAAAAATAAATATTTCTGGTAGGATACAATTAAATTTTTTTGCATACCTATCTTTTTAAAAATTATTAAACTAAATAAGATGTAAGTATTTTTTAAATATTTCAGACTTTATGACATAGAGTTATATTTTCTCCTTTAGCTGTCTACATCTCTTATTTAGTTGCTGTCATAGTTATTTGAATCAAAGCATTGAAATGAGCACATATTTTCAGAGCTGAAATACATATTTTGAAAAATATTTTTGCTTTTACCACATAGGCCACTAACTAACCAATAACATGACTAAAGCAAATTATTGTCAAAACTAGTTCAGCCTCCTTAGAAGACGCATGTTTGCACTTAGGACCCTCAAAGGTGCCCTGAAAAAGACTCATCTTGTGTACTGATATTTCTTGTCTCCATCTTCTGTCCCAAAACTGCAGTTTTTTTCTGATGTTTCTCTTGGTCCAGTGTCTTTTGGCTTTCCCTATGGCTTCGGGATTTACTTACATATCTTCATTTTTACTCTGTTCTCACACTTGTCTTTTCACTCCTCCTAAAAATAAATCCTTGGTCACAGATTTTCCATTTTTGCTTAACTGAGAGGTAAAGTATAGAGGTTTACTTCTGATGGCTGAGTTCTGTTTGGTTATTCAATTCAGAATGGCAAAAAAGGCAACCTTGATTTTTCTTACTTTCACATTATTCACCATCTAAAGGTTTTGCACTTAAAATAATATATAATCCACCTGGAGCTTTTTTTTGTATAATATGATAGCTTTTAAAATCCACTTTCTGTCCATATTTTTATCCTTTTGATGCAGTAATATTTATTGAAAAAATAATGATTGCTCCAATGCACTACACCATGTTATCACCTAGATCATAAATCAAGTGACTCTAGAAGTGTGGATATGCTTTTGGACACTTCAATCTGTCATACCGTTCAATTTCTTTAGCCTTGTGTCAAGGCATCACTGCCTTACTTACCATTGCATTAAGTATTCAGCTGTGATATTTGTCACCTAAATTTTTAATGCAGCTTTTTAATTCCCATAGGGCTAACTGGTGGGATTTTGACTCAGATTGCACAATATTTTTGCATCAATTTATATAGAAGAAGCACATTTACAATTTCACCTATTTTGTAAACTTGGCATACCCCTCAATTTATTTAGAATTTCTTTAATGGTTTTCAGTATTGTTGTTATTAAGGAAGTAGTTGTGCACAGTTTGCATTACATTTAGTATGAATTATTGATACCTTTGACGCTATTGTGAATGGTATTTTTAATTCACTTTTTTGTCTCTTTCTGGCATATAGAGATACCACAAAGGTGTATAGGTTGTCCTTGTATTCAACAATGTTGAAAAGTTCATTATTTAATTCTCAGTTTATGTGTAGATTATTTTATGGTTTCAGCATATACAGTAATTTTGCCAAGTTACAGCTTTTTTGCTGTTTTTAAATGTTGATATCTTGTAATGCATTTTTGAGGGGCATGGCTATGGTGTCTAGAACAATTTTGACTAGAAGGCATGCCAATGACATCTGGTGTCATTACTGACTTCAGGGGTATAACTTTCAATATTTTAACTTTATGATATCTATTCAGAGTCTTACATATACTCTATCAGACTAATAGACTTCCACTTTAAGGGAGATCTTTTCTAAGACTCTAAGCATAAAAATATAATGAGATTTTATAAACATGTTTTCCAAATTTATTTTGGTAACCAAAATATTTCTCCCATTTTTAAATTAAATTGTGACTTCTGTTGTTCAAGCTTTGAATATTAAATTATCCTTATATTATTTGAATAAACCCTACTTGGTTGTTATGTACTGTTCTTTTTTGATATGTCATCAGGTATGATTTGCTATATTTAGTTTGGGAGATTTTTCAACAAAGAGCTCTGGCATGCAAGGTCATAAAATAAATTGACATTTATTTTTCTTTCCTACAATCTCTTTGTCATAATACATCAAAAGATTAAATTTTCAATAGAGATCCCACAAATAAACTCAAGCATATATAGTCAAGTGAGTTTTTAACCAGGGCGTCAATAAGACACAATGGAGAAAGAATAGTCTCTTCAATAATTTAAATTGAGAAAAGCGGATATCCACATGCAAAAGAATGGAATTAGACCTCTATATTACATCATACCACAAACATCAACTCTAAGACCTGAAACCATAAAACTCCTAAAAGAAAATATAGGAGAGAAGCATCTTGATATTGGCCTTAGTGCTGATTTATTTTTAGATATCACACTAAAATCTTAGGCAAAAATAAACAAGTGGGACTACATCAAACAAACTACTTCTGCACAGCAAAGGAAACAGTTAACAAAATTAAAAGGCAGCCCGTGAAATAAGAGAAAATATTTGTGAACTGTATATCCAGAGACTAATATCCAAAATATATTAGGAAGTCACACAACTCTATAGCAAAAATAAACTGATTTAAAAAGTCGAAAGCCCTAAATAGACATTTCTCGAATGAAGACATAAAAATGTTCAACTGGTGTATGAAAAGGCCTACATATGCCTTGTCATATACCAGTTGAACAATTTTATGTTTCCATTTGAGAAGTATCATCATTAATCATAAGAGAAATGCAAATCAAAACCACAGTTAGATACCACCTCACACCTGTTAGTATGACTACTATAAAAATGACAAGAGATAACAAATTTTGGCAAGGATGTGGGGCAAGGGTAACCCTTGTACACTGTTGGCGTGTATGTGAACTAGTAGAGTCAGCATGGAAAAGAGTATGGAGGTTTCTTAAAAAATCAAAAATGAAATTATCCTATGACTCACAATTCCCTCTTCTAAGTTTAACCAAAGGAAATTAAATCAGCAGCTCATAGAGATTTTTGTGCTCCCATGTTCATGGCAGCATTATTTATAATAGCCATGATATAAAAGATGATCTTGTCATTTGCATCAACATGGATGAACCTGGAGGATGCTATGCTTAACGAAATAAACCAGCCCGGAGAGACAAATACTGCATAATTTTACGTATCTGTAGAATTTTAAAAATTGAACTCATAGAAGCAGAGAGTAGATGATGGTTTCCAGGGCCTGGACATGAAGAATGGGGGTACTGGGGAGATGTTGGTTAAAAAGTACAAGTTACTCTTTAAGAGTTAGATAGGAGGAATAAATTCTGGAAATCTATTGTATGGCATGCAACTATGGTAAAAAATAATGTGTTGTACATTTGAAAATTGCTAAGAGAAATTTGAAGTGTTCTCTTCACAAAAAATGATAAGTATGAGAGGTTATGGATATATTAATAAGCTTGATTTATTAATTGCACAATGTATACATATGCAAAATGTCACATTATTAGCCATAATTATATAAAATTTTTATTTGTCAATTAAAATAATATATTTAAATGGTAACTATGTGGGATGATATGTTAATTTGCTTGGCTACAGTAGTCTTTTTTTACATATATCAAAACATCATGTTATACACATTAAATATATATAATAAAAGAAATTTTCACATCAGTCTATTAATTTTATTATATTATTTTCTCTTTATTTACTTAGTTATTAAATACTAAACTATTTTTGAATTTATAGAATTAGTACCACATGGCCATGGCATATTCTCTTGTTATAACTTGATTAATATCTTATTTACTATTGTTACTTTTATCTGCATGAAAGATGTTATTTCCTGATAAAAATCCTTATTATAATATTTGATAATCTAAATTGGGAAGGTCACTTCTTTGTTTTTTTTGAGAGGGAGTTTTGCTCTCGTTGCTCAGGCTGGAGTGCAATGGTGCAATCTCAGCTCACTGCAACCTCTGCCTCCCGGGTTCAAGCGATTCTCCTGCCTCAGCCTCCCAAGTAGCTGGGATTACAAGCATGCACCACCATGCCCAGCTAATTTTGTATTTTTAGTAGAGACAGGGTTTCTCCATGTTTGTCAGGATGGTCTCGAACTCCCGACCTCAGGTGATCCATCCGCCTCTGCCTCCCAAAGTGCTGAGAGTACAGCTGTGAGCCACCTCACCCGGCAGGAAGGTCCCTTTTTTTATATATTCTCTGAAGGAGTTTTTTGAAAATTGGTGTTATTTCTTAACTATTTTAATATTGTATATATATTTACCAGAGAGGGGATTTTATTCTAAATACGTCTTTAGATTTTTTTTTCAAAATCACAGACATAGTTTCTATATTACTTATCAGACTGTTCAAAGCATTCACGTCTTTTTACAATTTTGATTAATTATATTTTTCTTAGATTTTGGGATTGCTGCTTTTCTGTGGGAAGCACAATTTTCTATGTAGATTTGTTTTTTTCTTTCATTAATTTTGGCAGATTTGTTATATAATTTGTCTAGTTTCTTTGCTTTGAGTTTGCTACTTTTTTCTGATTTTTTGTGTACATACTTACATGATTAATTTTTTAAGTCTCCCTCCCTTTCTAGGGTTTTCTTATGATGATACACATTTCACTGTAAAGATTTAGCCAAATTGCAGAGTTTTGCTAGGCCATTTTTACATTCAGTTGAAAATGATTTTTTATTATTTTCTATTTATATTTCTTATTTGTCCTGTATATTAGTCTGTTTTTGCACTGCTATGAAGAACTGCCTGAGACTGGGTAATTTATAAAGGAAAGAGATTTAACTGACTTACAGTTCAGCATGGCTGGGGAGGCCTCAGGAAACACAATCATGGCAAAAAGCAAAGGGGAAGCAAAGAGCCTTCTTCACAAGGCAGCAGGAAGGAGAAGGAACACAGGACGAACTATCAAACACTTATAAAACCATCAGATCTCATGATAACTCACTCACTATCATGAGAATAGCATGGGGGAAACCACCCCCATGATCCAACTACCTCCACCTGGTCTTTCCCTTGACATGTGGGGAATACAGGGATTATGGGGATTATAATTCAAAATGAGATTTTGGTAGGGACACAAGGCCTAACCATATCACCCTGCCATTCATTTGGAAATATGTTATTGTCAAGCGTGTCTGTGAGATGAAAGTCCACCAACAGGCTTTGCATGAGCAACAACGCTGTTTATTCACTTGGGTGCAAGTGGGCTGAGTCCAAGAAAGGAGTCAGCAAAGGGAGATAGGGGTGGGGCAATTTTATAGGATTTGGGTAGGTAGTGGAAAATTACAGTTAAAGGGGGTGGTTCTCTTGCCGGCAGGGGCGGGGGTCACAGGGAGCTCGGGAGACTTATTGTCCAGGAGAAGGAATGTCACAAGGTTAATTGATCAGTCAGGGTGGGGCAGGAACAAACTACAATGGTGGAATGTCATCAGTTAAGGCAGGAACTGCCTATTTTCACTTCTTTTGTGGTTTTTCAGTTGCTTCAGGCCATCTGGATTTATACATGCAGGTCACAGGGGATATGATGGCTTACCTTGGTCTCAGAGGCCTGACATTACTTAATTGCCATGGCCATCATTTGGCTGAGTGATGAGATGTGAGGCTCAAAATAAGTGAGGCATGTATCACAGAAAGGCACCAAAAAGAAGGAGTAATTTCTTTGACATTTATCTTGCCAGGGTCCTGGGTTGATTTTGAAGGTTGCTCAAAAAACAGCATACTCATATTAACTGAGGCCACTGATCAGTTTCAAGTAGCTAATAGAAGAATATGTATAGAGTTTTACCCAAACCACAAAAGACTTACATGTAATGATTATCACAAAATAGACTGAAGACACTCCTAATACCTTTACAATTAGCTAATTAGTTTCAATTTTTGAAAATCTGTATAATAAATATAACTAGCATACTTGTTTGTAGATGCTGAATTAACAAGAGCAACAGAAAGTTTTTCCATCATCAAATTACTGAGTTTGAAATATTTGCCTCTAAAGAACCCACAAGCCTATGTTTAACATGGATAATATTTTTCCTATATGATGATTTAAATAATTTCTAATTTGCTTTGCAATTTACTGGGTCATCCTATTAAATTTTCAGCTTTTATTTTAAAAAATTATGATATTTTTAAACTAAAGTTCTGCTTCATGTATCAGGGGAAATTTCTAGGCCTTTTAAGAGTTACATGTTATTTGAAATTTATTTTATGTTTGGATAATCTAAATAATATATAAACACAGTTCCCTTTTTAACATTTTAAAATGATATGAAAATGTCTGTATTTAGGAGATCAAAACCAGAATGAATATTTATCCATTTTCATCATTACTTTTTAAATACATCAAAGTATTGAATGGCATATGAAAAACACTAAGCAGGATTCATCATTATCATCTTTCTGCTTTATGAATAAGTTAGCAAGAGAATTATTCAAATTAAGTTTCATGAATTATTATCAAAGGACTAGTCTTTTTCTAACAATAGGTTAGTAAGTTACAGAATAAGCTACAAAGGCATTGCTTTTAAATAATTGGTATCATCTATGGTATATTTAGATGCAGGAGTTTTGTTTTGTTTTGTTTTGTTTTTTAATTGAGATGGAGTCTTGCTTTGTCACCAGGCTGGATTGCAGTGGTGCAATCTCAGCTCACTGCAACCTCTGCCTACCGGTTCAAGTGATTCTCCTGCCTCAGCCTCCTGAGTAGCTGGGACTACGTTGTGCACCACTATGCCCAGCTAACTTTTTGTATTTTTAGTAGAGATGAGGTTTCACCATGTTCGCCAGGATGGTCTCTATCTCTTGACCTCATGATCTGCCTGCCTCAGCCTACAAAGTGCTGGGATTACAGGAGTGAGCCACCACACTCGGCTTAGGAGTTTATTCTATTAATATATTTTCTTGAAAATTTATGAAATCAAATGTAAGGATTGTGGTCATATTGCTTTCTGTTGCATTATAAATTATTTTTCCACCTAAATAATTTTTAAAACATGCACATATGGTAAACTAATGTTAATGAGTTATTGTCATCAGTTAGCAAAATAAAATATATTAAATGTGGTAAAATGTGGGTAACATAGCAAAAGATCTCTGAAAGAAGAACATAAATATCTGTGATTCTAAAAGCTCTAACTTATAGGATATTTGAAAAAGTACATTTTTAATGCAATTGTATTTATCAGTAAATATCATATGCTTTATGTATATGTAACCCCCTAAAATATTTAGACTTTTTTTATTGTCCTAAGTGGGTTAATAAATGTTAATCTAAAGTGTGTTTATTTGTTAAGCAAAACTTTTTAAATACATAGAGTAAATCCTGATATCAATCAGCCTGTAGTATTCTGTGCTAGTTTCCTGCTAGAAGGCCAAATTGATGCTGCTTGGCTATTTATGCAATGTTTAATCTATGTTAACTATATTCTCTTCAAGTTGCTTTAGTTCTCAAGCTTGTATCTTAAAGGTTATCTACTTGCTATTTTGAGCTGTCCAATATTTCATAAGTACTTATTATTGAAACATAGAACAGATGAAATGGATGATTACTCTGGTAACCCAGTGTCCAAGAACCTCAACTTGCTTGCTGACATGTAGAAAACAGTGCACTAGAAATACTACACTGGAGGTGTCCCTGGACTTTCATTTCCTAATAAAAGACCCTCAGAGCATTTAGTAAGTGCCACTCAGACGTCAATGTGCGACCAATCACCATCTCTAAAATTAGTTTACTTTTTCTTTATTTTTAGAAATTTCAATCGTGTTTAAGCAGAGTTGTTAACATTGTCTTCTAATAGTGGATTAATGAAATAGGAACAAAGCATTATTTTGTTTGTTTAACGCATTTCAGAAATCTTTCTTCAGCTTAACAAGCCCATAGATGATTACTGTTAACTCTATATTTAATTATCTAAACACCATACAAAAATATGTGTCTAAAAGACATGTTTTTCCTACATCTTCATTTTCTTTATTTAAGAAGCAGACATTTCTTTGAATTTTTGTATACATTCTGGCAGGCTTTAGACCATGGATTTTATTGATTGACCCTGATCCAAAGCAGCAATTATGTTCTTAATTCTCTCTGAAGGTAAGAGGGTATATTTATCCAACTAGCAGAAAAACCAAAGTTCAGGTCAGGAGAAAATATTAAAGGTGATTTTTAAACTGGAATAATTTAACAAGTTGAGAACAGAAAGATGGACCAAAAAAGTACACTTAGGTATGTAAAAAGATCCATACTTTTTATTTGATGTCCAGATGGTTTAAATACAGCATCTTCTTGGCAGAGAGTATGAGTCAGTACTGGACACGTTCTTTAGAAAACTAAAAATAGGCTGGCGTTTCTGCTAGTAAAGTCTGAAATAAGCCAAACTGTGTTTTAGCTGTCATGACAATTCTTAGACAGTAATGGCCTAGTTTGAGATCCTACATTAAAAAATATATATATATATGTATATATATACACACACACATATATATACACACAAGTATATATATACATACATATATAATATATATTGTAAATATAAAATATATATCATAATACGATGTATCATGAATAAGTATGTTTTGTACATTTTAAAAATTAAAATTCAATTATGAGGTTCCAGAAACCACATAGTGCTTATGATTAAAGACTTAGTAAATAAACCCTATAAGAAACAAAAAAAGAACTAATTTTGTTAGTCTTTGAGGCAAATAAAGAAAACATATGAATGAACTCGGTATATAAGATAAATAATTGTTTTGGTGAAAAAGATATGATTGCATAGAAACAAGAGTCAATTAATTATGTATCACTTGTAGAAATTTTTTTTAACCCCAGGAAAAAAGTATGAAAATAAATAAAACTACCTTTATTTTCTATAATTGAGTATAATACTTTTAATGCTCTAGTTTATCTTGTGGCCAAAACTTTTATCAATGCAAATAAATTAGTGAATTCTCAGGGTTTTTATTTTGTTTTAAATAAATTTAGGGATTTGCTATTCCCTTTCTTCATATTCTTGTGCTTGAGTGGAAGTTCTGGGTGATTTGGATATAGAGGGGCAACTGACAAGCGGTCATCATCTTCTTTCACTGCTCCCTTTGATTGATATTTCTATGTGAAATCGTGTATCCAAGCAAGTCACTATGCCTTATTCTCATCTCAGACATGAGTCCTCCTAGATTCCCTAATCACCTCTCAGATATTTCTGTTTGTTTAACAGAAATAGTTACATAATCTCTTATAGCATTCTGGGTCATGAGCAACTTGTGAAGTGTCTCAGCTACTGCTATTTTCCTGTTGCTGTACAGAAATTCTGGTAGTCTTCCAAGTTTTCTGTGAAAGGGGTGGCAGCATCTGAGTTTTGTTTTGTTGTGTGCAAATAAACTTAACAAAGATTCTCATTGTTTTCTAATCCAAGCAGTGAAATAATGAGAGGGAGCAAGCATTTCTAACAATAAAATTTAGAAATACTTCTCAATTTCTGCAAAATAGTCTGTTGTTTTGATTGACATTGAATTGAATCTATACATTATTATTGTGAAATTGACATATAGAGTCTATTCTTTCAAACTATTAACCTGTTTTTCTTCATTGTTTCTCTAAACAAAGTTTTATGTATATATATTTTATATTGAGAGAATTTTTCTATTGGAAAATTAAGATTATTAAGGGTTACAATATTGTCCCTTATTTCAGGGCATTTTGGTAAAATATTCTACAATAAGTCATATTTCTATCCAAAAGAGTTATTTGATGTTGAATAAAAAAAGATAAGCGTTGTGGAGGCCAAATTGTGCTATTGGAATTTGTTGTTAAACATAATTTCCATGCTAATCATTATTCAGAATCACTTAACCTGTTTACTTTGGACAATTTGTTTATTCAGATGTTAAAATACAGATAGGCTCAATGACCATAATAGAACCAATATAAAACCAAGACAGAATATGAAGCATAAAGCCTATATGATTCAAAATATTAAGTCCTAGTAAACTTAAAATGAAGAAAGCCAAAATGATGAACTTAACCCTGCTTTAACACTGATGGAGACTCTAAAGTGACTTTAACAAATCCCTCTTCCAAAAACCTTTTTTTCTAACTAAGGTTTTATAAACCATGTTATGACAGCCTATACAGATTGTGGAAAATTAAGAAATTAAATATTTCCATGGTCAGAATATTTTGGGGTAAAAATTATTTAGGACATTTTGGAAGTTTATATTTTATTTGGTGAATTATTTTTATTTCCTTTTTAACTTTTATTTTATGTTAAGGGGTACATGTGCAGGTTTGTTACATAGGTAAATGCATATCATGGGGGATTGTTGTATAGATTATTTTATCACCCAGGTACTAACCCTAATAGGCAATAGTTATTTTTTCTGGCCCTATCCTTCCTCTCAAACTCCACCCTCAAGCAGGCCCTGGTATCTGTTGCTCCTCTCCTTGTGTCTCTGTGTTTTCATTGTTTAGCTTCCACTTATAAGTGAGAACATGTGGTATTTGACTGGCTGTTTCTGTGTTAGTTTGCTAAGGATGATGGCCTCCAGCTCCATCCATGTTCCTGAAAAGGACATGATCTCATTCCGTTTTATGGATGCATAGTATTCCATAGTGTATATATACCACATTTTCTTTATCTAGTCAACCACTGAAGAGCATTGAAGTAGAGTCCATGTCTTTGCTATTGTGAAAAGTGCTGCAATGAACATATGTTTTCATGTGTTTTTATAATAGAATATTTTATTATTTCTTTGTAGATATACCCAGTAACGTGATTGCTGGGTCAAATCGTAGTTTGGTTTTTAGGTCTTTGAGTAATTGCCACACTGTTTTCCACAATGGTTGAGCTAATTTACATTTCCACCAACAGTGTTGAAGTGTTCCTTTTTCCCTGTAACCTCACCAGCATCAGTATTTTTTTTTTTTTTTTTTTTTACTTTTTAATAATAGCCATGCTGACTGGTGTTAGTTGGTATCTTGTAATTTTGATTTGCATTTTTCTAATGGTCAGTGATATTGAGCTTTTTTATATATATACCTGCAGCCTGCATGTATCTTCTTTTAAGAGTCTGTTCATGTCATTTGCCCACTTTTTAATAAGGTTGTTTCTTGTAAATTTGTTTAAGATCTTTATAGATACTGAATATTAGACATTTTTCAGATGTATGCTTTGAAAAAATATTCTTCCATTATGTAGGTTATGTAGGCTTTCTGTTTACTCAGTTGATAGTTTCATTTGATGTGAAGAAGCTTTTTAGTTTAATTAAATCCCATTTGTCAACTTTTGCTTTTGGCATCTTCATCATAAAGTTTTTGTCCATTCCTATGTCCAGAACGGTATGGTCTAGCTTGTTTTCCAGGGTTTTTATAGTTTTTGGCTTTACATTTAAGTCTAATCCATCCTGAGTTGATTTCTGTATATAGTATAACAAAAGGGGGTAATCCCAGCACTTGGGGAGGCTGAGGGGGGTGGATCACCTGAGGTTAGGAATTTGAGACCAGCCTGACCAACATGGTGAAACCCCGTCTCTACTAAAAAATACAAAAAAATTAGCCAGGCTGGTGGTGGGTGCCTGTAATCCCAGCTACTTGGGAGGCTGAGGCAGGAGAATCACTTGAACCTGGGAGGCGGAAGTTGCAGTGAGCCGAGATCACACCATTGCACTCCAGCCTGGACAAAAAGCGTGAAACGCTGTCTCAAAAAAAAAAAAAAAAAAAGAAGAAGAAAAAGAAAAGGAGAAAGGTCTTAAGTCAGTGACCTCAGTTTTCACTTTAAGAAACTAGAAAAAGGAGAGGAGTCCGTTCCAAGATGGCCGAATAGGAACAGCTCTGGTCTGCAGTTCCCAGCATGATCGATGCAGAAGATGGTGATTTCTACATTTCCAACTGAGGTACCTGGTTCATCTCATTGGGACTAGTTGGACAGTGGGTACAGCCCACGGAGGACAAGCTGAAGCAGGGCAGGGCATCGCCTCACCTGGGAAGCATAAGGGGTCAGGAGATTTCCCTTTCCTAGCCAAGGGAAGCTGTGACAGACTGTACCTGGAAAATTGGGACACTCCCACCCAAATACTGCACTTTTCCAATGGTCTTAGCAAATGGAACACCAGGAGATTATATCCCCCTCCTGGCTCAGTGGGTCCCACGCCCACGGAGCCTTGCTCACTACTAGCACAGCAGTCTGAGATCGATCTGCAAGGCAGCAGCCTGACAGGGGGAGGGGCGTCTGCCATTACTGAGGCTTGAGTAGGTAAACAAAGCAGCCAGGAAGCTTGAACTGGGCAGAGACCACCACAGTTCTGCAAGGCCTGCTGCCTCTATAGACCCCACCCCTGGGGGTAGGGCATAGCTGAACAAAAGGCCGCAGAAACTTCTGCAGACTTAAACATCCCTGTCTGAAAGCTCTGAAGAGAGGAGTGGTTCTCCCAGCACAGTGTTTGACCTCCGAGAATGGGCAGACTGCTTCATCAAGTGGGTCCCTGACCTCTGTGTAGCCTAACTAGGAGACACCTCCCAGTAGAGGCTGACTGACACCTCACACAAGCGGATGCCTCTCTGGGATGAAGCTTCCAGAGGAAGGATCAGGCAGGAATATTTGCTGTTCTGCTATTTGCTGTTCTGCAGCCTCCACTGGTGATACCCAGGCAAACAGGGTCTGGAGTGGACCTCCAGCAAACTCCAACAGACCTGCAGCTGAGGGACCTGACTGTTAGAAGGAAAACTAACAAACAGAAAGGAATAGCATCAACATCAACAAAAGGGACATCCACACCAAAACTCCATCTGTAGGTCACCAACATCAAAGACCAAAGCTAGATGAAACCACAAAGATGGAGAGAAACCAGAGCAGAAAAGCTGAAAATTCTAAAAGCTAGAGTGCCTCTTTTCCTCCAAAGGATTGCAGCTTCTCGCCAGCAATGGAACAAAGCTGGACGGAGAATGACTTTGACGAGCTGACAGAAGTAGGCTTCAGAAGGTCGGTAATAAGAAACTTCTCTGGGCTAAAGAAGGATGTTTGAACCCAACATAAGGAAGCTAAAAATCTTGAAAAAAGATTAGACAAATGGCTAACTAGAAGAAAAGGTGTAGAAAAGACCTTAAATGACCTGATGGAGCTGAATACCATGGCACGAGAAGTTTACGTGACACATGCACAAGCTTCAATAGTTGATTTGATCAAGTGGATAAAAGGGTATCAGTGATTGAAGATCAAATGAATAAAATAAAGTGAGAAGAGATGTTTAGAGAAAAAAAAGTAAAAAGAAACGAACAAAGCCTCCAAGAAATATGGGGCTATGTGAAAAGACCAAATCTATGTCTGATTGGTGTACCTGAAAGTGATGGGGAGAATGGAACCAAGTTGCAAAATATTCTTTGGGATATTATCCAGGAGAACTTCCCAACCTAGCAAGGCAGGCCAACATTCAAATTCAGGAAATACAGAGAACATGACAAAGATACTCCTCGAGAAGAGCAACTCCAAGACACATAATTGTCAGATTCACCAAGGTTGAAATGAAGGAAAAAATGTAAAGGACAGCCAGAGAGAAAGGTCAAGTTACCCACAAAGGGAAGCCCATCAGACTAACAGTGGATCTCTCAGCAGAAATTCTACAAGCCAGAAGAGAGTGGGGGCCAATATTCAACATTCGTAAAGAAAAGAATTTTCAACCCAGAATTTCATATCCAGCCAAACTAAGCTTCATAAGTGAAGGAGAAATAAAATACTTTACAGACAAGCAAATGCTGAGTGATTTTGTCACTACCAGGCCTGCCTTACAAGAGCTCCTGAAGGAAGCACTAAACATGGAAAGGAACAACTGGTACCAGCCACTACAAAAACATGCCAAATTGTAAAGACCATCGATGCTAGGAAGAGACTGCATCAACTAATGGGCAAAATAACCAGCTAACATCATAATGACAGGATCAAACTGACACATAACAATATTAACCATAAATGTAAATGGGCTAAATGCCACAGTTGAAAGACACAGACTGGCAAGTTGGATAAACAGTCAAGACCGATCAGTGTGCTGTATTTAGGAAACCCATTTCATGTGCAGAGACACACACAGGCTCAAAATAAAGGGATGGAAGAAGATCTACCAAGCAAATGGAAAGCAACAAAAGAAGCAGGGGTTGCAATCCTAGTCTCCGATAAAACAGACTTTAAACCAACAAAGATCAAAAGAGACAAAGAAGGCCATTACACAATGGTAAAGCGATCAATTCAACAAGAAGAGCTAACTATCCTAAATATATATGCACCCAATACAGGAGCACCCAGATTCATAAAGCAAGTCCTTAGAGACCTACAAAGAGAATTAGACTCCCACATAATAATAATGGGAGACTTAAACACCCCACTGTAAATGTTAGACAGATCAGTGAGACAGAAGGTTAACAAGGATAGCCAGGACTTGAACTCAGCTCTGCACCAAGCAGACCTAGTAGACATCTATAGAACTCTCCACCCCAGATTAACAGAGTTTACATTCTTGTAAGCACCACATTGCACTTATTCCAAAATTGACCACATAGTTGGAAGTAAAGCACTCCTCCGCAAATGTGAAAGAATAAAAATCACAGCAAACTGTCTCTCAGACCACAGTGCAATCAAATTAGAAGTCAGGATTAAGAAACTCACTCAAAACCGCACAATTACATGGAAACTGAACAACCTGCTCCTGAATGACTACTGCCTAAACGACGAAATGAAGACAGAAATAAAGATGTTCTTTGAAACCAATGAGAACAAAAACACAATGTACCAGAATTGCTGGGACACATTTAAAGCAGTGTGTAGAGGGAAATTTATAGCACTGAATGCCCACAAGAGAAAGTGGAAAAATCTAAAATCGACACCCTAACATCACAATTAAAAGAACTAGAGAAGCAAGAGCAAACAAATTTGAAAGCTAGCAGAAGGCAAGAAATAACTAAGATCAGGGCAGAACTGAAGGAGATAGAGACTCAAAAAATCAATGAATCCTGGAGCTGGTTTTTTGAAAACATCAACAAAAATGATAGACTGCTTGCAAGACTAATAAAGAAAAAGAGGGAGAAGAATCAAATAGATGCAATAAAAAAAGATAAAGGGGATATCATCACCGATCACACAAAAAATACAAACTACCATCAGAGAATACTATAAACACCACTACATAAATAAACTAGAAAACCTAGAAGAAATGGATAAATTCCTGGACATATATACCCTCCTGAGACTAAACCAGAAAGTAGTTGAACCTCTGAATAGAACAAAAACAGGCTCTGAAATTGAGGCAATAATTAATAGCCTAGCAACCAAAAAAAGTCCAGCACCAGACAGATTCACAGCCGAATTCTACCAGAGGTACAAAGAGGAGCTGGTACCATTCCTTCTGAAACTATTCCAATCAATAGAAAAAGAGGGAATCCTCCCTGACTCATTTTATGAGGCCAGCATCATCCTGATACAAAAGCCTGGCAGAGACACAACAAAAAAAGAGAATTTTACACCAATATCCCTGATGAACATCTATGCGAAAATCCTCAATAAAATACTGGCAAACTGAATCCAGCAGCACATCAAAAAGCTTATCCACCACGATCAAGTGGGCTTCATCCCTGGGATGCAAGGCTGGTTCAACATACACAAATCAATAAACATAATCCATCACATAAACAGAACTAACAACAAAAACCACATGATTATCTCAATAGATGCAGAAAAGGCCTTTGATAAAATTCAACAGCCCTTCCTGCTAAAATCTCTCAATAAACTAGGTATTGATGGAATGTATCTCAAAATAATAAGAGCTATTTATGACAAACCCACAGCCAATATCATACTGAATGGGCAAAAACTGGAAGCATTGCCTTTGAAAACTGGCACAAGACAGGGATGACCTCTCTCACCATTCCTATTCAACATAGTGTTGGAAGTTCTGGCCAGAGCAATCAGGCAAGAGAAAAAAAAAGGGTATTCAATTAGGAAAAGTGGAAGTCAAATTTTCCCTGTTTGCAGATGACATGACTGTATATTTAGAGAACCTCATCGTCTCAGCCCATAATCTCCTTAAGCTGATAAGGAATTTCATCAAAGTCTCAGGATACAAAATCAATGTGCAAGAATTACAAGAATTCCTATACACCAACAACAGACAGAGAGGCAAATCATGAGTGAACTCCCATTCACAACTGCTACAAAGAGAATAAAATACCAAGGAATCCAACTTACAAGGGATGTGAAGGACCTCTTCAAGGAGAACTACAAACCACTGCTGTACGAAATAAAAGAGGACACAAACAAATGGAAGAACATTCCATGCTCATGGGTTGGAAGAATCAATATGGTGAAAATGGCCATACTGCCCAAGGTAATTTATAGATTCAATGCCATCCCCATCAAGCTACCAATGACTTTCTTCACAGAGTAGGAAAAAACTACTTTATACTTCATACGGAACCAAAAAAGAGGCCACATTGCCAAGACAATCTTAAGCAAAAAGAACAAAGCTGGAGGCATCACGCTACCTGACTTCAAGCTATAATAAAAGGCTGCAGTAACTACAACAGCATGGTACTGGTACCGAAACAGAGAGATAGACCAATGGAACAAAACAGAGGCCTCAGAAATAACACCAGACATCTATAACCATCTGATCTTGGACAAACCTGACAAACACAAGAAATGGGGAAAGGATTCCCTATTTAAAAAATGGTGCTGGGAAAAAATGGCTAGCCATATGCAGAAAGCTGAAACGGGATCCCTTCCTTACACCTTATACAAAAATTAATTCAAGATGGATTAAAGACTTAAACATTAGACCTAAAACCATAAAAACCCTAGAAGAAAACCTAGGCAATACCATTCAGGAAATAGGCATGGCCAATGACTTCATGACTAAAACACCAAAAGCAATGGCAACAAAAGCCAAAATTGACAAATGGGATCTAATTAATCTAAAGAGCTTCTGCACAGCAAAAGAAACTACCAACAGAGTGAACAAGCAACCTACAGAATGGGAGAAAATTTTTGCAATCTACTCCTCTGACAAAGGGCTAATATCCAGAATCTACAAAGAACTTAACAAATTTACAATAAAAAACTAAACAACCCCATCAAAAATTGGGCAAAGTATATGAACAGACACTTCTCAAAAGAAGACATTTGTGCAGCCAACAGACACATGAAAAAATTCATCATCAATGGCCATCAGAGAAATGCAAATTGAAACCACAATGAGATAGCATCTCACACCAGTTAGAATGGCAATCATTAAAAAGTCAGGAAACAACAGGTGCTGGAGAGGATGTGGAGAAATAGGAACAGTTTCACACTGTTGGTGGGAGTGTACACTAGTTAAACCATTGTGGATGACAGTGTGGTGATTCCTCAAGGATCTAGAACTAGAAATACTATTTGACCCAGCAATCACATTACTGGGTATATACCCAAAGGATTATAAATCATTCTACTATGAAGACACATGCACACATATGTTTACTGTGGCACTATCCACAATAGCAGAAACTTGGAACCAACCCAAATGTCCATCAGTGATAGACTGGATTAAGAAAATGTGACACATATACACCATGGAATACTACGCTGCCATAAAAAAGAATGAGTTCATGTCCTTTACAAGGACATGGATGAAGCTGGAAACCATCATTCTGAGCAAACTATCCCAAGGACAGAAAACCAAACACCACATGTTCTCACTCATAGGTGGGAATTGAACAATGAGAACACTTGAACAGAGTGGGAACATCACACATGGTGGCTTGTCATGGGGTGGGGGACAGGGGGAGGGATAGCATTAGGACAAACACTTAATGACGAGTTAATGGGTGCAACAAACCAACATTGTACATGTATACCTATGTAATAAACCTGCACGTTGTGCACATGTATTCTAGAATTTAAAGTTTAATAATAAAAAAAACTAGAAAAATGAGAGTAAATTAAACTCAACATAAGCAGATAAAAGGAAATAATTAAGATCAGAGCAGACATAAATGAAATGTGAGACAACAATAAAAACCAAAACAATAGAGAAAAATCCAATGAAATCAAATGCTGCTTGAGAACAATGAAATTGATAAATCTCCAGCAATAGTTACCAGGAAAAAAAAAGTGAGAGAAGAGAGACAAATGACCAATAACATAAATGAGAATGGTTTTATTACTATAAATTCTACAGATATTAAAAGCATAACAAGAAAACATTATAAATAAATGTATGCCCATAAACATAACAACTTAGAAAGACACAAATTTCCAAAGTTCCACCAGTTATTAAATGTGAATCCTTCAACAAGTTATTTTCAGTGTCTAGACCTCAGTTTCTTTGTATTAAAATTGTAGAGTTTGTGAAGAGTAAATGTACCTGAAGTTATTAGTCATTACTATTATTACTATTGTTATCTTGGATTCAGACTTACAGAGCAAATGAGGATCTGGATGGGACTGAGAAAAAAACATGTGATTCACAAATAGCTACTGTGGGAGTTAGTTGATGTGGTAAAATTCTCTTGATTGGACCTCTGATTTTGTTCAATCTCATCATTTTTGTTTCAAAAGTTTTCCTGCTCACTAGAGAGTACTAATTGGTGCCTTGTGCATTAAAAACCTGATTGATCACTATCATTAACTTGTGCTCATAAAAGAAAGAAAAAAGGGGGACCAGTTTCAATATTCTGCTTATGGCTAGCTGGTTATCCCAGCACCAGTTATTGAATAGGGAGCCCTTTCCCCATTTCTTGCTTTTGTTAGCGTTGTTGAAAATCAGATAGTTGTAGGTTTGTGGGCTTATTTCTGAGCTCTCTATTCTGTTCCATTGGTGTATGTGTCTGTTTTTGTAACAGAACCCTGCTGGTTTGATTACTGTAGTCCTGAAATATAGTTTGAAGTCAGGTTATTGATGCCTCCAGTTTTGTTCTTTTTGCTTAGGATTTCTTTGGCTATTTGGGTGCTTTTTTTGGTTCCACATGAATTTTGAAATAGTTTTTTCTATTTCTGTGAAGAATGTCATTGGTAGTTTGAGAGGAATGGCATTGAATCTATAAATTGCTTTGGGCAGTATGGCCATTTTAATGATACTGATTTTTCCTGTCCATGAGCTTACAATGTTTTTCTATTTGTTTGTGTCATCTCTGATTTCTTTGAGCAGTATTTTGTAAATTTCATTATAGAGATCTTTTACCTTTCTGACTAGCTGTATTCCTAGATATTTTATTCTTTTTGTGGCAGTTGTAAATATGATTGCATTCCTGATTTGGCTCTTAGCTTTCCTGCTATTGGTGTATAGGAATGCTTGTGATATTTGTACACTGATTTTGTATCCTGAAACTTTGCTAAAATTCTTTATCAGGTGAAGGAGCTTTTGGGCTAAAACTATGGGGTTTTGTAGATATAGAATAATGTCATCTGCAAACAGGGATACTTTGACTTCCTCATTTCCTACTTGAATGCCTTTTATTTTTATCTTGCCTGATTACTCTGACAAGGACTTCCAATAGTATGTGGATAGGAGTTGTGAGACAGATAGCATCCGTCTTGTGCTAGTTTCAAACAGAATGCTTCCAGCGTCTGCACATTCAGTGTGAGGTTGGCTATGGGTCTTCAAGAGGCCCATCTCACACTCAATGACACTCATATGTTCAAAAAAAGGGATGTAGGAAACTCTACCAATCAAAAGGGAATCAGAAATAAAGAAGCGGTTGCACTCCTAAATTTAGACAAAACAAACTTTAAACCAGCAAAGATAAAAAAGGACAAAGAAGGGCATTACATAATAGTAAAGGGTCCAATTCAAAAGGAAAATCTAACTATCTTAAATACACATGCACCCAATATAGGAGCACATGGATTCATAAAGCAAGTTGTTAGAGACCTACAAAGAGACATAGACTTCTGCACAATAAAAGTGGGAGTCTTTAACACTCCACTGACAGTATTAGGCAGATTATTGAGGCAGAAAATTAACAAAGATATTTAGAACCTGGACTAAACATTGGACCAAGTGACTAATAATAGACCTCTACAGAACTCTCCATCCAAAAATAGCAGAATATATTTTCTTCTCATCACCATATGGCACATGTTCTAAGTCAACCACGTAATCATACATAAAACAATCCTCAAAAATTGCTATATAAACCTAAATAATACCAAACACACTCTCAGATCACAGTACAATAAAAAACAGAAATCAAGACTAAAAGCATCACTTAAAACCGTGCGATTACAGGGAAATTAAACAACGTGCTCCTGATTGACTTTTGGACAAATAAGGAATTTAAGGTATAAATCAAGAAATTCTTTGAAACTAATGAGAACAAAAATACAACATAGCTGAATGTCTGGGACACAGTGAAGGCAGTGTTAAGAGGGAAATTAGTAGCACTGAATACCTACATCAATAAGTTATAAAGATCTCAAATTAACAACCTAACATCACAACTAAAAGAACTAGAGAAGCAAGAACAAACCAACCAGAAAGCTAGAAGAAGAAAATAAATCAAAATCAGAGCCAAACTGAAGGAAATTGAGATGCAAAAGTCCATTCCAAAGATCAACAAATTCAGGTTTTGGTTTTTGAAAAAAATTAAAGAGAAGCATAGGCCACTAGCTAGATTAATAAAGAAGAAAAGAGAGAAGATCCAAATAAACACAAAGAAATAACAAAGGGAACGTTACCACTGACCCCACAGAAATACAAACAACCAGGAGCAACTACTGTGACCAGCTCTGTGCATACAAACTAAAAAACCTAGAAGAGATGGGTAAATTCCTGGACACATAAACTCTACCAAGATGGAACAAGGAAGAAACTGATTCCCTTAACAGACTAATAATAATAATGAGCTCCAGAATTGAATCAGTAATAAATAGCCTACCAACCAAAAAAGCCCAGGACCAGATGGATTCACTGCCAAATTCTACCAGATGTGCAAAGAAGAGTTGATGCCACCCATACTTAAAATATTCCAAAAAATTGAGGAAGAGGGTCTCCTCTCCAACTCATTCTATGAGGCCCACTTCATCCTGATACCAAAACCTGGCAAAGACACAATAAAAAATGAAAACTCCAGGTCAATATCCTTGACGAACATTGATAAGAAATTCTCAAGAAAATAACTGGCAAAACAAATCTAGCAGCAGATCAAAAAGCTAATCCACCATAATAAAGCAGGCTTTATGCCTGGGATGCAAGTTTGGTTCAACATACACATGTCAATAAATGTGATTCATCACATGAACACAGTTAGAAACAAAAATCATATGACTGTCTCAAAAGATGTAGAAAAGGCTTTCGATAAAATTCAACATCCTTTTATGTTAAAAACTCTCAATAAACTAGGTATTGAAGGAACATGTCTCAAAATAATAAAAGCTAACTATGACGAACTTTTCTATCTTTAACACTTAACACAGATTTGTCTTTAAAAACTGATGCTCAATATGAGGAGACAATCAATATGACATTTTGAAAGACAGGTAAGCAACAATAAACTAATGGTGAATATTAACTGAGCACTTACTAATGCTCACCTATAGTTTTGGGTCCTAGATTTCAGCTAGTGGAGAACATAGTGTAAATAAGATGAACCTTGTTCATTCTTAAACATAAGCATGATTAATTTATTAACCAAGTAGTGATTTTTTTTTTTTGAGAAGGTGTCTGGCTTTGTCGCCCAGGCTGGGGTGCAATGTTGCAGTCTCAGCTCACTGCAACCTCCACCTCCTGGGTTCAGGCGATTCTCCTGCCTCAGCCTTCCAAGTGGCTGGAACTATAGGCATGCACCACGATGCCTGGCTAACTTTTTGTATTTTTAGTGGAGACGGGGTTTCACCATGTTGGCTAGGTTGGTCTCAAACTCCTGACCCCAGGTGATTTGTCCTCCTTGGCTTCCCAAAGTGCTGGGATTACAGACATGAGCCACTGTGCCAAGCAGCTATTTTTTCTAGATAAATTATTCACACACATTTTTGTAATATATTTAGTCATAAATTTAAGCATGAATTTAAGCATGGTATAGCATTCAGACAATTTGAGGCATATAAACAACCCCCCCCCCCAATAAAATTTCATCTTGGGACATTTATGCAACTATCTCTCGCTTAAAACATCTAACATTTCTGTATTTTCAACACTCTAGTATTTCAGGACACAGGTTTAATGTTTGCTTGACTGACTAGATAAACAACTTTAAAAAATCAAATTGTTTTGTTTCATTCATTAAATATGACATTGAAAAATTATAACTGAGCAAAAGCTTCTTGCAAATATAAAAGAGTGATGATAATTTGAAGTCACTAGAGCTCAGAAAGACAGCAAATTTACCACAAAAATTCATGCAAACCTTTTTTTGTACTTTAAGTGGAGATAACACACGTAGTTTCATTCAAACTTTTCAATAATTTTATGTAATTTGAGTAAATACATGTCTAATAAAAGATGTGTGCGTAAATATGAAGTTTAATTTCATATTGTACTGCTTGATTGACCTTTGACTATTCTTGTGATCACTTGCTCGAGAATTTCTAGTTAGTTCATTTCAGAACTTTTGACCTATGAAATTTATTAAAGAAAAATTGGATCATGTAGCCCAAAGTGGCAGATTTAATTAATGTTCTTATATTGATCACTGAATTAATCACATCTATTATTTAACTTCAGAAAATCTTGCTGTCAGCTTTTGCCAAGGTGTTGAAAGTTATCACAGACACAGTCTTTCATGCAATGTTTGCTTAGTAATATTTAACAAGCTCTTTTTATTCCTTTCTTTTTTTGTTTTCATATACTATCAGACATTTGGAATTTCTTGCAAGACTAAAAGGCAAAAATCTCTGTGAATGTAATAATGGGATATAAATGTATTTTTAATATTTGTGCCTATGTTTTGTGTCAGCTAAATGTATCCATCATGAATGAATGAATAAATAAAACACATTTGCATATATATGTCAATCTTTAATCATAAAACTAAATATACAAAGAAATTTTTAGTGCCATTTCTCAAGTGCATATTAACATGCCAGGTACTCTCTGTTGGGTGATTATATATATTATGTTTAATTTTACAGCAACACTTTAAGGATAATGAAAATTATCTCAGCATACAAGAAAACATAGGTTAAGAAAAATGCATGTGAGCTTACAGTTAACATAAAAAATAAGCCATTTTAAAACCAAGTCTTTCTGGTCCAAAATGCAGTTCATTCTCTTGTGCTATGTTACTAACAGGTGATAAGAGTCAGAAGATGTAATGAATGTTTTGTTTTAGTTTCTTTTCTTGCAAACAAGCTTTCCAAAGTCTAGTATATGTTTACAGAATTTAGAAGCTATATTCTCATTTTTAGAGTGACGTAAGTACAGTAACCCTGACACTCTTTTCTTTAGCAGTATAAACATTATGCACAGCTACTTGGATTCCCAAAATTGCTAGTTTCATAACTCTTCCTTTGTCTACAAGTCACCAAATAAAAAGTCTTGACATTTTTTCCTTAATTTCAAATTATACTACATAGAACCGCCCCCTTCCAATAAAAAAGACCTTCATAGGAAACACATATATTAACAAATGCATTTTCCTTTTTCTATTGTCTAAACTTTCTATTCAGTTTCTTCTATTTTGAACTATGCTAAGGAAATTTGGGCTTAATGTGGTGCAGAAATGGAATAGAAATGAAAGAAAGATAAATTAAAAAAGGAGTATTGGTATATTCTATAAAGAAAAGTTTAGTGAGAAAAATAGCTACAGATTCTTGAAATAAGGGTAGTATAGGAGTGAATCATGTTTAGTGGGGTGAGATGAAACTGTTTAGATGTCTGGGATAACATGGACGGGAATGCACATTTTCTAGACATGGAAAAGTGAAAATCTGAGATATTTGGAAGGAGGTAATAATTTATGAGTTGAGAAAAACTGATTTTTCTAATGTCTATGGATTATACATATGACTCTCTAGGTTTCATAGTCTCTGTGTAACTGTTTGCTAGGCCAAAAACTTATTCATTTTTCCTGTGGCAGTGCTTACTTTATCTTTGTATACATGAACTAGTTAACCATCACTCAAAGAGCCTGTTTAACAAGTCTACATTGTAATACCTCTGGAGTAAAAGATACCTCCCTCTCAAATTCCATGTGAAAAGAGAGATTGTATCTAGTTATAATTCCTGCCAATTGCACAATATAAAAAGAAGGGAGGCAAGTTACGTCAGATACAGGGGGAAAACCAATTAAATGTATTTGACAATCCTACATCAGCATTATGGTTAGAGCATAATAGAATTTCTAAAAATCACTGCTCAGATTTATTTTTAACTGTTGAAGGAAAGTGGCCTGATAAATAACTAAATAAATGTGCAGGTTAAATCTGATAGTTACTTAATACATGTTTGACATGGTTTGGTTCTGTGTCTGCACTAAAATCTCATGTTCATTTGTAATCCCCCAGGGTGGAGAGGTTGGATCATGGAGGTGGATCCTTTATCAGTGATTTAGCACAATCCCTTTGGTGCTGTTCTTGAGATAAGGTTCTCATGAGGTCGGGTTGTTTAAGTGTGTAGCACCCCTCCCATTTTCCTACTGCTCTGGTCATGTTAGACATGCCTGCTTTCCCTTTGTCTTCTGCTGTGATTGAAAGTTTTCTGAGGCTTCCCCAGAAGTCATCATGATTCCTATACAACCTGTGGAACTGTGAGAAAATTAAACCTCTTTTCTTTATAAATTATCAGTAGTCTCAGGCACTTCTTTATAGCAGTGTGAGAAAGGACTAATATAGAAAATTGGTACCAGGAAAGGGTATTGCTATAAAGATACCTGAAAAGGTGGAAGCATCTTGATAACTGGGTAATGGGTAGAGGTTTGAACAGTTCTGAGGGCTCAGAATAAGATAGAAAGATGAGGAAAAGTTTGGAACTTCCTAGAAACTTGTTAAATTATTGTGACCAAAATGCTGATAGTGATACAGACAATGCAGTCCAGGCTGAGGAGGTCTTAGATGGAAATGAGGAACTTACTGGGAACTGTAGTAAAGGTCACTGTTGCTATGCTTTAGCAAAGAAACTGGTAGCATTGTGTTCCTGCTTTAGGGGTCTGTGGAACTTTGAACCTGGGAAGGATGATCTGGCAGAAGAAATTTCTAAGCAGCAAAGCATTCAAGATGTGGCCTAGTTATTTCTAAAAGCCTTTTCTCATATGCATGAGCAAAGAAATGAACTGAAACTGGAACTTATATTTAAAAGAGAAGCAGAGCACAAAAGTTTGGAAAATTTGCAGCCTGGCCATGCAGTCGAAAATGAAAACCCATTTTCAGGGGGAAGAATTCAATCAGGCTGCAGAAATTTGGATGAGTAAAAGGAAGACTAATGCTGATAGGCAACACAATGGAGAAAAGGTCTCCAAGGCATTTCAGAGACCTCCACAGCAGCTCCTTCCATCACAGCCCCAGAGGCCTAGGAGGAATAATGTTTTTTTGAACCAGGCCCAGGGTCCTACTACTCTGTGCAGTCTCAGGACATGACACCCTGCATCCTGGCCACTCCAACTCTAGCCATGACTCAAATGGGCACAGGTGCAGTTCAAGCTGCTGCTTCAGAGGGTACCAACCATAAACCTTGGCAGCTTCCATGTGGTGTTAAGCCTATGGATGTGCAGAGCACCAGAGCTGAGGCTTGGGAGCCTCCACCTAGATTTTAGTGGATGTATGGAAAAGCCTGGATGTCCAGGCAGAAGTCTGCTGCTTGGGGGCAGCCCTCATGGATACCTGTACTAGGACAGTGTAAAGGGGACATGTGGGGTTGGAGCACTCACAAAGTAAAGTACTCTCTGGGGAACTGCCTAGTGGAGTTATGAGAAGAGGGCCAACCATCCACCAGACCACAGACTGCTAGATCCATTGACAGCTGGCACCGTGTGCTGGGACAAGCTGCAGGAACTCAACCCTACCACATGAAAGCAACTGCGGCGACTATACCCTGCAAAGTCTCAGGGGTGGCGCTGCCCAAGGCTTTAAGAGCCTACCCATTGTATCAGTGTGCCCTGGGTGTGGTACATGGAGTCAAAGGAGATTATTCTTGAACTTTCAGATTTAATTGCTGCCTTGCTGGGTTTCAGACTTGCATGGGCCTGAAGTCCCTTTCTTTTGTCCAAAATCTTCTTCTTGTAATGGGAATATTTGCTCAACGTCTGTACTCCCATTGTATCATGGAGATAACTAACAGGTTCATAGGCAGAAGGGAATAGCCTTGACTCAGAACAAACTTTGAACTCTAGACTTTTGAGTTAATGCTGGAATGAGTTAAGACTTTGGGGACTGTTGAGAAGGGTTGATTGTATTTTGCAATGTGAGGACATGAGATTTGGGAGGAGCCAAGGTTGGAGTGATATGGTTTGAATCTGTGTCTCCACCCAAATCTCATGTTCAATTGTAATCCCCAATGGTGGAGATGGGGCCTGGTGGGAGGTAATTGAATCATGGGGGTTCATCTTTCATGAATGGTTTACCACCATTCCTTTAGTGCTGTTCTTATGATAGAACTGTCATAAGATCTGGTTGTTTAAAAGTCTGTACCACCTTCCCCCACCCATCTTCCTCCTGCTCTGGCCACGTAAGACATGCCTGCTTCCCCTTCACGTTCTGTCATGATTGAAAGTTTCCTGAGGCCTCCCCAGAAGCCTGTCATGCTTCCTTTACAGCCTGTGGAATCATGAGGCAATTAAGCCTTTTTTCTTTACAAATCACCTAGTCTCAGGTATTTCTTTTTAGTAGTGGGAGAACAGACCAATGCAATGTTAAAATTAGAAGTTAAATATTCCTATGATCAGAACATTTTGGAGTAAAAAAATAATCATCAGTTTGAAAGTTTATGTTTGACTCGATGGACTATTAACTTCATTTTAATTCCTAAAACATTTCAACAGAGAATTTTTTCAGTAAATTGGTGCTCACTGTGGAATAATCAATATGAAAATTTAAAATATAACAAATTAAGCAATAATTAATAACAAATATTAATTTTATTGAATTAGGAGACTTTATTGAATATTTATTCTCTCTAGAAAATGGGAACATTTTATGTACTGACTTATTTTAAAAATACTTATTATTGGTATATGTTATAGCAGGCAAAAGGTAATTTCTTTTAACTCTTATTTTAAAATTTGCCCTAAGCAATCCTTTCAATGGTTTTTAATATAATGTATTTATTAGCTCATTTAAAGTCAAAGTTATTAACTTTGGGGACCATGATTCAGAATTGTACTTTTAGACAAAACACCTGACATGGAGTAGCTGGAGGGTGCTACCAATGAATTGAAAAAAAAAAAAAAACTCAAGCAGCCAGGGTGCCCATATGGTCAGAGTTGTAACATTTGTTTTGTCTCAGCAAGTTTGGCCTATTTAATCACTGTCATGTAAGTGATGATCAAAACTTAGTATTCATTTATTTTCAGAGAAGACAAAGAAAAAAATTTGAATCATTCAGATGAGTGGGAATAATATATTAACCTGATTCTCAAGACTGGTAAGAGTAAAATATAATCAAATCTTCCCTAAAACACTCAGAAAAGCACAAGTTTTATGAAAATAGTTGATAGCAATAACTCTCTTTTTGCTGAAAGGAATATAAAATGGTGCAAACAGAATCATGTTTTTAGTCCATTAAAATACAGAAACACTTTGGTTCATTCAACATCCTGTATTCAGCCAATTAATTGGGACAAACTGCTTCAGGAAAAAAAATAGTATTCTGAAAATTATTTTATTTCCTTAGTTCTGCTTCAATGACAGACTGCTTGCAAAGACACTGCTTGCTCACAAAGCAAGGTGGTTAATTGCTAGGGTTATTCTGCTCTGAGATAAAACATTTAAAATGCAATTATTCTAAAAGCAAGATGGATAGTTACTTCAGTTGCCTAGTTTTAAATCTACATCAACAGAAGTTTTTATGAATGTTAAGTAGATTGTGACTTCACTGTTTCCTCTAATTATTTTGTTTATTTGAGAAAGCTAATAGTCATAAAATTGAATGTCTAATATCATTGGCTAAACTGACAAAGTGCTACTAAAATATTTTGTAGACTAAAACAGTTTACAAATGCACTATTGTCCTAAAATAATAATGTGTCTGTTGTGTCACTCAGAACTCAATGCCATTCAAAAGCAAAAGAAGGTTGTCTTCTTTAACAAAAGGTAGAAATATGGATGTAGTTAGTTAGTAAATTTTAAAGGTGCTCAGCATGCTCTGTGACAGACCGCACTGAATTCATGAGGTAGTACATCACAGATGCATAAAAATTTCTCTCACCTGAATGGAAACATAATATGACGTTCATTAAAAATTTAGAATATCTGAATATTTTCTTTGTGACATATGTCATGTAAACATCATACAGAGAAAAAAATTTATATTATGAAAATGTCAGTATCCTCCCTCCATCCTTTTATGGTGTGTGCGCCATAAAAACTTAAAAATGTAAAACACAGCAACACTAACACTTCCACATATTACTAAAACTTAAGCTCCCTAATTCAAATTATTTCACTACATTTTAATATAGTTTAATTATAACCATTTGCTTATTTATATTTATTGTATATGTTTGGTGGAACTATGATGTTAGTTTGCTGCTGCACTTATCTTTGCAACACCATGGTCAATGACATCATGTCTGCCTTGACATCATCTTGAAATCTTCTTTGGTAGGGTATTTACATCACAAAAATTACCAAACACACAAATCAGGGCTGAATTGATTGTGTTGTTGATTTTCCAGGCATTTAAAAGTGACGATAATGCAAATTCAACTGAAGTGTGGCAATATTTTGAAAAAAAAGTTCTTCCAGTATTTAAAACTACCATTAGATTGAGAAAGAAAGAAGATGCTCACTACATTGAAAAATAAGTAAAATTTTGATGTATATCTTTATTATTTCACTTTTGTCTTTCTCAGAACATAAACAAAAATATGGTAGAACAATACTCATTTATCATTCAAAATCGTAATTTGACCACAGAAAACAACAGTTTGACAAAAATTAATGAAGGCATTCAGTAAGATTAAATTGACTATATGGGGGGGAGGAGCCAAGATGGCCGAATAGGAACAGCTCCAGTCTACAGCTCCCAGCGTGAGCGACGCAGAAGATGGGTGATTTCTGCATTTCCATCTGAGGTACGGGGTTCATCTCACTAGGGAGTGCCAGACAGTGGGCACAGGTCAGTGGGTGTGCGCACCGTGCGCAAGCCGAAGCAGGGTGAGGCATTGCCTCACTTGGGAAGCGCAAGGGGTCAGGGAGTTCCCTTTCCGAGTCAAAGAAAGGGGTGACGGACGGCACCTGGAAAATCGGGTCACTCCCACTGAATACTGCGCTTTTCCCATGGGCTTTAAAAAAGGTGCACCACGAGATTATATCCCGCACCTGGCTCGGAGGGTCCTATGACCACGGAGTCTCACTGATTGCTAGCACAGCAGTCTGAGATCAAACTGCAAGGTGGCAGCGAGGCGGGGGGAGGGGCGACCGCCATTGCTCAGGCTTGCTTAGGTAAACAAAGCAGCAGGGAAGCTCGAACTGGGTGGAGCTCACCACAGCTCAAGGAGGCCTGCCTGCTTCTGTAGGCTCCACCTCTGGGGGCAGGGCACAGACAAACAAAAAGACAGCAGTAATCTCTGCAGACTTAAATGTCCCTGTCTGACAGCTTTGAAGAGAGCAGTGGTTCTCCCAGCATGCAGCTGGAGATCTGAGAACGGGCAGACTGCCTCCTCAAGTGGGTCCCTGACTCCTGACCCCCGAGCAGCCTAACTGGGAGGCACCCCCCAGCAGGGGCACACTGACACCTCACATGGCAGGGTACTCCAACAGACCTGCAGCTGAGGGTCCTGTCTGTTAGAAGGAAAACTAACAAACAGAAAGGACATCCACACCAAAAACCCATCTGTACATCACCATCATCAAAGACCAAAAGTAGATAAAACCACAAAGATGGGGAAAAAACAGAACAGAAAAACTGGAAACTCTAAAACGCAGAGTGCGTCTCCTCCTCCAAAGGAACGCAGTTCCTCACCAGCAATGGAACAAAGCTGGATGGAGAATGACTTTGACGAGCTGAGAGAAGAAGGCTTCAGACGATCAAATTACTCTGAGCTACTGAAGGACATTCAAACCAAAGGCAAGGAAGTTGAAAACTTTGAAAAAAATTTAGAAGAATGTATAACTAGAATAACCAATACAGAGAAGTGCTTAAAGGAGCTGATGGAGCTGAAAACCAAGGCTTGAGAACTACGTGAAGAATGCAGAAGCCTCAGGAGCCAATGCGATCAACTGGAAGAAAGGGTATCAGCGATGGAAGATGAAATGAATGAAATGAAGCGAGAAGGGAAGTTTAGAGAAAAAAGAATAAAAAGAAATGAGCAAAGCCTCCAAGAAATATGGGACTATGTGAAAAGACCAAATCTACGTCTGATTGGTGTACCTGAAAGTGATGCGGAGAATGGAACGAAGTTGGAAAACACTCTGCAGGATATTATCCAGGAGAACTTCCCCAATCTAGCAAGGCAGGCCAAAGTTCAGATTCAGGAAATACAGAGAATGCCACAAAGATACTCCTCGAGAAGAGCAACTCCAAGACACATAATTGTCAGATTCACCAAAGTTTAAATGAAGGAAAAAATGTTAAGGGCAGCCAGAGAGAAAGGTCCGGTTACCCTCAAAGGGAAGCCCATCAGACTAACAGCGGATCTCTCGGCAGAAACCCTACAAGCCAGAAGAGAGTGGGGGCCAATATTCAACATTCTTAAAGAAAAGAATTTTCAACCCAGAATTTCATATCCAGCCAAACTAAGCTTCATAAGTGAAGGAGAAATAAAATACTTTACAGACAAGCAAATGCTGAGAGATTTTGTCACCACTAGGCCGGCCGTACAAGAGCTCCTGAAGGAAGCACTAAACATGGAAAGGAGCAACTGGTACCAGCCGCTGCAAAATCATGCCAAAATGTAAAGACCATTGAGACTAGGAAGAAACTGCATCAACTAATGAGCAAAATAACCAGCTAACATCATAATGACAGGATCAAATTCACACATAACAATATTAATTTTAAATGTAAATCAACTAAATGCTCCAATTAAAAGACACAGACTGGCAAATTGGATAAAGAGTCAAGACCCATCAGTGTGCTGTATTCAGGAAACCCATCTCACATGCAGAGACACACATAGGCTCAAAATAAAAGGATGGAGGAAGATCTACCAAGCCAATGGAAAACAAAAAAAGGCAGGGGTTGCAATCCTAGTCTCTGATAAAAGAGACTTTAAACCAACAAAGATCAAAAGAGACAAAGAAGGCCATTACATAATGGTAAAGGGATCAATTCAACAAGAAGAGCTCACTATCCTAAATATATATGCACCCAATATAGGAGCACCAAGATTCATAAAGCAAGTCCTGAGTGACCTACAAAGAGACTTAGACTCCCACACATTAATAATGGGAGACTTTAACACCCCACTGTCAACATTAGACAGATCAATGAGACAGAAAGTCAACAAGGATACCCAGGAATTGAACTCAGCTCTGCACCAAGCGGACCTAATAGACATCTACAGAACTCTCCACCCCAAATCAATAGAATATACATTTTTTTCAGCACCACACCACAGGTATTCCAAAATTGACCACATACTGGGAAGTAAAGCTCTCCTCAGCAAATGTAAAAGAGCAGAAATTATAACAAACTATCTCTCAGACCACAGTGCAATCAAACTAGAACTCAGGATTAAGAATCTCACTCAAAACCGCTCAACTACATGGAAACTGAACAACCTGCTCCTGAATGACTACTGGGTACATAACGAAATGAAGGCAGAAATAAAGATGTTCTTTGAAACCAACGAGAACAAAGACACAACATACCAGAATCTCTGGGACACATTCAAAGCAGTGTGTAGAGGGAAATTTATAGCACTAAATGCCCACAAGAGAAAGCAGGAAAGATCCAAAATTGACACCCTAACATCACAATTAAAAGAACTAGAAAAGCAAGAGCAAACACATTCAAAAGCTAGCAGAAGGCAAGAAATAACTAAAATCAGAGCAGAACTGAAGGAAATAGAGACACAAAAAACCCTTCAAAAAATGGAGCTGGTTTTTTGAAAGGATCAACAAAATTGATAGACTGCTAGCAAGACTAATAAAGAAAAAAAGAGAGAAGAATGAAATAGATGCAATAAAAAATGATAATGGGGATGTCACCACCGATCCCACAGAAATACAAACTACCATCAGAGAATACTACAAACACCTCTACGCAAATAAACTAGAAAATCTAGAAGAAATGGATAAATTCCTGGAAACATACACTCTCCCAAGACTAAACCAGGAAGAAGTTGAATCTCTGAATAGACCAATAACAGGAGCTGAAATTGTGGCAATAATCAATAGCTTACCAACCAAAAGGAGTCCAGGACCAGATGGATTCACAGCTGAATTCTACCAGAGGTACAAGGAGGAACTGGTACCATTCCTTCTGAAATTATTCCAATCAATAGAAAAAGAGGGAATCCTCCCTAACTCATTTTATGAGGCCAGCATCATTCTGATACCAAAGCCAGGCAGAGACACAACAAAAAGAATTTTAGACCAATATCCTTGATGAACATTGATGCAAAAATCCTCAATAAAATACTGGCAAAACGAATCCAGCAGCACATCAAAAAGCTTATCCACCATGATCAAGTGGGCTTCATCCCTGGGATGCAAGGCTGGTTCAATATACACAAATCAATAAATGTAATCCAGCATATAAACAGAGCCAAAGACAAAAACCACATGATTATCTCAATAGATGCAGAAAACGCCTCTGACAAAATTCAACAACCCTTCATGCTAAAAACTCTCAATAAATTAGGTATTGATGGGACGTATTTCAAAATAATAAGAGCTATCTATGACAAACCAACAGCCAATATCATACTGAATGGGCAATAACTGGAAGCATTCCCTTTGAAAACTGGCACAAGACAGGGATGCCCTCTCTCACCACTCCTATTCAACATAGTGTTGGAAGTTCTGGCCAGGGCAATTAGGCAGGAGAAGGAAATAAAGGGTATTCAATTAGGAAAAGAGGAAGTCAAATTGTCCCTGTTTGCAGATGACATGATTGTATATCTGGAAAACCCCATTGTCTCAGCCCAAAATCTCCTTAAGCTGATAAGCAACTTCAGCAAAGTCTCAGGATACAAAATCAATGTACAAAAATCACAAGCATTCTTATACACCAACAACAGACAAACAGAGAGCCAAATCATGAGTGAACTCCCATTCACAATTGCTTCAAAAAGAATAAAATACCTAGGAATCCAACTTACTTACAAGGGATGTGAAGGACCTCTTCAAGGAGAACTACAAACCACTGCTCAAGGAAATAAAAGAGGATACAAACAAATGGAAGAACATTCCATGCTCATGGGTAGGAAGAATCAATATTGTGAAAATGGCCATACTGCCCAAGGTAATTTACAGATTAAATGCCATCCCCATCAAGCTACCAATGACTTTCTTCACAGAATTGGAAAAAACTACTTTAAAGTTCATATGGAACTAAAAAAGAGCCCGCATCGCCAAGGCAATCCTAAGCCAAAACAACAAAGCTGGAGGCATCACACTACCTGACTTCAAACTATACTACAAGGCTACAGTAACCAAAACAGCATGGTACTGGTACCAAAACAGAGATATAGATCAATGGAACAGAACAGAGCCCTCAGAAATAATGCCGCATATCTACAACTATCTGATCTTTGACCAACCTGAGAAAAACAAGCAATGGGGAAAGGATTCCCTATTTAATAAATGGTGCTGGGAAAACTGGCTAGCCATATGTAGAAAGCTGAAACTCGATCCCTTCCTTACACCTTATACAAAAATTAATTCAAGATGGATTAAAGACTTAAACGTTAGAACTAAAACCATAAAAACCCTAGAAGAAAACCTAGGCAATACCATTCAGGACATAGGCATGGGCAAGGACTTCATGTCTAAAACACCAAAAGCAATGGCAACAAAAGACAAAATTGACAAATGGGATCTAATTAAACTCAAGAGCTTCTGCACAGCAAAAGAAACTACCATCAGAGTGAACAGGCAACCTACAAAATGGGAGAAAATTTTTGCAACCTACTCATCTGACAAAGGGCTAATATTCAGAATCTACAATGAACTCCAACAAATTTACAAGAAAAAAACAAACAACCCCATCAAAAAGTGGGCAAAGGACATGAACAGACACTTCTCAAAAGAAGACATTTATGCAGCCAAAAAACACATGAAAAAATGCTCATCATCACTGGCCGTCAGAGAAATGCAAATCAAAACCACAATGAGATACCATCTCACACCAGTTAGAATGGCAAACATTAAAAAGTCAGGAAACACCAGGTGCTGGAGAGGATGTGGAGAAATAGGAACACTTTTACACTGTTGGTGGGACTGTAAACTAGTTCAACCATTGTGGAAGTCAGTGTGGTGATTCCTCAGGGATCTAGAACTGGAAATACCATTTGACCCAGTCATCTCATTACTGGGTATATACCCAAAGGACTATAAATCATGCTGCTATAAAGACACATGCACACGTATGTTTATTGTGGCATTATTCACAATAGCAAAGACTTGGAACCAACCCAAATGTCCAACAATGATAGACTGGATTAAGAAAATGTGGCACATATACACCATGGAATACTATGCAGCCATAAAAAATGATGAGTTCATGTCCTTTGTAGGGACATGGATGAAATTGGAAATCATCATTCTCAGTAAACTATCGCAAGAACAAAAAACCAAACACCGCATATTCTCACTCATAGCTGGGAATTGAACTATGAGATCACATGGACACAGGAAGGGGAATATCACACTCTGGGGACTGTTGTGGGGTGGGGGGAGAGGGGAGGGATAACATCAGGAGATATACCTAATGCTAGATGACGAGTTAGTGGGTGCAGCGCACCAGCATGGCACATGTATACATATGTAACTAACCTGCACAATGTGCACATGTACCCTAAAACTTAAAGTGTAATAAAAAAAAAATTGACTGTATGAAATTTATTATACCGTACCATTTAGTATTATAATTCATTAGTATTTTTAAATTATATGCTGCACATTCTGCCTATCAGTAAAGTTTATAAAAAACATATGTGTTTGTATGTGTGTATTTATTTATATTTATATGTACACATAATGTTTTGAAGAGGTTATTGTTTAACATTTACCAGCACAATGATGACTAAACCCAACTATGTTAGTAGATACATAAGATGTGGGAAAACACCTCAAAAGTTAAACGTGATGAGAGTCAATTAAAAAATAATGCAGAGCCTATTATATTCTACTTCTAAGAGATTAATTTTACAAATTGAGAGACAAATATTTAAACACATGTATATATATATATGATCAATACATATATGAATATTAAAGTATAATAGTGTTAGAGTAGACTTGAATGCAAGAGGTATTATTTGAGAAAAAGAGGGAATTATTATAATTTGGAAAAAGTTCATCTTCCAGAAATTAAATACACAATGAATATGCAACAAATAACATACACTTAAAATATATTTAAAAATTTGACAAAACTAAACAACAACAACGACACCAAAATAGAAAATCCTCCAAAAAATATGGAGGTATTTTGAGATATTTTTCTCAAAAACAGTTATTTAAAAAGTGAAAAAATATAAGAATATAAGACATTTGTACAATAACATGGACAGAATTGACACAATGTCTCTATAAAGGGCACAGAATTTATCAATAACAGAATAAACCGTATTTAGGTATATATGGGACACTTAATATTGTTGACTATACCCTGGGCTAAGAAGCATGTCTCATCAAAAGGCAAAGGATGAACATTTATAGAACGTATTTTTTTACCAATACAATTAATTTGCAAATTTGTAATAGGGATTTTTAAAAACTCATCAACTACTTGGAAGTTTAAGAAACACAATTACAAATCAGGGGCTCAAACATGGAAATTATCTAAAAAAACCTAAATAAATGATCATTAAATCACAGAAGTAAAAAATTATGAACTTTAGGTTAAGATTTGACCAAAGGAAAAAAATTATATTGTGGAACATAAAAATGTATTTAAAAGAGTTGGGAGTACATAGCCTCAGGGACATGAACTCTTCCCACAGCTGAATCTCACAGACCCTTTCCAAGATCCATCCATGGGCCTTCATGGATTTCCTGATATTTAGTAGCTACCTATCTGGTTATTGATATATAACCCTCCAAGAAGTATTAAAGTAAAATCATCATGACCACAAAATTGTTGGTTGCTTTCATTTAAGAATCAAATTTAATCTTATAGGTTGACACTGTAATATTGTGATGATAATGACTTGTTTATTAGTTCAAATGGCAGATTTGGATACTTTGTTTGCATAGTTCACCCCCTTGGAAAGAGCAAAATAGTGTGTAGAGAGTCACACTTTGAACTTTTATCTGAGAAGGAACATGGGAGCTCAACAGAAAAATTGAAAGCATATTTGAATACTTTGAAAGGAGTGGCAGGCAGCAGCCAGGTGGAAAATTGCAAGTTTTCAGAGCGTGAAAGTGGACAGGGACTGTCTTCATCCTACACATTCCCATTGGGGAGCCAGGCAATCCAAGCCACAGGGAACTCCTTGACCCTACCCAGCACTTGATCTGACTTGATGAACAGAGGATAGTTTTTAAGAGGTAATGGTATCAGGAAATGTTTTGCATGCACTTCCAGGCCCTTGTGCCAATAAAAGGAAGACATTCCTGATCCTAATTCACAGGAGACCTCAGGGAACTTTGCCAGCCACCTCAGGAGGTGGTCACATTAGATCCCAACTGAGATTTGCAATCTAATTGTTAGCGAGGATGAATCTGCACAGCCAGATAAAATTAGCTAAAAATAAAGAAGAAATAAAGTCTTTCCCAGACAAATGCCATGGGAATTTGTGAATACTAGATCCACCCTATGAGAAACACTCAAGGGAGTTCTAAATATGGAAATGAAAGGCTGATACTGACAATCATAAAAACACATGAAAGTATAAAATCACAGGTCTTATAAAAATTACACAAATTAGACTGCAAGAAACCAGATTACAGTTAACATTATGACAGAAACAAAACTTCACATATCAATATTAACCATTAATGTAAATGGATTATGTTCTGTACTTAAAAGATATAGATTGGCAGAATCAATTGCAAAGTGTGATCAAACCATATGCTGCTTAGAAGAAACTCACCTAACTGGTAAAAAATTAAAAAAAATTAAAAACAAACAACAATACAATAAACTTATAGACTCCAAGTAAAAGGTAGAAATTGATATGCCTCACAAATGAAAACCAAAAACAAGTAGAAGTAGCTATAGTTGTGTTGGATAAAACAGCCTTTAAATCAACAACATTTTAAAAAAAGACAAAAAAGGTCATTATATAGTAATAAGCGGATCAGTTAAATAAACTTATTTGGACCCAACACTGGAGCACCCAGATGTATGAAACAAATACTACTCAACCTAATAAAATAAATAGATAGTAATACAATAAAATTTAACAGCCCACTGACAAGACTAGACAGATTATTGAGAAAGAAAATCAACAAACACAGAACTTAAATTGCACTTTAGTCCAAATAGACCCAACAGTAATTTACTGAACATTCTACCAACAACCTCAGAAAATACATTCTTATCATCAGTACATGAAACATTCTCCAAGATAGACCACATGTTAGGCCACAAAATAATTTTCAGTAAATTTAAAAAGTGAAAATTTTATCAAGTATGTTCTCAGACCACAGTGAAATAAAATTCAAAATCAATTCTAAGAGAAACTCTCAAAACCATAAATTAAATAACCTCGAATACATGGAAATTAAACAACCTGCTTCTATGTGATCTTTGGATCAATGATGATATCAAGATGAAAATTAAAAAATTTTTAGTAATAAATGAAAATTGAGACACAACAGATAATATAACTTCTGGGATACAGCAAAAGCAGGCCTAACACAGAAGTTTAAAGCATTAAATGACAACACTTAAAAAAAAAAAGCAAGTAAATAAATTAACAACTTAATGTCACACCTTAAGGAACCAAAAATGAAAAAAACAAACAAGATCCCAAATTGGTAGAAGAAAATAAAAACAAAGACCAGAACAGAACTAAATGAAATTGAGACAAAAATATACAAAGGATCAATTAAAAGAAAAGTTGGTTCTTTGAAAAGTTAAACGAAATTGTTAGACCACCACCTAAATTAACCAAAACAAGAAGAGAGAAGATTAAAATAAGCACAATCAGAAATGAAAAAGGAGACATTATAATTGATACCACAGAAACACAACATATCATTAGTGACTAGTATGACCATATCTATGCTCACAAACCAGAAAACCCAGATTAAACGAATAAATTCCTTAATACATACAATCTCCCAAGATTGAATCAGAAAGAAGTAGACACCCTGGGCAAAATGATAACAAGTTTTAACACTGAACCAATAATTAAAAATTATCCAATGAACAAGGGGCCCGGGACTACATGGGCTCACAACCAAAATCTGCCAGATGTACAAAGAAGAACTGGTACCAATCCTACTGTAAATGTTCTAAAAAATCAAGGAAATGAGACAATTCTCTAATTTGTTCTACAAAGCCAACATTTCCCAGATATTAAAGCCAGACAAGAACATAACAAACAAACAAACAAAAACACAAACCAATATTCCTGACGAACATAAAAACAAAAATGCTCAAGCAATCAGGCAAGAGAGATAAATGAAATCCATACAAATTAGAAAATAAAAAGTCAAATTATCTGTTTGCTGACAATATCACGTTGTGCCTAGAAACTATTAAAGACTCCTCCAAAAATTCCTAGAGAGATTTTACCAATGAATCCATTAAAGTTTTAGAATACAAAATCAACATACAAAAATCAGTAGCATTTCTACACACCAGTAATGATCAGGCTTAGATATAAATTAAGAAAAAATCCCATTTACAATTGTTAACAAAATGCCTAGAAATAATGTAACTAAGGAGGTGAACGATTTCTACAAGAAAAACTACAAAACACTGAAAGAAATTATAGATGACACAAATGGTAAAATATCCCATGCTCCTACATTAGAATAATTAATATTATTAAAATGACCATACTGCCCACAGCAATCTACAGATTCAATGTAATTCTTTTCAAAATACCAATGTTATTTTTCACAGAATTAGAAATTAGAAAAAATAATTCTGACATTCATATGGCACCAAAAAAGAGCCTTAATAGGCAAATATATTATTGCCATAAAAGAACAAAGTTTGAGACATCAAACTACCTGACTTAAAATTATACTATTATATAGTATATAAATAAAGATGCATAGACCAATGAACCATAATAGAGAAAACCAAAATAAAGGCTACATCTAACTGATCTTCGACAATGTCAACAAAATCATATACTGGGGAAAGGGCACACTATTTAATATATGGTGCTGGGAAAATTGGATACTTATATGCAGAAGAAAAAAACTGGACCCTTCTCATTATATTAAAAAAATTAAGATGGATTAAATACAGATGCAGGACTTGAAACTGAAAGTTCTAGAAGAAAACCCAGGAAAAACTCTTCTCAACAATGGCCCAGGCAAATAATTCATGATTAAAACCTCAAAAGCACACAAAAACAAAAATAGACAAATAGGACTTAATTAAACTAAAAAGCTTTTGCATAACAAAAATTATAATCTACAGAGTTAAGAGACAACCTCAAGCATGGGAGAAAATATTTGCCAACTATGCATCTGACAAAGGACTAATATCTAGAATCTTAAAGAACTCAAACAATTCAACAAGAAAAACCAAATAACCCATTTAAAAATGGGCAAAAGATATGAACAAACATTTCCCAAAAAAGAAATACAAATGACTAAGAGACATATGAAAAAATATTAAATATCACTAATAATTGGAGAAAGGCAAGTCAAAACCACAATGAGATACAACTTCATACCAGTCAGAATGGCTATTAAAATGTGAAAAAATAACAGATGTTGGTGAGAATGTGGAGAAAAAAGAATACTTATACACTGTTGGTTGCAATGTAAATTAGTACAACCTTTATGAAAAACAGTATGGAGACTCCTTGACTCCTTAAAGAACTAAAAAGCCGTTTAATACAGCAGTTTCACTACTGTGTATCTATGCAAAGGAAATCAAAGTTAGTATGTAAAAATGATACGTGTAACCCTATGTTTATCACAGCAGTATTCATAATAGCAAACATACAAAATCAAACTAAATGTCTATAAATTAATTACTGGATAACTAAAATGTGATGCAGACACACAATGGAATACTACTAAACTATATCAAGGAATAAAATGATGTCTTTGACAGCAACATGGATGGAACTGGATGTTATTATTTTAGTGAAATAACTTGGAGAGTCAAATATCACATGTTTTCACTTATAATTGGGAATAAAGAATGTGTTCACATGGGCACAGAAAGCAGAATAATAGATTTTGGAGATTTAGAAAGGTGGGAGGCTGGTAGGAAGGTGAGGAATGAGAAATTTTCTAATTGGTACAATGTACACTGTTTTAGTAATGGTCACACTAAAAGCCTGTACTTCTCCACTATGCAATATATCCATGTAACAAAACTACACTTGTACTCCCTAAACCTATATAAGTATGAAACAAGTTGACAAAAAGCAATCATTTAAGTATCTGTCTCAAAAGCTGTAAGTATCGAAGCAAATCCAATGGAAATATGATAAAACTAAACAATATTGAGCAATTAATGCAACAGAAAAAAAGTTTAAAGAATGTATAAAAGTGAAAACTTTATTTTGAAAAAGTAAAAATGTTAATTTTCTAACAAGGTTTATCAACTAAGCAGAATGAAAGAACAATTAATATTTATAGAAATGCAAAAGATGACAAAGCAAGTGATTTTACAGAAATAAAGAAAATTAGAGTGTATAATTATGAGATTTATACTTAAAAATTTAGTACAAATATATAAAATACAACTTACCAAATTGATAACAACATGAATACCTATCTATATATTTATGTACATATTATTATGGATGTGTGTGTGTGTGTATTGCATACTTCAAATCTCTAGATTTTAAGGAAGGACTTACTGATTTATTTTATAATTTAATAATTACATAATTTTTTTAAGTTTGGTATGATATTTATCTCAAAATCTTAAAAGAACATTATATGAAAAAAACTAAAAATCTATCCCATAATCATATAATATATACTTATTTATATTATATATATAATTATTTAAAAACCAGCTCTATTTGTTAATGTTATTATGTTGGATATTTATTTGGTTTTAAAAGATTTGTTTTTCATTAAATAAAAAACTAATATATTAATATCAGAATAAAGAAGAATATGTGATTTACTCAGTGGATGTGGAAAAACATTTGATAAAGTTGAAAATTAATCCACAATAAAAACTTGTAGCAAATAAAGCATGGATGGGAAATTTCTATACAATTCAGAATATCTACAAGATACTTACAGCCATCATTACACTTAAGGTAAATTTTCAAAGCTTTCGTCATGAGATTCAGGAATGAGGCAAGTGTGCATATTATCTCAGCTTCTTTTCATCGTTTTATTGTAGAATCCAGTCAGTGCAATAAGAAAAGCTCTCCCTACCCCATTCCAAGTAGAAAAAAAGATAAAAATCGAAAGGAAGAAAGATAACTTATTATTTACATGACATAATTTTGAATGCAGAAAATACATGATGTTCAAAATTAAATCACTGCAATTAATGGGTGTATATAGCAAGAACACTGCAAACAAATTCCATATAAAATTCTATGGAATTTCATACATAAGTGATTAATTACTAAAGTCAGATGTATAAAAATAATTAAATTTACACTAGTATCATAAAATATTAAATATCTAAGAATAAATGTACTGAAAATCATATGATTATTTTTTACTTAACAATTAAACTTGGGGATAAATTTAAAGACGTATGAATTGAGGGCAATAATGTATTCATGGAATGGAAATAAAATGTTTAAATTCTTCCCAAGTTAATCTATAATTCAGTGTAATAAAAAATAAAAATTAAAGCAGTTACTTTCATGACAATCACAAATTTTATAAAAATGAAAAATTACCAAGAATAGCTAAGATATAAGAATTTTACATTGGCTATTGAGTTACTACAAAGATTTATTAATTCCGGGAATGTGGTATTGTCACAATGACAAATAGATAAATGTAACTATTAATAAAAAGATGAAATTGAACCTATATAGAGAATTGAGAAACTGTGTACAAATAAATGGTACCTGATTTACAGAAAATAAATCTGTTTATAATAGACATTTTACACAATAATAGTGTTGGATTGACTACACAGCAGCATAAAAAAAGAAACCTTTTCTCATACATCACAGAATACATAAAAGTAAATTCCAGATGAATTGTAGATTTTAATCTAAAGGGAAAAGCCATGACAAAAATATAAAAATATCTTCACTACTTTGAAGTAAGAAAAACTTTTTTACATATGCTATGATATGTAAATTATGGTATGTTAAAATTAAAAAGTTGTTCACCATTACTTGCATGCAAGGACAAAAAATGTCGTGGGTAAAAGATATTCCCAAATATAAAAAACCCAACATAGAATGCACACATTTTACATGCAGACAACACACACACACCAAACATACATGCACATATACATATGGTTATATCTACTAAAGTTGAGCATATGAACTTTCTATGACAAAGCACTTCTACTCTTAGGGTATAGGTGACAGAATGCATATATACCTACCTACATACATACACACACACACACACATACACATATATATGCACTTAATTTATATACAAGAACATTCATGAAGAAAATACAAAATGATTTTTGTCATTATGATATATATTAGTATTATGACACCAACAAATCTTCATGTCTTAGCAGGAAATGGCTAATGTATGGCAAATAATGGAGTATTCCATCAGCCTGAAAATGAAGGAATTTTACAGGAAGAAGTAACATGGATCCATATACAAAATACTATGAGTAAAAATATATATATACTATATGTGATCTTATTTATTTATAGTTTTAATACAATGAAAGTAAACTTATGGCTTTGAAATTCAGGATATGATTATTTTAGGGAAGGAAAGAGGTTGTAATAATTGAAGTGGGAAAGAAGACAAGGTTCTAGGAAGCTAATGATATTATACTACTTATTTTATGTTCACTTAGTGATACTGTATTGATTTTTGCACTTCTGACGTGACTTTTCTAGAAATGTATTTTGAAAGTATGTTTTATAAAACACAAAATCTACAGAAGATAATAGCTTCTGAATTCCATTAATGTATTAGAAATAGATCATAATAAATTAGAAATGTCCATTGTTTTGCATTTTATGAATGCAATTTTTTTCAACTTTAGTAATCAAATGACATATTTTGTTAGTTTACCAAATGACATCAACAAAAATAACAAATATACCAGTTCTAAAATATATAAAGTAAGAACAAATAATGGTGTTTAAAAATGGTAAAGTCTCTGGCAAAACAAATAATCAATTGCAAATTAAATGACAAAAAGCTAAAAATATTGTCATTATAATTATCTACAAAATAGGAATATACACTATCCCCATAGTTATTCAACATTTTAAAGATGTTTAACAAAATATGTGATAAATATTGGTAAAGTATTCATCATTTCTAAATTTAAAGATGATCTAAAAATTCAATGATACCCTAATAAGCATATTAAAATTATTAACAAAATTTGATAAAGTGGCAGTTATAATGTAAAAATTAAAAAGTCATAAACTTTCATTCTAGGTAAGAAAATTTACTTATGTTACTCTTGTGTTATTAACTTTTTCAAAACAGATTGTGATATAGTTATTTTAAAAAAGAAAACGAAAACATATATGTAAGCCCCTAAATGACATAGTATCTACATATAGAAGTAAAAAAATATAAAACACAGGTTTGTTGAGCTCTATGTTTAGAAATAGACAGTGGAGGTCAAGAGTTTGTTTTCTGCTAGGTAAAATGGAGTGGAAGTGTTTCAACCTCATGCCTAAAGCAAGGCACTGTGGAATGAGAGCTTCGTTACTATCCAAATACTGAGCTTTCCTGCTTTCTGCTGAGTATTTTGACAGAAGAAAAATAACAGGTTAACAAACAAAAGGAGAAGATATTCATGCACTGAATGTGGACTGTTTTTTTGGTTCAATAGATATTAAAAAGTATAGACATGGGCTCGTGACCAAGAGCTGTACCAAAGTATCTGGCTTTTGAATATCTCCTGGATAAGCAAAGACAGAATATCTAAACTTTTCATTACCACACTGGCATGTGGAACGAATGGTGGAGGCAACCAAAAATGATAAGAGAGCAGCCAACATAAGCAACAACTGTAAAACAAATTCATTTTGGCCAAAGTTGTCACAATAGAAGATATTTAGAGATGATATTACATTAAGTTAATTTGGGATGTTCAAAGTACTAAGAAAAAAAAAAGGCCCAAAACCAAAACCAGCATACAAGTATGCAAAAAATTTTATACACATATACAAGCTCATTCCAGAGAATGGACAAATATGCAAGATTATCAGTCACAGACTTTCCTAATAGAACTATAAAATCATGTTAATTCTAGCAAACCTCTTAGATTTACTAAAAAACATTTTTAATCGAGAATTCATGAATTAAAAAAATTAGAAATCACAAATGAGTACAAAAGTTGAAATAATAGTAATAGAAATATAATTAATAAACCACCATATGGTATAAAGTTAATTTATCCGTAAGAAAAAGCAATTCTAAAATAAATAATAATGGGAGAGTTGTGCATTCTAAGTTTTTTTCCTTATTTGGGGAGGAAAAATGGAAAGAATAAGTACATATTTAGTTAGCAAATTAATGTATAAAGAGCAATGTTAATAACTTAAAATTAACCATTAAAGAATAAAGTTGAATATAAGGTTTCTAAACTAGCAGAAACAAAAAATAAAAAATGAATATTTTAAAATTATGAATTTAGTGAATGGAAGATAATAATAGAAGGAAATAAAATATGATATTAAACATAACATAAAAAGGGCATGGTAGAAATAAATTTTAAAATGTATGCTTATGCAATGGAATACTATATGCCAGTCAATATGAAAAATATGTATAGATAAGAATACAGCCAAATATTCAAAGTAATATTATAAATAAGAGTTTCAAAAGTTTAGAGACAGTATGACAACAATTTTATAAAGATAAAATTTTGAAATGACAAATAGAAACATCAAATTTACCAAAATAATTACATCTGAGGACAAAATATGAGGAGGAATTAAAAATAAGAGGAGAAATTCAAACAGAAACTTCACCATACCTAATGTTTTATATTTATATAAAATTTAAAGATCTAAAGACTAAATGACAAAGTTGTTGAGATTTAGTAATGGATGATGACTGTTTTAGTGTTAAACATATTATTTTTATACTAATATTGATAGTGAACAAATATTAAAAATAATCATTAGATTTCTCTATTCTAATAAAAGCTAATTCTAGAAAAAATAATTTATTCAACTACTAAAATTTATTTCTAAATATTTTGATATAAATAATTATTTAACTTTTGTTGACTGTTATATGAATTGTCTATATTTCTTTTTCTTAGGTGGATATAATTCGTTATGCCAAAACCAATTAAGAAATAATTTTCTCCCATTAGTTTTCAATGGTATTTTAAATGTGGTACATATAGTTCTCATACATTCTTGAGTAAATTAGGAGAATATTTTTCAAATCTTTAGCATAGTTTGGCCTTTCGAGCAAGGGAAGAAACCAGAAAGATCTTAAGAAAAATAGCGTAATTAATTTCATAAAACATACTATTTTTAATATTAAAATAATCTATGAAGTAACAAGAAAAAATTTCAAAATAAGTGAAGTATATTTTATAGTACAGTCTAAGGTTCCATATTACTAATTTGGAAATAATCCTACAAAATGGTAAGGAAAAAAACAAGCAATCCATTAGAAAAAAAGGCAAATGCAAAAGCAAACAATGAACATAAAAGGCTCCCTAAGAAACACCTGAGAAGCTGTCCTATCTAGCTAGTACTTTGAGAAAAGCAAAATGAATTAAAATAAAATAGAGATTTTCATTCATACGCTTGCTAAACCTTTTAAAACTCTACAACTATGAGAATTGTCAAGAGTGACAAAATTGTACATTCCATACCTGCTTGTGGGAATGTGAACTGCTGTAAAATTACTAGGGTATTACCCGGCAATATCTATTAAAAGTACAAATAGTTTTTTTTTTAATTTCTTAAAATTTAAATTTGTTTCAGAATCATCTCAAGTATTACAGGAATTCTATTAATTATAATTCTTACATTCCTTTTTTTATATACTTTAAGTTCTGAGATACATATGCAGATCATGCAGATTTGTTACATAGGTATGCATGTGCCATGGTGGTTTGCTGCACCCATCAACCCGTCACCTAGGTTTTAAGCCCCACATGCATCAGGTATTTGTTCTAAGGCTCTCCCTCCCTTTGCCCCCCATGCACCGACAGGCTCCGGTGTGTGATGTTCCCCTCCCTGTGTCTAGGTGTTCTTATTGTTCAACTCTCACTTATGAGTGAGAACCTGCGCTGCTTGGTTTTCGGTTCCTGTGTTAGTTTGCTGAGAATGATGGTTTCCAGCTTCATCCATGTCCCTGAAAAGGTCATGAACTCATTCTTTTTTTATGGCTGCATGGTATTCCATGTTGCATATGTGCCATATTTTCTTTATCCACTCTATCATTGATGGACATTTGAGTTGGTTCCAAGTCTTTGTTATTGTGAATAGTGCTGCAATAAACATATGTGTGCAGGTGTCTTTATAGTAGAATGACTTATAATCCTTTTAATACAAAATTCTAACTTTAGGAAATCTATGCTGTCAAAATAAAAGCAAGAATGCATAAATAATGAAAATAATGTGTAGTTTTTTTCCATTTTTTGTCCCAAATGGCAGAACAAAAACATCTGAAACTATTTACAGATATCAGTATAGTGCTTTATGTTATTATGAACACAAAGAAATATATAAATGACAATGCACCAACTTTTTAAAATTAATTATTTATGAGTATGTGTGTGGTTCAGGAATAAAAGTAAATGTCAGAAAAATTGCTAATACATTCTTTACATATCTGTATTTTACTTATTTTAGCAGCTTTAAATTTTTTATACAAGTGAATAATTTTTAAAACTTTAAATACATATTAAAATAATAACATTAAATTAAGGTGAATATTGATGTTGTTTTGTAGATACCAAATCATTGTGGAAAACATGAACATAATTCTGATTCATGTTTCCATAGGTTGTCTACAACTGGCATGCCTGTACTACCATGTGTGTTTGTGATGACTTAATTCTCCCAATGATTTTCTGTATTCTAACTATTGAGATACCTTTAATTTCAGCATATAGTGACATCACTATCATTTAAGTGTTAGAGGCTGACCTGTCTTTTAAATATTAAAACAATTCTTGTTCTTATTTGCTTGCAGTAACAAGAGAAGTTATACTTGGCATCAATGTAGTTATGTAGAAAAATGAATACACAGGTACTAAAAGATAGGACAAAACCTAGGGATAAGATAGTCTTCTAAAACATTTGTAGAATGTTGATATTATTATTATATATTTCACTATAGAGTAAAAAATGTACACAAGTATCAAAAAACAATCTCATAGAATGTCTCAGACCCCTACAATTCATTCACTTTCTGTGTTCTGTTTACCCATTTGTGATTTCGGAAACATCTTTTCCAGTGGTGCGATCTTGGCTCACTGCAAGCTCCACCTCCTAGAAACATCTTTGATAGAAAATTATTTATGCAGACCGAGCTTCTTGCTTTGTGTAAACAGGTTCAATTATGCAAAAAAGTGTATATCTTACTAAGAATTTTTATAAAATTATACGTGAAATTTTTTGTTGTGTTGTTTTTAAATTTCCTCAAAAGTTAAAGACACTTTTAACTTTGCATCTTGTCCAAACTCTCCTTTTTAGCACCTTGGGTTATTAAAATGACCTTAAACATTTTTTTAGGACTAAATTGAATCTATTTTTAATGATTCTCTCTTCACCCCTAATACACTGTTAGAGCTCACCAGATAGCAAAAGAGACATGGTTAGTATTTGAAATTCATCTAATCAGCTCTCTTTAATGTGTTAAATCCACTAGTACTGAGGGGCATAAGAGGGAAAGTGAAAAGGATAACGGTTCCTTTACTTGTTTGGCAAATAGTTAATCCTTTTTAAGGCTGTTGCTGCTTTGTGACAAGGGCTGGCTTTCAAAAATCTGTAAGGGCTGGATTCTGAATTTGTTTTCACTTTCAAATGTATTTGCGAGTACTTTGGAAGACCCTGTGTGGGACTCCACTTTGCACAGTTTTTGATGTAGAAGAACTTGCTTCAACTCATCTTCTCTATGCCTACCTCAGTTCTGTACAGATTGAAATTCCTCTTCAAAATGTGACTACCTTTCTTCTAGCCTTCCTTTCTATTGATTGAGGAATGTTTATGATGATGATGGTAAAACTAGCGTGAGCACCTTTCAAAGGGGACCTGTATGAAAGTGGCTGAGCCCAATGGTTAGTGACTTTCCAAATGTTGATTTTGGCTATTAAGAACTTTTCTCTCAACACAGGGCTTCAGTCACAACCCTGTTATAATAGAAAAAAAAATCCTGGTTATAAATCAGAATTGGTATTAACACTACCAAATTCTTCTGACAGTTTATAGTAATTTTTCTCATTTTAATTGGTTTTAAGATCACATATTGTCTAATTCTCTCCCACTATCCTACTCTCCATGGAACATAAAGTGAATACAACTAATATTTCTTAGTGAAGACACTTCTAATCATGTTCCACACTCAGCCATTTGATTTGTGCAGTATTAAATGCATTTTAAAATGATAATTTGCTTTCTAACTTTTTCTGTGTTTTTGACTGATATTTATCTCTCTCACATCTTTTAACATACAGGTTGGTGGTATTTACTTGTTAATCAAAATTTATCTGTCTTTTCCACAGTACCATGTACTGGCTTAGGGAATAGAAAATCAACAATGAGCAAGATAGGCACTGTCCCTATCTCATGGTATTATTTTTCTACAATTCTAGAGACTATTGCATTAATTTGGTATTAGCATTGTTTCAGAGAGTGCTGGTATCAGATAGCTAAATGAAAATATAAGAGTATTAAAATGAGAAGTTTACAGCCAGCACAATTTTTAATGTCCAAGGATAAATAAAAATATGACTTCATGCATTGTATCTCTTATGACATTACTATTAAAAATGGCTTATGCCATTTAAGTTTTAGAAAATAGAAACGTTTGGACTCTCATTTATAGATAGCACTCTCTGTTCTATCATTTATCTGTACCAGATCAAACGTTTACCTTCCTTGCGCTTTGTTAACATAAAGTGATGAAGAATACTTCTGATGAATATAGGCTTTCAGAAATGTTAAACCCTTGTCATAATGTTGTGCTGTAAATACAATTCCAAAACAGGGCAAAAAAAAAACACACCTGTATTCCACCCTTAATTAACAGAAAGGCACACAGTGGCAAAAGCAAGTGCATAAGGCTGGTAATATGAGCAACTGTGGAACGCTAACAAATATGTTGGTAGTCTGAACACAATACAGTGAAGAATATCTGGAACAGAGTCAGATAAATTAAAATATTTGTTCATTTATATCCCACATAGAACTGCGTACTGCTTAAGATTTTTGAAATCATACAAAAATAGGAACTAATGTATGTCACAAACTTCAAAGAGATGCTCTACACCAATGCACACATTCACGTAGAGTCCCATAAATGTATTACATTGTAGAGGGTTATTATCAGTTCCTAATATTTTTGTTTTTGTTCATTATATGGACAATATGAGCTAAATATTTATTTGTTTCAATTATTTAGAATATCAGTTGGATATAGTGGTACGAATAGTTACCTAATATTAAGCAATAAATTACTTTAATACTTTTTGAAAAGTTTTTCAATATGCATAAAAATGCTTTCATAATTACAGAATAATCATATGAAAGTTAGAAACCACAGTTTCTAGCACATCGCAAAATTTTCCCAAGTCAAAGAGTACTTTTTATGCTAATATTCTTAATAATTGTGTCTAGTTAAACAATATTATATTTATACCCTAACCTGCAGTCCTGAGATTATTAAAAAAAATCAAATCTATGTGCTTAATTTTTGGTTATGTTTATAACAACCTTAATAAATATTGCAAATAAACTAAGCAAACAAAAAATGTCCTTTCATAGTTAGAATGGAACAAATCTTTACCATTAAACAACTGGTCATGAGAGGTATTCAGAAGGGGAAGGCAGCCCACCACAGTGAAAGTAGCAAAATGTAGGGAGTACCATTTTTCTTTGTTTGAAGGGTGTGTTACCTTTTAAAATTTTTGTTGATTCCTTAGTAATATCATAGATTTAAGAAGCCTTTGAAATTAACGCATACACTGAACCATACATCCATAAATTTCTATTACAATTACCATTATTTCTGCTACTGCATAAATTATAAATGAGTAGAAATAATTTTCAAGTCTTTTACCCTCTCTAAGCATTAATGTGTCCCCACTAAGACTCCTTCATATACATTTCTATGGCGTAGTCATAATGTCTTAAAATAATTTCTTTATAAAACAAGTGTGTATATTATATATGTTACTCACTACTCGAGGCAGTGCTAATTTACCAGTGATCATGTAAAGAAAAACTTTTACTCACATGAAACATAAATTATATTAAATTAGATAGGAAACCCTAATACAACACAAAATCAGCAAAATATGTAAGTTTTCAAAAGAATAATAAATACAAAGAAACTAAACAAGGAAAGGAGAGCAAGAATAATCAAGCAAAGGAGAAAAATAGGATACCTAGAGAAAGATAAATTAAAGAAATGACATTTCAGTGGCAACATGAAGTAAGTATGTGACCAGGCCATAATAATACCAGGAGAAGTAAAATTGCAATGAAGGAAAACAGCAAGTGTAAAGCTCTGAGGTAGCAGCTTGCCTGGTATGTTTATAAACCAGCATGTAGGCCACTATGGCTTCAACAGAAAAAGGAGAGATAATAATAGAAGATGAGGTCAAAGAGGTAACAGAAGGCTAGAAAATATATTTACTTATGGATCATTTTTAGGATACTGGCTTTTGCTCTTAGAGAGATGGAAGCTGCTAGGTTTTGAAACAAGAAATCTCAAGATCTGACATATTTTAGCAGACTCACTTTGGTGGCTGTATTATGAAGAGACTAAGGATGGTGAATAAAGGAAGGAGTAGAGGTACTATTTTGAAGTGTATTCGAGTAACACAGGAGAAAGATTTTGATAGGTTGGACTAGAGTGGTAGCAGAGTATCAACCAAGAGAATGTTTAAAATGCTGAAGTAGAGAAAATACTTTCAGCAACAGTTTTGAGGAGCTGTCTCAAATACTGTTGACGAGTCATCATTGTCATTTATTTGTCATCAATGCCATCTATTTATCATTTATTACCTTGCCAAGAGCAAAAACTCATGCAGAGCAAATGTTTCCAGAAACCAAACTAGTAGTTTTAAAATCATGTGATTAGTCACTGCTTTTTATACATTGTGTTTCATCAGGAATTTTAAGAATTAGGATTATCATTAAAATTATCACAAAGTAATTTCTGAAACTATAATTTTATAGCTGATTTTGTATCAAAATAGCTCAGAAATGTGATTTGTATCATCTAAATTAGCTCTTGCAGTTTAGTTTTTCAAAAATGAATTTTCAACCTGATTTTTCATCAAAAATGTTCAGAACCTTAATTTTTAATTTAAATTATCTCAAATGCAGTGTTTCTTATATACCAGATTTACAGCAGATTTTTATTCAAGAATAGCTCAGACACTAACAACCCATGAAAGACTTGGCTGATTCCAACTTTTTGGTTTCCACCTTGGTGCTCAGATAGGTATAATTTGCATTTTCATGGATCAACGTTTATGGAGTCATTCAAAATACACATTTGTGGTTTTCCCACAGAGATACTTAAGTTCACTGGTATACTATCATAATACAGTATTCCAGAATGATGAGATTAATAACAATTATGGGTAATTCAGTGCACTTATTGATGGTATTATAATTTTCTCCTCAAGAAATATATATGGAGTAGATAAAGAGTATAGCAACCTGTATAATGAGGAGAGGTCAGCTAATGAAACCAGCAAGACCTGGCTCAGTGGAAAGTTTTTGGAATTATGTGGACCAGAGAAATGAGAAATATCCTTCAAATTAGAAAAATAAATTATTTTTTACTGATATTTCACTAAAAAGGAAGCCTAGAAACTCATGATACTCATTCATTTTGATAAAACCTCATTCTTTCCATGAGTTAGGCTGCCCCATTCATTAATTCACCAAAATTTAAAATTGAAAGATCGATGAAGCAAAAATAAGCATTAAAGGACTTACAATGGTCTATGGCCTTGGCTATAAACTAACCTTCAGATGATTTTACATGGCATATAGAATCAAGTCATTAGCAAAACTAGAATGCCACTTGATATGGTTTGACTCTGTGTTGCCCCCCAAATCTCATCTTAAATTTTACCCCCATAATTCCCACATGTTGTGGGAGGGACTCTGTGGGAGGTAATTGAATCAAGGAGGCAGTTAGCTCCATACTGTTCTCATGGTAGTGAATAAATCTCATGAGATCTGATGGTTTTATCAGGGGTTCCCACTTTTGTGTCTTCCTCATTCTCTCTTTGCCATTCCACGTAAGATGTGCCTTGCTCTTCCTTGCCTTCTGCCATGATTATGAGGCCTCCCCAACCATGTGGAACTGTAAGTCCAATTAAACCTCTTTCTTTTGTAAATTGCCTAGTCTTGAGTATGTCATTATCTGCATTGTGAAAACAGACTAATACAGGAAATTGGTACCAGTAGAGTGGGGCACTGCTGAAAAGATAACCGAAAATGTGGAAGCAACTTTGGAACTGGGTAAGAGGCAGAGGATGGAACAGTTCGGAGGGCTCAGAAGACAGGGAAATATGGGAAAGTTTGGAACTTCCTAGAGACTTGTTCAGTGGCTTTGACCAAAAGCCTGATAGTAATATGAATAAAGTCCAGGCGGAGGTAGTCTCAAATGGAGATGAGGAACTTTTTGGGAACTGGAGCAAAGGTGACTCTTGTTATGTTTTAGCAAAGAGATTGGCACAATTTTGCCCCTGCCCTAGAGATTTGTGGAACTTTCAACTTGAGAAAGATGGTTTAGGGTATCTGGTGGAAGAAATTTCTTAGCAGCAAAGCATTCAAGAGTTGTCTTGGATGCTGTTAAAGGCATTTAGTTTTATAAGGGAAGCAGAGCATAAAAGTTCAGAAAATTTGCAGACTGTCAATGTGATAGAAAAGAAAAACCCATTTTCTGAGGAGAAATTCAAGCTGGCCGCAGAAATATGCATAAGTAGCGAGGAACTGAATGTTAATCCCCAAAACAATGGGGAAAGTGTCTCCAGTGCCCGTCAGAGGTCTTCATGGCAGCCCCTCCTATTGCAGGCTGGGAGTCCTAGGAGAAAATGGTTTTGTGGCCCAGGCTCAGGGTCCCTGTGCTGTGTGCAGTCTAGGGGACTTGGTGCCCTGTGTCATAGCTACTCCAGCTGTGACTAAAAGGGACCAAGGTAGAGCTTGGGCTGTTGCTTCAGAGGATGGAAGTCCAAAGCCTTTGCAGTTTCCACCTGGTGTTGAGCCTGGTGGTGCATAGAAGTCAAGAACTGAGGTTTGGGAACCTCCACCTAGATTTCAAAGATGTATGGAAATGCCTGGATGCCCAGGCAAAAGTTTGCTGTAGGGGGATCCCCCTCATGGAGAACCTCTGCTAGGGCAGTGTGGAAGGAAAATGTGGGGCCAGAGCCCCCACACAGAGTCCCTACTGGGGAATTGCCTATTGGAGCTGTGGGAAGAGGGCCACCATCCTCCAGACCCCAGAATGGCAGATCCACTGACAGCTTGCACCATGCACCTGGTAAAGCCACAGACACTTAATGCCAGACTGTGAAAGCAGCCAGGAGGGAGGCTGTACCCTGCAAAACCACAGGGTTTAGCTGCCCAAAATCATGGGAACCCATTTCTTGCATCAGCATGACCTAAATGTGAGACATGGAGTCAAAAGAGATCATTTTGGAGCTTTAAGATTTGACTGCCCTGCTGGATTTTGGACTTGCATGGCCCTGTAGCCCCTTTATTTTGGCCAATTTCTCCCATTAGGAAGGGTTGTATTTACCCAATGTCTGTACCCCCATTGTATCTAGAAAATAACTAGCTTGATTTTGATTTTACAGGCTCATAGGCAGAAGAGACTTCCCTTGTCTCAAATAAGACATTGGACTGTGGACTTTTGAGTTAATGCTGACATGATTTAAGACTTTGGGGCACTGTTGGGAAGGCATGATTAGTTTTGAAATGTGATAACATGAGATTTCAGAGGCCAGAGGTGGAATGATATGATGTGTCTCTGTGTCCCCACTCAAATACCATCTGGAATTGTACTCCCATCATTCCCACCTGTTGTGGGAGGGAACTGGTGGGAGATCACTTAATTATGGGGGAATTTTCCCTCATAGTGTTCTTGTGGTAGTGAATAAGTCTCACAAGAACTGATGGTTTTATCAGGGGTTTCCACTTTTGTATCTTCCTCATTCTCTTTTTGCCTGCTGCCATTCCAAGTAAGATGTGACTTGTGGCCAGGTGCGGTGGCTCACAACTGTAATCCTAGCACTTTGGGAGGCCAAGGCCAACATGGTGAAACCCCGTCGCTACTAAAAATACAAAGAAATTAGCTGGGCGTAATGGCATGCACCTGTAGTCCCAGCTACTCAGGAGGCTGAGGCAGGAGAATCACTTGAATACAGGAGGTGGAGGTTGCAGTGAACTGAGATCTCACCACTGCACTCCAGCCTGGGTGACAGAGCGAGACTCCATCTCAAAAAAAATAAAAAAATAAAAAAATAAAATAAAAAAGATGTGACTTGCTCCTCCTTGCATTCTGTAAGTCCAATTAAACCTCTTTCTTTTGTAAATTGCCCAGTCTCGGGTATGTCTTTATCAGCAGCATGAAATGGATTACTACACCACTACTTGGAAGAGACTTTTGTGGTTCTGTAATTAAATGCTGCCTTGCAGATTACTTAAAAGACAATCGCTATTGATCACTGAATTTTGCTTGAAAGTGTGTCACCATGGAAAGACATCAATTAATATTGAGAATGAAAATAGCTATTAAATCTTGAGTATGCAGATACAATTTTGGATAAAAGGAGAAGCTTAAGAAAGATCATCTGTAAAATGGAAAAGGTGTGTTATATTACATGCATCAGAGGGAAACTTAGGGGAAGGTACAGGTAACAGTACATTGCTTCATTCCCCACAATACCAAACATGAAGCATTCCAGTTCTCCCTTGCTTTGTTTCCCAGAACTCTTCCCTAGCCATGACAGAACACACTGCTGAATCACCATCAAGAATTCCTGGATTGAATGTGACATTATTTGGAGACAGCTGTCATATGCCCTAAAGGAATAAGGTAATAGAACATCTGCACAATGGGCAAAGCTGAGTAATATTTAGATAATGATTTTAAAAAGTGCTTAGTGACTCCTTTGAGGGTGTTTTTTGATATTTTCTGAGTCTTGAGCCTTTGTCCTGGCCTTGCAGTAGAGTGAAGAAAATGGGCCCAACATAATTGGAGAAAATAGTCATTTATGGACTACTCTGAAAGTCTCTATGATAATTTAAAGAAATAATTGAAGTGAATCATACAGAGGCTCACTCAAAGACCCACTGACTACCTTAAAAGAGGATTTGAATTATGAAGTACATACCTTAATCAGATACCTAGAATTGCCCATGTTGGTTAATGAAAAAAGGGAATCTGTGGGATTCCTGGCTATGTACAGATGTACTAAATAACAACATACTTCCTTCACATACAATACAGCCACAAATGTGGGATTAAAGTGTACCCAGTGGCAACAGAAAAGTTACTACCTGACTTGAACCAACACTTCACCAAAAAATATACACAGATGACAAATAAGCACATCAAACTATATTCAACACAATAAACCCCTCAAGGAAATGCAGAGAAAAATCAAGGGGAGTGATGTGATTTGGCTCTGTGTCCTCACCCAAATCTCATCTCAAATTGTAATCCCAATGTGTCAGGGGAGGGACTTAGTGGGAGGTGATTGGATCATGGGGGTGGTTTCCCCCATGCTATTTCCATGATAGTGAGGAAGTTCTCATGAGATCTGATGGTTTAAAAGTGATAGTTTCTCCTGTGCTCTCTCTCTCCTGCCACAATGTAAGACATGCCTTTCTTCCCCTTCACCTTCCACCATGATTATAGGTTTCCTGAGGCCTCTTCAGCAATGCATACTGTGAGTCAATTAAACCTTTTTTATTTATAAATTACTCAGTCTCAGGTTATCTTTATATTAGTGTGAAAACAGACTAATACAGAGAATTGGGACCAGAGGTGGGGCACTGCTATAAAGATAAACTGAAAATGTGGAAGTAACTTTGGAATTGGGTAACAGGAAGAGGTTGGAACAGTTTGGAGGGCTTAGAAGAAGATCAGAAGATTTGGAAAAGTTTGAAACTTCCTAGAGACTTGTTGAATTGCTTTGACCAAAATACTGATAGTTATATGGACGATGAAGTTCAGGCTGAGGTGATCTCAAATAAAGATGAGAAACTTATTGGGAACTAGAGAAAAGGTTACTCATGCTATGCTTTAGCAAAAAGACTGTTGGCATTTTACCCCTTTCCTAGAGATCTGGGGAACTTTGACCTTGAGAGAGATAATTTAGGGTATCTGGTAGAAGAAATTTCTAAGCAGCAAAGTATTCAAGAGGAAACTTGGCTTTTTCTGAAAACATGTGGTTATATGGGTTCACAAAGAGATTTTTCTGAAACTGGATCTTTTCTTTAAAAGGGAAGTAGAGCATAAAAGTTTGGATAATTTTCAGCCTGACCATGAGGTAGAAAAGAAAAACCAATTTTCTGGGGAGAAATACAGGCCAGCTGCAGAAATTTGCATAAGATGAGGAGTGGAAATTTAATAGCCAAGACAATGGGAAAAATGTCTCTGGGGCATGTCAGAGATCTTTGTGGCAGCCCCTCTCATCACAGATCTGGAAGCCTAGGAGGGAAAAATGGTTTCACAGGCCAGGCCTAGGGCCCCCCCTATTCTGTACAGCCTTGGGACTTGGTGCCCTGCTTCCCAGCTGCTCCAGCTTCAGCCATTGTTAAAAGGGTGCAAGGTACAGCTTGTGCCATTGCTTCAGAGGGTGCAAGCCCAAAGTCATGGTGGTTTCCACCTAGTGTCGAGCCTGTGGATGCATACAGGTCAAGAGTTGAGTGTTGTCAGCCTCCACCTAGATTTCAGAGGATGTATGGAAACACTTGGATGTTCAGACAGAAGTCTGCTGCAGGGGCACAGCCCTCATGGAGAACCTCTACTACGGTAGCACAGAAGTGACATGTGGTGTTGGAGACCCCCACACAGAGTACTCACTGGGGCACTGCCTAATGGAGCTGTGAGAAGAGGGCCACTGTTCTTCAGACCCCAGAGTTGTAGATCCACCAACAGATTGCACAATGCACCTAGAAAAGTCAAAGACAACACCAGCCCATGAAAATAGACATAGGGGCTGTACCTAGCGGAGCCACAGAGGTGGAGCTGCCCAAGGCCTTGGGAGCCCACCCCTTGCACTAGTGTGCCCTGCATGTGAGACATGGAGTGAAATGAGATCATTTTGGAGATTTAAGATTGAATGACTGCCCCACTGGGTTTTGGACTTCCATGGGGTCTGTGGCCCCTTTCTTTTGGCTAATTTCTCTCATTTGAAATAGGAACATTTACCTAAAGTCTGTATCACTATTGTGTAATGTAACTAACTAACTCTTTTTTTTTTTTTTTTTTTTACAGGCTGTTAGGCAGAAGAGGCTTTCCTTTTCTCAGATGAGGATTTGGACTTGGACCTTTGGTTAATGCTGAAATGAGTTAAGATTTTGAAGGACTGTTGGGAAGGCATGATTGGTTTTGAAATGTGAAAAGTACATTATGTTTGGGAGAGACCAGGGGTAGAATGATATGGCTTGGCTATGTGTCCCCAACCAAATCTCATCTCAAAGTGTAATCCCCATGTGTTAAGGCAGGGAGCAGGTAGGAGGTGATTGGATTATGAGGGTGGTATCCCCCCTGCTGTTCTTGTGATAGTGTGGGAGTTCTCATGAGATCTGATGGTTTAAAAGTTTCTCCTGTGCTTTCTCCTTTTCTCCTGCTGCCATGTGAGATGTGCATTGCTTCCCCTTTGCCTTCAGCCATGATTATAAGTTTCCTGAGGCTTCTCCAGTCATGTGTAACTGTGAGTCAATAAAATCTCTTTTATATTTATAAATTACTCAGTCTCAGGTAGTATCTTTAGAGCAGTGTCAAAATGAATTAATACAGGGAGATATTGCTACACAACTATCAGAAGAACTAAAATACAAAATTCTAACAATTTAATGTGCTGACAAGGATACTGACTAACAGAACTCTCGTGCATTGTCAGTGGGAATTAAAAATGGTACAGCCACTTGGGAAAACAGATTGGACCTTTTGTGCAAAGTTATCATTATGAGTGCAATATGATCCAGCAACCCTATATCTTACGGTTAGGGTTAGACGTAGAGTTGCTGGATCATATTGTACACATTTTGTTAACTTTACACAAAAATATAAATATTTATCTTATAGAAATGAAAACATCTGTGTACACAAAAACCTATACACAAATGTTTATAGCAGCTCTAACCATAATTATCAAAAGTCATACAGGACACAGACGACACTTGAGGGTGAGTGGATAAACAAACTGTAGAATATTCATACATAAAATACTAATCAAAAGAGAAAGAAATAAACTAAAGCAACAATTTGGAGCCAGTCTCAAAAGGTTACACACCATATCATTCCATTAACGTGGTATGCTGGAAAAGACAAATCTATTGTATCAGTTGCCAGGGAATGAAGTGAGAGTAAGATATGATCAAAAGGGGTAGCATGAGGTAGTTTTCTGGGGGAGATACAACTGTTCTGTATCATGATGTTGGTGGTGTTTATACAAATCTGTACTTGGATCAAAACATACAGATCTGTACAACAAAAAGTGTCAATATTACTTTATATGTTTGCTTTAAAACAATATACTTTCTGTAGTCTTCTGAGCATTATTGTTATTATTTTATATAAAATATTACAGAAAATGTTCTAAAGCAAATTATGAAAAAAATCTGAGAAGTCTTCTGCAAGGAGATATTGTCTAAATTCAGGAGGTAAACTAGTGGTCAGCAAGATCGCAAAATAGAAAGCCTCAGATCCTCTTCCATCCATGGAGACTCTTAATCAACAACAATATATAGACCAATTTACTTTGTGAGAAATCCTCAAACAAATTAAGAGGCTTATCTACCTGAGGTGTGTTTGAAACAAGTCACATCAAAGGCGGAAGGGAAATTCAGGGGACTCACTCACCAGAGCCCATTCCCTCCTTCATATCACAGTATAATTTGTAAGTGGAAAAAAAAAAAAACCCTTCTCCCAGCTACACAATGGGGAGAGAAAGAAAAAAACTAGACTATATGTCCAACATTCTGACTTTTCTAGGGGGATACTTGAAAAGGTAGCTTCTACCTTGCTTTCATTTCAGCACTGACAGGAAAGGATATATGTTTAAGACCCACTGAGAGCAAAAGCAATGAGTGGTTTAGATTAGCATTCACTCACTAGCCATAGTCCTTCCCCCAACCTCACTACAGAAGTAGGAGAAGAAAACTCCTAACTCCTGTATTTTTTTTTTTTCCTGGTGAGAGTAAGAGTTGAAGCATAATTCTAACATTCTGGCTTTTCAAGATGATAGTTCCCAAGGGACCATTTTCTATCTCACTTGTCTTGGAGTACTAAGTCCCAGCATACTCTAGATGCCTGAGGGCCACTGAAAACAAGAGAGAGGTAAGCAGCTTGCTGCTGCTCCAGAGGACCTGTGTTATAGCAGACAGAGGCTGACACATCTCAGAAGACTCCTTTTTGAAGGAAAGAAAAAAGAGAAGAATTGAGTATGTGTCCAATATTATAATTTGTTAGGGGGCTGCTTGACGGACTAGTTTTTGTCTTGTCAAACTTAGAATGTTGATGGAGTCTGGCACACTCCACAAGCCTGGAACTCTCTGAGAGCAAAGGAGAACTGAGCATTTTCCAGCATATTCAGAGAATCTGCAGTACTACAGACAGACACCAGAGAAAGCAAAAAATTTATAAGCTCTTGAGAAAAAGAAACTGGTAAAACCCTCTACTTGGAATTTACAAGCACAAGTTGAGAAAAAATACATTCACAGAAAAAATTTGAGAAGCTCTCAGAATCTTGAGCCAGGCTAATAGGTGAAGGTATTTCAGTTTTGAAGTTAGTTTGTAGCACTGGGAGAAGTGTTTTTTGTTTGTTTGTTTGTTTTTTGTTTTTTTCTTAAATGTGTAGTGTCCAACACAAAACACACAAAGAAATAAGGAAAAATTACTCAAATAGAGGAAGATAATAAACCTCTAGAAATTGAGCCTGAAGAAACAAGAAGTTTAAAGTTACCACCAAAAGATGCTCAACAGGTTCAGAAAAACAATACATGAACAAAATTAAAATATCAACAGAGATAGAAAATATTAAAAAATAACCAAACAACAATATTGTAACTGAAAACTGTAGTTATACTGTTATTACTAAATTTAAAATTAAACTAGAAAAATTCAACAGCACGTTTCAAGAGGCAGAAGAAACAATTACAGATCATTTGAAATTATCTAGTCTAAACAACCAAAAGAAGAAACAATGGAAAAGAGTAAAGAAATACTAAAGGACTTATGGAACACCATAAATCAAAATTATACACAGTATAGTAATTCCAGAAGAATAAGAGAGATAAAAATGTGTAGATAGCTTATTTGAAGTAATAATAGCCAAAAACTTTTCAAATCTGGGTAAGGAAATGGGTATCCAGATTGAACAAGGCTAATGGACAGCTAGTAGTATGTACCTAAAGAAGTCTACATCAAAACACATTACAAGTAAACTGTCAAAAGTAGAAAGCAAAAGGAGAATTTTGAAAGCAGCAACAGTAACTTTTCATATAAAAGGGATCCCCCATAATATTATCAGTAGATTTGTCTGCAGAAAAGTAGATTTGTCTGCAGAAACCTTGAAGGCTAGAGGGGAATGAGTGACATGTTCAAAGTGCTAGCAGAAAAAGAAATAACTCAAAACTGTCAATTCCAAATTCTTTATCTAACAAAACTGTCTTTCAAAAATGAAGAAGAAATAGAGCCTTTTCCAGATTAACAAAAGCTGAGAGAGTTCATCATCACTTGTTCTGCCTTATAAGAAATGTGAAAGGGAGTCCTTGAAGTTAAAACTAAAGATGGACTAGACAGCAAGACAAAATCATACAAAAATAAAGCTCATTGGTAAATATAAATATATGGACAAATACTGAATACTGTAATACTGTAACAGTGGTGCATTAATCACTTTTAATTCTAGTATAAAAGTTAAATTATTTAAAATAACCATAACCATAAAACATTAATAGATATATTTTTATAAAGATATGACTTATGACATCAAAAACATTAAGTATGTGAGAAAGAGAAGCAACACAGTAGAGGTTTTGAATGTGTCATGGTTAATAGTGTTAACTTGACTGGATTGAAGGATGCAAAGTATTGTTTCTGGATGAGTCTGTGAGGGTGTTAGTCTCCTCTGCCAGAGGAGATTAATATTTGAGTCAGCGGACTGGGAGAGGAAGACCCACCCTCAATGTGGGAAGGGGACACCATCCAGTCAGCTGACAGCATGGCCAGAAAAAGCAGGTGGTAGAAGGTGGAATAAGCTGGCTTGCTGAGTCTTCGGGCTTTCAACTTTTCAGCAGTGCTGGATACTTCCTGCTATTTAACATCAGACTCCAGGTTCTTCGGTCTTTGAACTCTGGGACTTAAACCAGTGGTTTGCCGCGGGTGGGGGCGGGGCGGGTCTCGGGCCTTTAGCCACAGACTGAGGGCTACACTGTCGCGTTCCCTACTTTTGAGGCTTTGGGATTTCAACTGAGCCTCTACTGGCTTCCTTGCTCCTTAGCTTTCAGATGGCCTATCATGGAACTTCACCTTGTGATTGTGTGAGTCAATTCTCCTTAATAAAGTCCCCTTTGTATATATTAATACATATATCCTATTAGTTCTGTTCCTCTGGAGGACTCTGACTAATACAGTATGTGACTGAAGTTCAGTTGTTATCAGCATCAAATAGTTTGTTATATTATCATAAATTATGTTTTATGAAAACTTCATGATAACCAGAAAGAAAATTCCTATAGAAGATACACAAAAGAATATGAAAAAAGAATCAAAGCATACCGTCACAAAATATCAATTAAACACCAATGAAGCTAGTGAGAGAGGAAAAGAAAGGGAAAAAAATCCCTACAAGGTAGACAGGAAATGGTGATCAAAATGACAATAATAACACCTTTTTTTAACAATAATTACTTCAAATGTAAATAGATTGACTTCTCAAACAAAAGACATAGAGTGGCTGAATGAATAAAAAGAAATAAGACCTAACTGTGTGAGCTACATGAGATTCATGTAAGATTTAAGGACATACAGAGCCTGAAAGTGATAGGAGGGAAAATAATACTTCATGCAAATAGTAAACAAACAGAGCAGGTGTGGCTGTACTTACATGAGGCAAAATAAACATTAAGTCAGAACTGCCATGAGAGACAATGGAAGGATGAAAGGTATTATAACAAAAATATCAATTCACAAAAAAGGCATAACAATGATTACGTGTGTGAGTGTGTGTGTGTGTACCTAGCTTTAATTAAGGTACCCACACGCATAAAGAAAATATTGACAGAACTGAGGGGAGCAATTGACAGCAACACAAAAATAGGAGATTTCAATGCCTCACTTTCAAAAATAGATATAACATTCAGATAAAGGATTGATAATGTAACAAATGACTTGAACAACACTGTAGACAAAATGGACCTTAGAGACATATACAGAATATTCTACCAACATAAGCAGACTATACAGTCTTCTCAAACACACTTAGAGCTTTTTCCAGGATATATCACGTTAGGTCACAAAACCAGTCTTATTGAATTTAATAAGACTTATTGAATCCTATTTGGTATTATTTCAATCACACCAAATATCTTCTATCTGACAACAATGGAATGAAAGTAAATCAATAACAGAAGAAAAACAAAAAATTGGCAAATATGTGAAAATTAAAAAAGACACTCTTTAACAATCAATGAGTCAAAGAATAAATCCATTATTTGAATGTTTTCCTTTTCAGAATGGAAATTAGAAAAATCCTGAAAAAAATGAAAAGAAAACTTAACATATCAAAATATATGGAATTCAGCAAAGACAGTATTAAGTGGGAACTTTATTGCAGTAAATGCCTACATTAAAATAAAAGAAACATTTTAAACAATGTAAATTTATATCTCAACTAGAAAAACAGAAACAAACTGTGCAGGAAAACAGTAGAAAAATCAACTAGAGGTTTCTTTTTCTTTCTAAAGATGTACAAAATTGGCAAACCTTGAGGTAGAAAAGATAAAAGAGAGAAGGTTCAAATAAATACAATCAGAAATGAAAGAGGAGCCATTATAACTGATGCCACAGAAATATAAAAGATTGTTAAGAGTCTACCAGAAAGAATTATACACTAACAAACTGAGTAACCTAAAAAATGGATAAATTGTTGGAAATATACAGCCAACCAAAACTGAATTATGAAGAAATATAAAATCTGAACAAACCTATAGCTGTTTTGGAGATTGAATCAGCAGTCAAATTCCTCTCAGTAAAGAAAAACTCCAGCCAAGATGGCTTCCCTGAAGATTTCTACCAAACATTTCAAAAATAATTAATGGAGCCAACATTACTGTGATATCTAAGCAAAATAAAGACACTGTAACGAAAGAAATGTACAGGCTGATATCCCTGATAATTATAGTTACAAAAATTCTCAACGAAATACTAGAAAACTGAATTCAATCGAACATTAAAAGAATCATAGACCATGACCAATTAGAATAAATGACTTAGACACAAAGATGATTGAATATATAAAAATCAATCAAGGTAATATACTACATTAACAGAACAAAGGATAAAAATCAAGTGATCATCTCAATAGGTGCAGAAAAATCATTTTACAAATTCAACACCCTTTTTGGATTTAAAAAATGTAAAGCTGGCATAAAAAAAGAATTATTCAACCTAGTAAAGGCCATGTAGGAACTGCCCACACTAATATTACTATAAATGATGAAAAACTGAATATTTTTTTCCAGCATAAAGAGCAAGGTAAGAATACCTCATTCTTGCCAGTTCTATTCAATGTGGTAGCTGAAGTCCTTGCTAAAGTAATTATACAATAAAAACTTTAAAAAAGACAAATCAGAAAGGAAGAACTAAAAGTATCTCTGTTAGCAGATGCAAATGCTAAAGATTCATACATGCACACATACATAAACATACTGTCAGAATTAATAAATGAATTCAATAATATTGCAGAAAACAAAACCAGCATGCAAATATTGGTTGTATTTCTAGATGCTAACAACGGAAAATCTGAAAAAGATGACTTTCAAATGGGCAACATATATATGAAAAAATGCTCAGATAACCAATTATCAGGAAAATGCAAATCAAAACCACAATGAGATAGCACCTCACACCTGTTAGAAGAGCCATCAAACAACAACAAACAAACAAATAACAAATGTTTGCAAAGATATGGAGAAAGAGAAATCTTTGTGCACTATTGGGGGGAATGTAAAATGATGCAGCTATTTGGGCATGTTTGGCTAGACCCTTTCATGTAAGTTGTATATTTAATAGGATAATTACAGGAATATGTTCGTCAACAAAACATCTCTCTACGTGAAGGTAATATTCTGCATGAATTGCTTAAATATAGCAATTTAAATCACATTCAGAAGGCATTCTAATACAGAACAGAAAGAATCTTTATAACACCTTGTTGACAGTCTTGAACTTCCTCAAGAAAATATTGTTTTACAAGCCCAAATGGCCTGTATATTTTGAAATAGGATAAAGGTTGGTACTGGGTAGTATCTATGATTAAATTAATTCTGGTTTGGCAATGAGATGCTCTGTGTTTTCTCAAAGTATGAAAAATCCTTCCCCAAATATCTCTATTTTTTGCTTGTGTTTTGATTTGTTTTTAAGTTTAATTGTACAGATTAAAATGTGTACATCTTCAGTGAACATTTGAAAATGTATACACCTACGTAAGTAACACCCAGATAAAACATGCTCATCTGTCAATAAAGCTAGCTTCTAACTATGTGGTTTTCATTTGCATTTCTCTAATGATGAGGATGTTGAGGACTCTAATGTTTGTAGGGCTATTTATATTTACTTTATTTAAATTGTTGATTTATCTCTTTCCCTTTTTTCTATGATGTTATTGTTTGTGCATCCCATATTTTAGATATTTATATATTAATGATACTGCTTCTTTGCTACGTTTTTCCTAGTGTTGTATCCTTTGTTTTTGCTTACAGTATTATTTTTTTCATGGAGTTTTTCTTTTTGTATGTTGCAAACTTATTTATATTTTCTATTATTGCATGGGGTTCAGTCATAACAATAAATGATTTCCTCACTCTGGTCTTAACAGTGTTTCCTTTTAGATTTTGCATGATTTCCATTTAAATATTTTATTGATTTTCCTACAAAACATGTTAGCTATTTTGTATACTTATATTAGGATGTTACATTGAACATATATCTGTCATGAAAACTCAATTCTTACCTCTAGAGCTACAAAAGACTACTATGGCCTTGATTTTTATGATGTAAATGAGCATGCATTCCTACTTACAATTAAAGATGACTTTAGAGAACTACATGGGGCATCAGAGATTCTATATAACAAAATCTGTTCAAAACAAACTGTTGTCTTAATCTATTCAGGCTTCTATTACAAAATATAATAAACTAGTTAACTTATAAACAGCAGAAATTTATTTCTCACAATTCTGAAGGCTGAGAAGTCCAAAATCAAGTTCCCAACAGATTCAGAGTCTTGTAAGGGCTTGCTTCCTGCTTTATGGATGATGCCTTCTCACTGTGTTGCCACACAGAGAAAGAACGGAATAAGCTCCTTTGGACTGTTTTATAAAGCCATTAATCACATTCATAATCAATCTGCCCTCCTGACTCAATCACCTCACACAAAACCTCATATCCTAATACCATCACCTAATAGCACCCACCTACCCCACAATATAAACCTTAATGAAAATTTCTAACAATGTAGAAATACTATTTCAAAAATATTACATTCCATTATTGAAAACATTACAAAACTCTTTCTTTAATGAAACAAACTACTTGCAGTTGTGTACTTTTGATCTTCATTTTTGTTTTTCTATAAGATTGCAAGAACAAACCCACCATTTGTTTTGACTAACAAATATTGCAGTTGGCTGTATATAGCTCATAATATTCTCTTTTCCAAAGTATATATTCTCATTAATATAGTGACTTCTCATATATGATTATTTCCAGTCAGTTGCCATCCCAATTACTCTAACCTTGGACATTCCAGTTTACCAATGTGCTATTTATAATAGGTTGCTGTATCTTTGCCTAATTAAGTGTAACAATTACTTTTATTAATTAACATTGTCTGAAAGTTTATTCATCTTTCTCATTCTGTGGCTTTTTTGTTGTACCTAATTTACTTTGTCTTTTCTTGATAAATTATGGCCTATTAGTGAATTCTACATTTTATGTTTTTGAAAATAATCACATAACTGTTAGTTATCTGGCAAACTCATTTAAACAGTTTCTTGATTTACATATACTAAACTATAATCCCCTGTGATCTATGCTTCTATCTCAGGGCTTTAGCTTTTTTTTTTTTTTTGTAAAATTGATGGTAACTTTAATACATAAATACACTTCTTTTCTTGAATGAGAATCTGATTTTCTTTCAGATGCTTATTTCAGTATCTGTCCTTGGAATAATATAGACTAATTCTACTACTTTCCCACATTATTATCTTTTAAATATTTGAAATTATCTTTCAGGGTAAAATTTGCATATGAAACAAAATGAGATAAAATATTAGGCTAAAATTTACTGAGATCAGTATCATAGTTTCTTTACTTCCCTCAGAAAATCAATGCTTATGATGATATTATATTTGGATGTCATACCATCAAATTTTGTATTCATATATTTATATTTATTTATATTTGACCAAATAATTTTAACTGCATTCAAATGACTGATTAGAAGTTGAGATAAATAATTTTATGTTCATGATGTTTAAGATAAATGGAAATAAAAACACTTATTTTCTTCCTATCTTCTAAAATATTAAACTACTTTGTTCATTATTCTCTTTAATTTCTCTGATGCAGGGTCATCCTAAATTTATATATAGATAAGTGATCACTAGGACAGGAAACATAGCTCTGCTTTCACTTATAGCAATATAGAATAATCTATAAATATTAAATATTAGATGCCTCTACAAATGTGGTCTGCAGAGGAATGTGTGCCATCAGGAACTTGTTTTTAAGAAAACAACCGTGCATGAGTAACTTCATTTTAACTCATCAATTTTAATTAAATTGAGTCTCCTATGTAGCCAATTTTTTAACTTGTGTGCTAAGTAAATGGCAGCATATTTAGCTGGAGTTTTGATTAGAGTATTAATAAATTGATAACATTCTCTTCTATGATCAAAGCTTAAATTTTCTAATAACTGGTGCCTAAATGAATAAAGAGTCCTAATAAAGATATTAGAAAATAAGCAACACTGTATTAGTTGGTACAAAATTTAAATTAATTATAATAATTGTATAAAATTGAAAAAATATCAAATTCACCTGTAAGGTAATTAAGAGGGAAAAACTGAAACAAACAGACTGAAAAAAAAAAAAGCCAGCACAAATGCACATGTCTTGCCTACTTTGTAAAATGAAACTGCAATGATTGGCAAGTTCCCTTGGGAAAAGGAAATTAATTCTTTCTATTCTATTCTATTCTAAACATAGTCAGTTAACTCTAGATAATCAATTGATCAATCATTTTCATTACATCATTCTCCATTTGTGATTTTTGAGATTAGTGCCATTTATTATTCTTTCATAGCAAGAATCTACATGTGTGTACATCAAAACAGTCACAATTAATAGTTACAAAAAGTATGTATAAAAATAGAAGTTAAAATAGCCTGCTTATTGGGATATACCCATTCAGTCTAGACTATTGACAACATCTAACATGTAAATGGACCCTCTGCAAAAATAGTGATTTTTTTTGCTAGTCATATGGTAGAATAAAAAATTAAACATTAGAAATCTTAGAGAATCTACATTCATTGGCAATGTAATACTATTTTTAAATAAATACTTATCTAAGTCTTATTCTGAGCTGCTAAGGATATGCACGTGTGTGTGGGTATGTTAGAAAATATACAGTAAAATATTTTCCTTAAATCTACAGTAAAACTTTGTTGTTAAATTAACTAGGATATATTTTTTGAAATTCATATGCTAGGCAGACATTCCAGATGAAATACAGAGAATTGTTAAAAACCCAAATTGTTAGATGATCTCTCACCTTTTTGAGGTTAGAAAGGGCACTTCCTATTTTGAATTTTATTATGTAGCATTGGGGACATGGATAAATTATTTAATTTTATTGAGTCGGAATTTTTCACTATAAAATGAAGATGTTTCAGTAATTTCTGTAATATCTTGCAATTCTAGAACTCCACACTTTTATAATATATCACTTGCATAACTTATTTTAATTCACAGTATGTAATGGAAGTAATTGTTTGTAAACATGCCTATTATTATATTTTTAGATCACAAAGATAAGGACTTGAAATTTACCTTAAGTGATTTCTTGATTTATTATGAAGAATCAAAGTGCTTATTCACTGGAATAAAGGGAGACATGCAGGTTTTCTCAAACACTTTAGACAGATTAAATATATTAAACTTAAATACTTCCTTTTATTTAAAATTTTCTTTTAATCCACTTAATTTTGTGTTTATCTAGTGTCTAGTGGGAGTCAAAATAATAATAAACTACTAAAATTGAGTCAAGTAAATATCAAAAAATAATAAAAATTTAATTTCTAAAACTTTGGTACTGAACCAATTCTCATTGTTATATTATTTTCACAAGTATTTTATGGTGACAAAATACTAAACTGTAACAAAAGAAGAAATATTTTTTGTAGGTTTCAAAGTTATTTTTCTTTTTTTCTGACTGAAATTCCACTTATATCATTTATATGATATTAAGGCTGAATGTTTTTCCCACTCCAAATGATTACTTTTATTGAAAGAGTTCAACACACCTGATTACTGAAATGTTGATGGCTAAAGTTTTTCAGAAGACATGTCAGTAACCAATAGTGAATGCTTACATCTCTGTCTCTTGTTACCTGCAATCTATCAATGATTTATTGTGCATCTTTGAATTCAGCTTTCTCACATGTAAAACAAGGATAAATTTGGTGGCAAATAAATATAAAATACATTACAAAGATTTTTTATCAGTAGCATAATAAACATGCAATATATCATCCTTGTCATTTTCATTACTGTTATCTTTATCCTAACAACTTCAAGGATTGAGATTAGTTTTCTTCACATCCCTGAACCTATTTATTATTTTTTTAAAAAACTATTCATTTATTTATATACTTTTGTTTTTTTGAGACGGCATCTTGCTTTGTTGTCCAGGCTGGAGTGCAGTGGCACAATCATAGCTTGCTGCAGCCTCAAACTCTTGGGGTCAAGCAATCTTCCCACCTCAGCCTCCTGAGTAGCTGAACTTCAGACACATGCCACTATGCCCAACTCCTGAATCTCCCTGTAGCAATGTTATTCCGCTATAATTATGAAAAATATCAGATATCATGTTCAAAGTTAAATAAATTTGCAGAATTATTTACTTGTAATTTTTGTGTTATTATGTATGCTAACTAAAATCGATGGTATCAGGGCTAATGACCCTCTAAATTAGAAAATATTTGTTTTTATTGGTTCTTTTTCTTATTCAGCATGCTTGAGAATATGAAACAATTTAGTTACATAGTGACATTTTTACTAGGAAGTTAGCAATTCTTATGAAATATGAAATTAAAAATATATTAAATATTCAATATCTGAGCTCTTGTCCTCTATAATTTGTCAGAGAAAAGGACATTTCAGTAACTATAGAAAAAGCATTTAAATAAGACCTTATATAACATACTATACTTATACTTCATTCTCTTATTTTTTTGCAAAAAAAAACTTATTGATGGGCTTGTATATTATTCTGTTTCACATTTCTTTTTTCTGATCCAGTTTGCCTACAATATCTGTTTTAGCATAGTATACTTGACATTTGTTTATTTTTTACTTGTCAAACGTTATAAAGAAAGCAAAAATGAGTGGAAATTCCTGTTGTTTTATTAAATGTTTGTTGCAGACACTTCTATTCATCTTAACTCTATCCACCTCTATTTTCTTCTTAAATACAACATTTTGATCTAGTTTATTGTGGCAAAATGTACATCCATCATGTTAAGCCCACTCTGGTTTCACACTTTATAGCAAAGGGTGGACATGAGGCATGGATTTGTCCGATGAGAACAAATGAAAAATGATATCTATCAGGAAAATCTTTTATTTTTTCTTAGGAAAAAAAGGTGTATTCATCAAGGTTCTCCAGATAAACAGAATAGGAGAGAGAGAGAGATTAATTAATTATGGAGGCCAACAAATCCCATGATCTGCTAACTGGGGAACCAGGAAAGCTGGTGGTATAATTTACTTCAAGTCTGAAGACCCAAGAAAGAGGAGTGCCAGTGTCCAAGGACTGGAGGCGATGAATTACCCAGATCAAACAGACAGAGCAAATTTGCCCTTCCTCTCCCTCACCAGATTGGATGCCAGTGAGGGAGATCATCTTTGCTCTGTCTACCAATTCAGATACTAAGCTCTTCCAGAAACACTCTCACAGACACACATAAAAAGTGTTGTACCAGCTATCTGAACATCCCTTAGCCCTTTCAAGTTAACATAACATTAATCATTATTAAAGGTAAGGCACACTGGCATCATTATCTGTATTTCTCTTTTTCTCCAGCTGTGCATTCTTATATAATGACTAAAGCTGCAGAAGACATCTTGCAGTCATAGGAGAAATGCCCAGTTTATTAGACACATTGGCCCTACATGTTCTAGTGGCCTCCTGATTATTGGGCAAGATAGATATATTTCTTTCTTCTCTTTTTCTTTTTTTTTTCCTACTTTCTTCTATATAATTTACACAATAAGGTGTTAAGAACGTATCCCATTGTATGAAACTATTTATTGTTAAACTATCTATTTGTTAAGAATGCATCCAGTGTATGAAACAGAAAACCCTATTGACTACGGCTTAAAAAAACAAGCGTTTATTTGTCCACGCATGACCAAATATTCCTGGAGTAAGGGAGTTACTTCTTTTGATTCAGGTCCTCAAATGTACTACCGGGGACTCTGTCTTATATTTGTTTTTTACACAATTTATTTATTTGCATATGTAAAATATTCACATAATTCCAAAGCCAAAATTATATAACAAGACAGAATCGAAGAAAGCTTGTTTCCAAGCCCATCCCCTCCACGCTTCTCCTCCTTTTCTTTAGGTGTAATAACTTGTATGTTTTTAAACATCTTAAAAGTATAATACGGCCGGGCGCGGTGGCTCATGCCTGTAATCCCAACACTTTGGGAGGTCGAGGTGGGCGGATCACCTGAGGTCAAGAGTTTGAGACTATCCTGGGCAACATGCTGAAATCCCATCTCTACTAAAAAATATAAAAAAATTAGCTGGGCATGGTGGCAGGCACCTGTACTCCCAGCTACTCGAGAGATTGAGGCAGGAGAATCGCTTGAACCCAGGAGGCAGAGGTTGCAGTAAGCTGAGATTGCGCTCTTGCACTCCAGCCTGGGTGACAAGAGCAAGACTTCATCTCAAAAAAAAAAAAGAAACATTATAATATACTTACAATGATGGAAATTACATCATAAATATACAGTTTGGTGAATTCTCATAGATTGATCATATATGTGTATCCACCACCAAGGTACAGAAATAGAATATTACCAGCACCCCAGAAACTATCCTTATGTCCTCCTTGGTTGGTACTCCCTATTCTCTCCAGAAACAACCGCTCACTTAAAACACTATGGAATAGCTTTGCCCGATGTTGAACTATGTATAAGTGGGGTAATACATATGTGTTCTATTGTGCTTGGTTTCTTTCACTTGACAGTATATTTATGACATCCATCCATGTTGTGTGTAGTAAAAATGTTCCTTCTTTTTTATTCCTGTTAACAAAATCTATTCTGTATAATATACAGTATATCATAATGTGTTTATCTCTTTTGGGAGCTGAGCAATGACAACACATAGACACAGGGAGGGAAAAGACACACATTGGGGCCTGTCTGGGGAGAGTAGGGAGAGGGTGGGAGAGCATTAGGGAGAAGAGCTAATGCATGCTCTCTTACACTTTTTTACCACATGGCCCACCTACCAACCTCAGAGGAATGACTTTCTTTCTCATACTTTATACAACACAATTGCAAAATTGCTGCCCTAGTTTCAAACGCCATATCTGTTTATAAGGCAGGAAGAAAGGCAGTTATTGGCATCAGTTGTCACTTTCCCTATAATAACGAATTCCACAGGAGAACATTTTATATGTCTTACCGCTAGAAATTAGTTACATAGAAAATTGTAGCCAAAAGGGAGTGTAAGAAAAACAAAACAAAAAAACAAAACAAAACAAAAACCTTGCACTGATAAAAACAATAAAGGTTTCATAGGAGCCATTTTCTGCCATGTTTTGAAATTAAACTTATTGGAGTTAAAGGGAGAAGAAACATATAATGCACAAAAATAGTATTTTTGTTTTGTTTTGTTTTGTTTTTGTTTTTTGCTTTGTCTTGAGATGGAGGTTCGCTTTTGTTGCCCAGGCTGGAATACAATGGCGCAATCTCGACTCATTGCAACCTCTGCCTCCTGGGTTCAAGCGATTCTCCTGCCTCAGCCTCCATAGTAGCTGGGATTACAAGCAGATTTTGGAGAATTTCAGATTTTAACTCTCAGAGTTTCACAGATATGTCTTGTTATATTCATAATACCATTTTGATTATCTAACTCCTCAAAACATCCAACAACACAAAGAAAAAATTTTTGAAGAATATATTAGTATTTTTCTATCTAAAAGACATTCTGAAAACTAATAAGTAATATTTTCTTTTTCTTAAATTACTTATTCATAAAAAGACAATGCAGTTCAGAAATTCTGCATAATTAATTAAAGAAGTATATTAACATTGTAAGTAATTTACACATGTCTGTTTATAGGAAATAGTAATGTCATAATACTGGAGGCCATTCAAGGGGTGAATTGAAATTTCTTAATTGCTGAATGAGTCAATATTTAGCCTACTTTTTACTCTTGGGTTGCATAATATTAATAATCTACTAACTCATAATTATCCCTGTTTTAAAATTCTATTAACAGAAATTAAGTCAAAAAAGCAAAATGGCATTTTCTCAGAAAATCCCATATATTTAATCATAGTTCGTAGTAGTTAACCATTTTATAACAACTTAAATCATCTAAACCTCTCATATTAATGTGTTTTGAACTCACACTACAAAACAAGACTAACAAATTGCTGAAAAATATAGTAACACTAGACTATTTATAACCCAAGGCCTTTAGAATCATTATGTACTGTTTCAAGATTTTCATACATTTAGAGGAGAGGTCACAATGAAATTTGTTGTAGTTCAAAATAGTCATAATAAAGGGAACCCTGAAAATATTTTAATCTTATTATGTAGGTCAATAAAAATGTGATTAATGGGACTAGAATCTAAATATCATATATATTCTGAATTATTTTTGTCTTATCAGTGAGACCTAGATATCCCAGGACTAACTCAAGTGAAATAATTCCATAAATTTCAAAAAAAAAAGTTGTATAAACTACATAATTTGCAGAATTGTTACTAAAGTAATAGAGACATTTGTTAGAATGACTGTGTTATGGGCGAAATTGTGTTTTCAAAAATGTATATCTTGTGGTCCTTACCCTCATTATCTCAGAATGTAACTGTATTTTGAGATAGAGTTTTTAAAAGAGGTAATTATGCCAAAATAAGGTTAGTAGGGTAGGACCTACTCCAGTATGACTGGTTTCTTTTCAAGAAGAAGACATTCAGACACAGAGGAAAGCCTACATGAAGGCACAGGCAGAAGATGGCCATCTACAAACCAAGAAGAGAGGTCTCAGAAGAAACCAAACCTAATGGCACCTTGATCTCAGACCTGTGACTTCTAGAATTATGACATAATTAATTTATGTTGTCGATGCCACCCAGCCGGTGCTAATTTGTTGCGGTAGCCCAAGCAAACAAATACAGATTGTAAAAACAAAGCATTTTAATAAGTCAAGAAAAAAAATACTTACCATATTGGTAATATTCCCTTCTGCCCTAAATTCATCCCTCTCCTTGATGTGGATCTGCTAAAATGATATTGTCAACCAACAGACCTCAATTCTAGGCCCAATTTTGTCATATAATTAAACTCTGCACTAGCTCAATGTTTTGTTAGAGGAAAATGTATATAAAATAAAGAGCAATTAGGCAAGATATGATAATTCATTGACTTTTAGTTTCAATTTTCAGTTTATTATTAGCAACTTAACATTTCTTGTCAGTCTTTATTTGTGCATGTTGTCACCCTTATTTTTTTAATTATTATTTTTTATTTTGATAGTTTTTAAGGTACAGATGATTTTAGGTTACACAGATGAGGTCTATAGTGATCAATTATGAGATATTTAGTGCACCTGTCAACTGGGCAGTATACACTGTACTCAACATGTAGTCTTTTATCCCAAACCCCCTTCCCAGCCTCCATCCCTGAGTCCCCAAAGTTCATTATATTACTCTGTATGTCTTTGTGTCATCATAGCTTAACTCCCACTTATAAATGAGAACATACAGTATTTGGTTTTGCATTCCTGAGTTACTTCACTTAGAATAATGGGCTCCAGCTCCATCCAAGCTGCAGCAAAGACATTATTTCATTCCTATTATGGATGAGTAGTGTTCCATGGTATGTATAAACCACATTTTCTTCATCTACCTTTTGGTTGATGAGCGCTTAGGTTGGTTCCATATCTTTGCAATTGTGTACTGTGCTGCTACAAATATGCGTATGCATGTGTCTTTTCATATAATGACATCTTTTCCTTTCAGTAGATATCCAGTAGTAGGATTACTGGATTGAATGGTAGATCTATGTTTAGTTCTTTAAGGAATGTCTATACTGTTTTCCATAGAGGTTGTACTGATTTACATTCCCACCAGCAATGCAAAAGTGTTCCCTTTTCACCACATCCAAATCAACATCTATTGTTTATTGAGTTTTAAATTATGGCTATTCTTGCAAGAGTAAGGTGGTATCTTATTATAGTTTTAATTTGCATTTTGCTGATGATTAGTGATGTTGAACATTTTTTGTATGTGTATTGGTTGTTTGTATGTCTTCTTTTCAGAAATGTCTATTCATGTCCTTGGCCCATTTTTTTCATGGGATTATTTTTTTTCTTGCTGATTTGTTTGAGTTCATTGTATATTCTGAATACTAGTCCTTTGTCTAATGTATAGTTTGCGAATATTTTCTCCATCTCTGTGGATTATCTGTTTACTCTGCTAATTACTTCTTTTGCTATGCAGAAGCTTTTTAGTTTAATTAGGTCCAATGTATTTATTTTTGTTTTTGTTGTATTTGATTTTTGGATCCTAGTCATGAATGCTTTTCCTAGGCCAATGTCCTGAAAAGTTTTTCCAATATTATCTTCTAGAAATGTTATAATATGTGATGTATCACATTTATTGACTTGCATATGTTAAAATATCCCTGCATTCCTGGAATAAAACCCATTGGATCGTGATATATTATCTTGCTGTTGGATTCAATTAGCTAGTATTTTGTTGAGGATTTTTGCATTTATGTTCATAGCTTGAACATCGGGCTGTAGTTTTCTTTTTTTGTTGTTATGTTATTATGTCTTTCCCTGCATTTAGCATTAGGGTGATACTGGCTTCATGGAATAATTTAGGGAGGATTTCCTCTTTCTGTATCTTTTGGAAGAGTTTCAGTAGGATTGGGACCAATTCTTCCTTTAATGTCTGATAGAATTTAGCTGTGAATCCATCTGGTCCTGGACTTTTTGGTTGGCAATTTTAAAATTACAGATTAAATTTCACTGCTTGTTTTTGGTCTGTTTATGGTTTCTATTTCTTCCTCATTTAATCTAGGAGGGTTGCATGTTTCCAGGAACTTATCCATTTCCTCTAGATTTTCTAGTTTGTGTGTGCAAAGGTGTTAATAGTAACCTTACATGATCTTTTGTATTTTTGTGGTATCAGTTGTAATAGCTCCAGTTTCATTTCTAATTGAGCTTATTTGGATTTTCTCTTCTCTTTTCTTGTTTAATCTCACTAATGGTTTATCTTTTTTTTATCTTTTCAAAGAACCAGTTGTTTGTTTCATTTATTTTTTGTATTTTTTTGTTTTAATTTAATTCTGCTCTAATATTTATTTTTTTCTTCTACTGGATTTTGGATTTAGTTTGTTCTTGTTTCCCTAGTTCCTTGATGTGTGACGTTAGTTTGCCAATTTGTGATTTTCAGACTTTTGATGTAGTCATTTAACACTATGAACATTTTTCTTAGCACTGCTTTTGCTGTACCTCAGAGGTTTTGATGACTTGTGTCACTATTATCATTCATTTCAAAAATTTTTTAAATTTTCATCTTGATTTTATTATTTACACCCAAATGATTCAAGAGCAGATTATATAATTGTCATGCATTTTTTGAGGTTTCCTTTTGGAGTTGATTTCCAGTTTTATTCCACTATGGTCTGAGAAGATACTTGATATGATTTCAATTTACTTAAGTTTGTTGAGACTTGTTTTGTGGCCTATTGTATGGTCTATCTTGGAGAATATTCCATGTGCCAATAAGAAGAATGTATAAGCTGCAGTTGTTGAGAAGAATGTTCTGTGAATATCCATTAACTTCATTTGTTCTAGGGTATAGTTTAAGTCCATTGTTTCTTTGTTGACTTTCTGTTTTGATGACCTATTTAGTGTTCTCAGTGGAGTATTGAAGTTCCCCACTATTTTGTTGTTGTTGTCTATCTCATCTTTTAAGTCTGGTGCTAATTGTTTTGTGAATCTGGGAGCTCCAGTGTTAAGTGCATCTAAATTTAAGATTGTAATATCTTCTTTTTGGACTGATCCTTTTATTATTATATAATGTTCTTCTGTGTCGGTTTTTTGTTTGTTGTTTTACTCTTGTTGCTTAAAGTCTGTTTTATCTGATATAGGAATAGCTAATCCTGCTCACTTTGCTTTCAGTTTCCATGGAATATCTTTTTCCACCCCTTTACCTTGAGTTCACATGAATCCTCATGTTAGGTGAGTTTCTTGAAGACAAGTGATAGTTGGTTGGTGGTTTTTAAAATTCATTCTGCTATTCTGTATCTTTTCAGTGTTGCATTTAGGCCATTTACATTCAACATTAACATCCAGATGGTAGGTACTGTTCTACACATGTTAATTTTTACCTAGATACTTTATTTTTTCATTGTGTTATTGTTTCATAGGCCCTGTGAGTATTATGCTTTCAGGAAGTTCTATTTTGGTGCACATGAAGCTTCTGTTTCAAGATTTGGAACTCCATTTAGCATTTCTTGTATTGCTGGTTTGGTATTGGAAAATTCCCTTAGCATTTGTTTGTCTGAAAAAGACTTATCTCTCCTTTATTTATAAAGCTTAGTTTTGCAGGCTACAAAATTCTTGGCTGACCATTATTTTGTTTAAGAGGGCTAAAGATAGGACTCCAAACCCCTTCTAGCTTGTAAGGTTTCTGCTAGAAGTCTGCTGTTACTCTGATAGGTTTTCCCTTGCAGGTAACCTAATGATTTATCTCACAGCTATTAGAATTATTTCCTTCATTTTGACTTTAGATAGTCTGGTGACTGTGCCTTAGTGATTATTTTTTGCAGTCAATTTCTCAGGAGTTCTTTTAGCATCTTGCATTTGTGTATCTAAATCTCTATCAAGGCCAGGGAAGTTTTCCTCAATTATTGTCTCAAGTAAATTTTCCAGACATTTAGCCTTCTATTCTCCCTCGGGAACATCAATTATTCTTATTGTCTCAAGTAAATTTTCCAGACATTTAGCCTTCTATTCTCCCTCGGGAACATCAATTATTCTTAGGTTTGGATGTTTAAGGTGATGCCAAATTTCTTGGAGAATTTTTTTTTTTTTTGCTTCTTTATTTTTATCTTTGTCTAATTAGGTTAATTCAATAGACTTGTTTTGAGCTCTGATATTCTTTCTTCTACTTGTTCTAGTCTATCGTTTAAATGTTCCACTGCATTTTAAAAAATTTGTCTATTTGTATCTTTCGTTTACAGAAGTTCTGATTGGTTTTTCTTTATGAATTCTATCTCTCTGGAAAATTTTCATTCATATGCTAAATTGCTTTTTAATTTCTTTATGTTGTTTTTCACCTTTCTCTGGTACCTCCTTGAGTAGGTAGCAGAGAAAGGTGAAAAACAACATAAAGAATAATCAGCCTTCTGAATTCTTCATTTGGTATTTCAAATATTTAATCTTGGTTTGGACATGTTGCTGAGAAGCTACTGTGATCATTTAGAGGTGTATGGAACCCTATTTTGTCACATTACCAGAATTACTTTTTTTTGTTTCTTCTAATTTGAGTAGACTATTTCTTCAAATTATTCTTGAATTTATTTTTGATTTGACTATGTTTTTTTTTCTCTCAAGGATGTGACTTTAATGTTTATAATTTATTATAGCTCAGTTTGGTTCTTGGTGCTTTTAGGGTTGAAAACTCTTTATGACTTCCTTGGTTATGTAGAGTATTTGTGTGCTGGCTTTCTCAAATGCTAATTGTAGTAGTTATGTACTTGATGTATGGGCAAGCTTATTGTCTGCTGTTAGGTCAGAATGGCAAGGATCTCTTGAAGCTTGTATCATTCCTCCATTATGTGCACTTTTAAATTTATTTAATATTTCCTCAGTTTTCTGTTTAACAACTTGATGCTTCAGGCTTCATACCAGTAGGGGATGTACCCCTGGGTAAAAAAACAGTTGTAGCTAAAGCACGTGGGTAGATGCAATACCCAATGGTGGGCAGAAGTCCCAGCCTTGATAAAGGTGTCTGTGGGAGCTCACAATTAGATGCACTGAGGTTTCATCAGAAAGAGGGGTGAGAGTTACCTCAGCTCCCCTGCCTGGTCAACAGGAAAGCTATCCACCTCCCTCCTGTCCAGTGTTCCAGCTATTCAAGTCAGACAGACACCTTTTTTTTTTTAAATGTGTAGGAATGTTGATGTTCCAAGTAGAGAGAAATTGTGACACAGTCCTTGTTCGAGCCTGAAACTGGGGCATGCTCCTCTTGTGGAGATACAATCACCCTTAATTCTTCCAGGAAGCCTGTCTACAGTTGTATTCATGCTGACTTGCCATGGGAGTAGCCCCAGCTGTGCCTGCAGTGGTGGAAGGAGGGGAACAAGGACCCCTTCACCAAGACCCTTTGTGAGCATGAAGACTGCCTGATTATTGGGATAGAGGTGCAGACTTTCTCTCCTGTTTCCAGCCTGTCATTGTGCCTCTGCTGAAAGAAACTTCCCACCAATGGAAAGATCTGGGACTCAAGGACTGCTGTCCATATATTTTTGTTCTACAGGGTGTTCCCTTGATGTGGTGCTCTCCCTCTTCCCCTAGGAGTAGGAGCTAATGAGAGCCAGACTACATTGATTGCTATTGTTTTTCTGGGTTTAGCCACCCAGTGGGGCTTCCATACTCTGGGCTGTTGCTGGAAAATATCTGCAAGGGATCCAGTGATGAGATCTGTCTTCAAGTCTCCTAGCAGTGGATACCAGTACCAGCTGTAATGGGGGTGGTGGGGATTGATATAGACTTTGTGAGATTCCTTGTTTGTAGCCAGTCTTGGTGTGCTGGGTTACTCAAATGCTGCTTATAATTGTAGTGAACTTGTCACGTGGACAGAATCAGGATCTCTGGAGATCCAGGGTGTTGTGGGTGGTGGTGATAGCTAAGGCTATGCAGTCATTTTCTCCTTCCTGAGTGCCATGTTATTCTACCTAGAGATATTTTAATGGACAGCGTTGGTTGGCCTCAAGCCAGGAGGTGTTACTTGCAAAAGAGCACCAGCTGCAGTAGCAACAGTGGGATTTGAGCCTGCCCTAAGTTGCCCAGGGTAAGTATTCTGGTTTCTTTTTTTAATTTCCCACTTTTATTTTAAGTTCAAGGGTATATGTGCAGGATGTATAGGTTTGTTACATAGGTAAAGGTGTGCCAAGGTGTTTTTTGCACAGATCATCCCATCACCTAGGTATTAAGCCAAGCATCCGTTAGCTATTCTTCCTGACGCTCTCCCTCCCCTGACTCCCTGCCCTCCAATAGACCCAAAAGTGTATTGTTCCCTACCATGTGTTGATGTATTCTCATCATTCAGCTACAGCTTATGAGAACATGTGGTATTTGGTTTTCTGTTCCTGTGATAGTTTGCTGAGGATAATGGCTTCCAGCATCCATATTCCTGCAAAGGACATGATCTCATTCCTTGTTATGGCTGCATAGTATTCCATGGTGTATATGGACCACATTTTCTATATCAAGTCCACTGTTGATGAGAATACAGGTTGATTCCAAGTCTTTCCTATTGTGAATAGTGCTACAGTGAACATATTTGTGCATGTATCTTTATAATAGAATGATTTATTTTCCTTTGTGTATATACCCAGTAATGGGATTGCTGGGTCGAATGGTATTTCTGCCTTTAGATCTCAAATTTAGATTCCCACCAACAGTATAAATGTGCTCCTTTTTTTTCACAACTTCTCCAGCATCTATTGTTTCTTGACTTTAAAATAATAGCCATTCTAATTGGTGTGAGATGGTATCTCATCATGGTCTTCATTTGCATTTCTCTAATGATCAGTGCTGTTGAGCTTTTTTTCATATGTTTGTTGGCCACATGTATGTTTTACTTTGGGGAGTATCTGTTCCTGTTCTTTGTCCATTTTTTAAGGAGATTTTTTTTCCTTGTAAATTTATATAAGTTTATTGTAGATGGTGGATATTAGACCTTTGTCAGATAGACTGCAAAAATTTTCTTTTGTAGGTTGTCTGTTCACTCTGATGATAGTTTATTTTGCTGTGCAGAAGCTCTTTAGTTTAATTACATTACATTTGTCAATTTCTGCTAGTGTTGCAATTGCTTTTGTCGTCTTCATCATGAAATCTTTGTCCGTGACTATGTCCTGAATGGTATTACCTAGATTTTTTCTAGGATTTTTATAGTTTTGAGTTTTACATTTAAGCCTTTAATCCATCTGGAGTTGATTTTTTATAGGGTCTACAAAAGGAGTCCAGTTTTGATTTTCTGCATATGGTTAGCCAGTTCTCCCAGCACCATTTCTTAAATAGGAATTTTCCCCGTAGCTTGTTTTCGTGAAGTTCATCAAAGATCAGATGGCTATAGGTGTGCAGTCTTATTTCTGGGTTCTCTATTCTGTTCCATTGGTTTATGTGTCTGTTTTTGTACCAGTACCATGCAGTTTTGGTTACTGTAGCCTTGTAGTATTGTTTGAAGTTGGGTAGCATGATGCTTCCAGCATTTTTCTTTTTGCTTAGGATTGTCATGACTATTCAGGCACTTTTCTGGTTTCATACAAATTTTAAATTAGTTTTTTCTAATACTGTGAAGAATGTCAATGGTAGTTTAATGGGAATAGCATTGAATCTATACATTTCTTTGGGTAGTATGGCCATTTTCATTATATTGATTTGTCCTCTTCATGAGCATAAAATGTTCTTCCATTTGTTTGTGTCATCTCTAATCTCTCTGAGCAGTGGTTTGTAGTTCTCCTTGAAGAGGTCCTTTAGTTCACTTGTTAGCTGCATTCCTAGGTATTTTATTCTTTTTGTGGCAATTGCGAATGGGAGTTCATTCATGATTTGGCCCTCGACTTGCCTGTTGTTGGTGTATAGGAATGCTAGCAATATTTGAACATTAATTTTGTAACCTGAGACTTTTCTGAAGTTGCATATCAGCTTAGGAAGCTTTTGGGTCGAGATGATGGGTTTTTCTAGATATAGAATCATGTCATCTGCAAACAAAGATTGTTTGACTTTCTCTCTTCTTATTGAAATACCCTATATTTATTTCTCTTGCCTGATTACTCTGGCCAGAATCTCCAATACTATGTTGAATAGGAGTGGTGAGAGCGGGCATATTTTTCTTGTGCTGGTTTTCAAGGGGAATGCTTTCAGTTGTTGCCCATTCATTATGATATTGGCTGTGGGTTTGTCATATAGGGTTCTCATTATTTGGAGATATGTTCCTTCGATACCTAGTTTATTGAGATTTTTTAACATGAAGAGCTGTTGAATTTTATCAAAGGCCTTTTCTGCATCTATTAAGATAATCATGTGTTTTTTTATCTTTAATTCTGTTCAAATGATAAATCACATTTATTGATTTGTGTATGCTGAACCAAACTTGCATCCCAGGGATGAAGCCTACTTAATTGTAATGGGTAAGTTTTTTAATATGCTGCTGGATTAGGCTTGCCAATATTTTCTTGGGAATTTTTGCTCACCAAAAATGTTAGCCTAATATTTTTTTTTTTATCTCTGCCAGGTTTTGGTATCAGGCTGATGCTTATCTCACAGAATGAGTTAGGGAGGAGTCCCTTCTTTTCAGTTTGTTGGGAATAGTTTTAGTAGAATTGGTATCAGCTTTTCTTTTTGCCTCTGGTAGAATTCAGCTGTGAATCCATCTGGTCCTAGGCTTTTTTACATTGGTAGGCTATCTATTACTGGCTCAATTTCAAAACTCATTATTGGTATATTCAGATATTTAACTTCATCCTGGTTCAGTCTTGGGAGGGTGTATGTGTCCAGGAATTTATCTATTTTTTCTAGATTTTCTAGTTTATATACATAGAAGTGTTTATAGTATTCTTTGTTGGTTGTTTGTGTTTTTTTGGGGTCAGTAGTAATATCATCCTTATCATTTCTGATTGTGTTTATTTGAATCTTCTCTCTTTTCTTCTTTATTAGTCTTATTAGCGGTCTATTTTATTAAGTTTTTCAAAAGAGCAGCTCCTAGATTTATTTATTTTCTAAAGGGTGTGTGTGTGTGTGCGTGTGTGTGTGTGTGTGCATGTGTGTGTGTGTGTGTGTGTGTGCGTGTGTCCTTCAGTTTAGCTGTGATCTTGGTTATTTCTTGTTTTCTGCTAGCTTTGGGGTTCGTTTGCTCTTGGTTCTCTAGTTCTTTTAGTTGTGATGTTAGGTTGTTGACTACATATCTTTCTGGCTTTTTGAGGTAAGCATTTAGTACTATAAATTTATCTTTTAACACTGCTTTAGCTGTGTCCCAGAGATTCTGGTAAATTGTCTCTTTGTTCTCATTAGAACTTCTTGATTTCTGCCTTAATGTCATTATTTACCGAAGAGTCATTCAGGAGCAGGTCATTCAATTTCTATGTAGTTGTGTGGTTTTGAGTGAATTTCTTAATCTTGAGGTCTAATTGGATTGTGCAGTGGTCTGAGAGACTGTTTTCTATGATTTCAGAATTTGCATTTGCTGAGGAGTGCTTTACTTCCAAATATGTGATTCATTGTATTTTTATTTTTTTATAGGCTACTTTTTTTTTTTTAATACTTTAAGTTCTGGGATACATGTGCAGAGTATGCAGGTTTGTTACATAGGTATACACGTGCCATGGTGGTTGATCCACCCATCAACCCATCACCTACATTAGGTATTTCTCCTAATGCTGTCCCTCCCCTAGCCCCCACCCTCCAACAGGCCCCGGTGTGTGATGTTCCCTCCTTGTGTCCATGTGTTCTTATTGTTCAACTCCCACTTAGTGAGAACATGCAGTGTTTGGTTTACTGTTCCTGTGTTAGTTTCCTGAGAATGATGGCTTCCAGCTTCATCCATGTCCCTGCAAAGGACATGAACTCATCCTTTCTTATGGCTGCATAGTATTCCATGGTGTATATGTGCCACATTTTCTTTATCCAGTCTATCATTGATGGGCATTTAGGTTGGTTCCAAGACTTTGCTCTTGTGAACAGTGCTGCAATAAACATATGTGTGCTTGTGTCTTTATAGTAGAATGATTTATAATCCTTTGGGTATATACCCAGTAATGAGATTGCTACATCAAATGATATTTCTGGTTCTAGATCCTTGAGGAATCACTACACTGTCTTCCACAATGTTTGAACTAATTTACACTTCCACCAACAGTGTCAAAGTGTTCCTATTTCTCCACATCCTCTCCAGCAACTGTTGTTTCTGAACTTTTCAATGATCGTCACTCTAATTGGCATGAGATGATATCTCATTGTGGTTTTGATTTGCATTTCTCTGATGACCAGTGATGATGAGCTTTTTTTCATATGTTTTTTGGCCACATAAATGTCTTCTTTTGAGAAGTGTCTGTTCATATCTTTTGCCCACTTTTGGATGGAGTTGTTTGTTTTTTTTTCTTGTAAATTTGTTTAAGTTATTTGTCGATTCTGGATATTAGCCCTTTGTCATATGAATAGATTGCAAAAATTTTCTCCCATTCTGTAGGTTGCCGGTTCACTCTGATGATAGTTGCTTTTGCTGTGCAGAAGCTCTTTAGTTTAATTAGGTCCCATTTGTCAATTTTGGCTTTTGTTGCCATTGCTTTTGGTGTTTTAGTCTTGAAGTCTTTGCCCATGCCTATGTCCTGAAGGGTATTGCCTAGGTTTTCTTCTAGGGCTTTTATGGTTTTAAGTCTTACATTTAAGTCTTTAATCCATCCTGAGTTAATTTTTGTATAAGGTGTTAGGAAGGGGTCCAGTTTCAATTTTCTGCATATGGCTAGCCAGTTTTCCCAACACCATTTGTTAAATAGGAAATCCTTTCCCCATTGCTTGTTTTTGTCAGGTTTGTCAACAATCAAATGGTTGTAGATATGTGCTGTTATTTTCGAGGCCTCTGTTCTGTTCCATTATTCTATATATCTGTTTTTGGTACCATTACCATTCTGTTTTGATTACTGTAGCCTTGTAGTATAGTTTGAAGTCAGGTAGCATGATGCCTCCAGCTTTGTTCTTTTTGCTTAGGATTGTCTTGGCTATACAGGCTCTTTTTTGGTTCCACTTGAAATTTAAAGGAGTTTTTGCTAATTCTGTGAAGAAAGTTAATCATAGCTTGATGGGGATAGCATTGAATCTATATATTTCTTTGGACAGTATGGCCATTTTCACAATATTGATTCTTCCTATCCATGAGCATGAAATGTTTGTCCATTTGTTTGTGTCCTCTCTTATTTCCTTTAGCAGTGGTTGGTAGTTGTCCTTGATCAATTTTAGAGTTATTGCCATGTGGTGAGGAGAATAATGTATATTCTGTTGTTTCTGGATGTAGAGTTCTGTATATATCTGTCGTGTCCACTTTATCCAGAGGTGAGTTCAGTTCCTGAATATTTTTGTTAATTTTCTCCCTCAGTGATCTGTCTAAAATTGTCAGCATGGTGTTACAGTTTCCCACTGTTATTGTGTGGGAGCCTAAGTCTCTTTGAAGGTATCTAAGAACTTGCTTTATGAATCTGGGTGCTCCTGTATTAGATGCATATATATTTAAGATAGCTAGTTCTTCTTGTAAATTAAACAATTTATCATTATGGAATGCACTTCTTTGTCTTTTTTGATCTTTGTTTGTTTAAAGCCTGTTTTGACAGAAACTAGGATTGCAACCCCTGCTTTTATTTCTGTTTCCCGTTTGCTTGGTAAATTTTCCTCCAACCCTTTGTTTTGAGCCTATGTGTGTCTCTGCATATAAGATAGGGTCTCTTGATTACAGCATAGTAATGGGTCTTGATTCTTTATTCAGCTTTCTATTCTGTGTCTTTTAATTGCGGTATTCAGCCTGTTTACATTTAGGGTTAGTATTGTTATGTGTGGATTTGATCCTGTCATCATGATCTTAGCTGGTTAACATGCAGATTTGTTTATATGATTGCTTTATAATGCCACTAGTCTGAGAAATTCGGTGTGTTTTTGAAGTGGCTGGTAATAATCTTTTCTTTCCATATTTAGTGTTTCCTTCAGGAGTTCTTGGAAGGCCATTCTGGTGGTAATAAATTTCCTCAGCATTTGCTTGTTCAAAAAGGATCTTAACTTTTTTTTTTTTTTTGGCTTATGAAGCTTAGTTTGGCTGCATATGAAATTCGGGGTTGGGAATTTTTTTTCTTTAACAATGTTGAATATTGGTCCCCAAACTCTTCTGGCTTATAGGGTTTCTGCTGAAGGGTGCACTGGTATTCTAATGGACTTCTCTTTGTCAGTGACCTAGTCTTTCTGGCTGCCTTTAACATTTTTTTTTCTTTTGGACCTTGAAGAATCTAATAATTATGTGTCTTAGGGATGATCTTCTCATGGAGTATCTTACTGAGGTTCTCTGCATTTTTTGAATTTGAATGTTTTCTTGTCTTGCTAGGTTGTGGAAATTCTACTGGATATCCAGAAGTATGTTTTCCAACTTGATTCCATTCTCCCTGTCTGTTTCAGGTACCCCAATTAGTTGTAGATACAGTCTCTTTACATAATACCATATTTCTCAGAGGTTCTGTTCTTGCCTTTTCATTCTTTTTTCTCTCTTCTTGTCTGCCTGTCTTAATTCAGAAAGCTGGTGATCCAGTTCTGAGATTCTTTCTTCTGCTTGGTCTGTACTTCTACTAATACTTGTGATTGCATTGTGAACTTCTTGTAATGTGTTTTTCAACTCTAACAGGTCAGTTATGTTTCTCTTTAAACTGGCTATTTTGACTGTCAGCTCCTGTATTGTTTTATCATCATTCTTATCTTCTTTGCCTTAGGTTACAACATGCACTTATAGCTCATTGAAGTTTGTTATTATCCACATTCTGAAGCCTACTTTTGTCATTTCAGCCATCTCAGACACAGCCCAGTTCTGAGCTCTTGCTGGAGAGGTGTTGCTGTCATTTGGAGGAAAATAAAGCATTCTGGCTTTTTGAGTTTTAATTGTTTTTGCTTTGATTCTTTCTCATCTTTGTGGGCTTATATACAACCTTCAATCTTTGAGTTTGCTGACGTTTGGATGGGTTTTTTTGTGGTTTTGTTATTGTTGTTGTTGTCCCCTCCCTCCAGGCACTCTGTCCCGGAGAGAGATCAGAGCTTTCTCCATAATACATGCAGATGGGTATGGCTAGAGGCCCTGGCTGGGAGGTCCTCCCCAGTGAGGAGGAATGGATTGGGGTCCCACATAAAGAAGAAGTCTGTCCATGATCTGGCAAAGCCACTGTGCTACACTGCTGGGGGGACCCTTTCTTGTCTGGACCATTTGGACTCTCCATAGCCCACAAGTTGGAATGGCTGAGTCAACCAAACAGCAGAGATGGTGCACCTTCCCCGCCACCCAACCCCGGGGGGCTCGGTCTGATCTCAGGCAGGCTCCATCCTTTTGCCAATGCCTGGCTGGAATTCCAAAACAGGTTTTCTTATCCCATGAGGTGTCATGTAAGTGGAACGATGCTCAGCTCTCTGAATTCTATCTACACTCTTCCTAGGGTTGTATGCAGACCTCCAGCCTTACGTGAGTTGCAGACATGTTTGTTGGGGATCCCTGCGCTGGAGTATGTAAAGCTACATGGTCTCTGTGTGCATGAGCAGCTGATCTGAAGACTCCACACAGCTCTGTGTGTCAGACCCAAGGTCCTGGTGGCATGAGCTCACAAGGGGATCTCCTGATCCATGGGTTGCAAAGATCCATGGTAGAAGCATGGTTTCCTGGAGTTACACAATCACTCCCGGTTTCCCTGGCTAGGGCTGGGGGTTCCCTTGGCTCTATGTCACTCCAGAGTGGGCCATCACCCTACCCTGCTTTTCTTCATTGTCCACAGTCAAATTGTTTCCCTAATCAGTCCCAATGTGAGAACCTAGATATTTCAGTTGAAGGTACTGTATTTATTCTCCCCTTTCATTCTTCTCTGTTAGTATCTTGGATCGCAGCTGCTTCTAATTGGCCATCGTGGCACCTCTTCAGTATTCTGGTTTCTTAGGCAATAAGCAGGGCTATAAGGTTCCCAAAAGTTTATGTTGTTTGTGCTAAGCTACCAGGGTGGGTGGATGGGCACAACCAGGAGAAGCAAGGTTAGTCGAGTCTGTACTATGACTCTCCTTGAGCAGGGCAAGCTGTGACCCCTGTGAGGGTCAGGGGGTGGTTCTATGGTCACTGGAGCAGTGTTCCCAAGGTGAGTATAACTGCCTCTGCTTCACAGAAAAGTTTGCAAAGGGAGTGGGGTGTTACAGGCGGCTGTAAGCTTCACCCAGCTTCCATGCAGTTGGCAAGGACAATCTCACTCCCACAGTGTTCCATTAACATCACCAGGTTAAGACCCAGGCTGTCTGTGCACAGAACTCAGACCTGCCCAGGCCATAAGCTTACCCTTCAGAGATAGCAACCATGGCCTCCCTGTCTCCGCACTAGGCTGGGTGCCCAGTTCCTGTGCTTGTTTCTGGAGCATACTTCCCTTTCAGCCCCTGGGTTCTGGGCAAGGGAGTTCATCCCCACTTGAGATTATATTATGAAATTCAGTTAGGAGCTTCATTCTCATCATAGTGACCTCTCCCTGAGCTAGTTGACTGACTTCCCCAAAGTCTCTTATGAGATATAATCAGGAATGGCTTCCTTCACTCCTCACTGGAGACTGGGAATACTTGCAAAGTATTTCCTGCTGCTGCTTCTACTTTCACATTTCTTGTCATTCCTTAAATCAGTCCCAGCTCTGGGTAGGTTTAATGTCTCCTGCGAGCTGGATTTTCAGATTCCCAAGTGGGAATGTATATCCTGGAGGCAGTCTCTCTCTCCTCACACTCTGTGGACTTACAGTTTTTCTCTTGTCTCAGAGAGTAGGCTTCAGACTGTTACTTGTTTCAAAGGGTCTATGGATTATTTAAGTTTTCCTATTAATTTCCTGCATTGCTCCTTGGAAAACAGTTCACAGTGTGAATTTCTACACAGTATTCTGTCCTTCCAATGGGAGAGACACACTGACAGTTCCTCCAATCTGCCATCTTAGAAAAAAAAAATCACCCTTATTTGTATTATTTTCTAGGTCTATCTATATTTTCATGAAGTGAATGTCTTATTAAAATGACTTTATGGGAGATGTCAACAAAATGGTGGAAAAAGAGCTTTCTGACTCACACTCCAAGCATGGATGTACCAAATAAACATCTACTCATGTATCAGTTCCATCTGAGAGAAATTCAGAAATAGTTGAGAGACTCCTACTCACTGAGCAGCTAAGAAAACATCCACATGAAATGGGTAGTAAAAGCAGAGGCACACCCAGGTACAGGCCCTGTTCAGATACTGCACCACGTAGACAGGAAAGAAATCCCAAACACTCAGCTCTGCCTGTGGAGAAGAGGGCTTGGACCTCACATGTAATGCCCTCACTCTAAGGTTCCTTTTGATTTGGTTCTTAATTCACTAACTCTGGGAGTGAAGGAGATTAACCATGTAAAAGTCTATCTTGTCCACAAGAAAAAAAAAAATGAGTGGTTTTGTATACATGTGCAAGCACTTCTAGGGGCTCTATCCTCCAGCAGTAGTGCAGAGAAGGGGCTTGAAAAAACAGCTCCTTGTTTCTCCCCAGAAGGGGTTTATGACACACTGTTGCAGTGGATACTTAGTAGCCTGGCTTCTACCTAACATACATTGAGGACTTAAAGATCAAACAAACAGTGACCCTCCAGCGTCTGAGAAGCAGATCAGCACTTTCCAAGCCTTCTACTCCTGCTTGCCCCAGTGATAACATCAAGTTTATCAATTCATTCTGGAAAGAGTTTGTCCAAATATCAAACACTCCAACTTTTACAGCTTCCACCCAAGGTATTGAATTCTAATCCTCCTAGCTGTGGGAGCAGAGAAGACTAGGCGTATGTAAGTCTCTCTAGAACACAGAAGAAAAAGTACAGTTGTGAGCAATCATTCAAGTACTTCCAGGCGCTTCATCTCTCAAGGGTGCTGAAGATAATGGGGCTTTAAAAATGAAGTTTCCTTCTTCTCCCAGAAAATGGTTTAAGCCACACATTAAGTACCCCAACTTTTATGGATCCCACCAGATGGGCTGTCTCCTAAGCATCTTATCTCTGGGGGCAGAAAAAACTAGGTATATCCAAGACTCTCTGGATCACAGAACAAAGAGGTAGTTTTTAAATGATGTGCAATATCTTCTAGTGGCTATGCCCCCTTAAAGCAGTGCAGATGTAGGGTTGGAATGTATAGTTTCTATTTTCTCTCTGAAAGAGGTTTCTTGTATTCTCTTTCAGTGTCTTCTTAATGTCCTGCTTCTAATAAATTTGTATCAAGGAGCTAACAGAATAGACAAATAGTAACCCTTTGATAGCCTTAGCCAGGGCTTGAAACTTCCTGAGCCTTTCCTCCTGCTTGCTCCAGTGATATATCCAGGTCTACCTTTTCATCCTGAAAAGAAATGGTTGAAGCACATAGTGCCATAACTCCCATAGCTTCTGCTCAAGGGACTATCTTCTTAACAACCTAACTCTGGGATTCAATGGATATTTGTGTTCGCGAGTGGCCCTAGACCACAAAAAATAAAGAGATAGATATACAATGGGCTCACGTCCAGCAGCTATCTGCCCAAGATCAGAGCATACAAACTGAATATGAGTACAGGCATTTGACAAAGATCCTTGCTCAGGCTTACTGCAGAAAGAGAGGGAGATAAGAGCCTGTGCTCAGCTTTACCATGAGGATAGATAAAACTGAAATACATCTCCAACCTTTCCAGTTACATCTAGAGGGGTTGGCTTTTACCTTAGTTATCAGAGTAAGGTCAGTAAGTACCTTACTTGCTGACAGGATGTGGCCTATTCTAATCTCCAAGGAGCCACCAAAAACATAGACAGTAGTTTGGTCAAACACAAAAATTTAAAAGGTACATTAAAATCTCTAGCCAGACAGATAGGTGAGATGTTTCTCCTACAAAAGACTGGTCTAACAAGACTGAGGGAGGCAGTAGTCTTATCTGATTCACAGACACCAAGACAGTGAAAAAAAAATGAATATACAGGTAAATATATTTAAAATAAGCAAACAAGATAAATCTCTAGAAACTTACCCAAGTGAAGTGAAGATATGTTTTTTTACCTAACAGGAAATTCAAAATTATGGTCATAAAGAGGCTCATTGAGGTTAGGAGAGCAATGCATGTATAAACTGAAGATTTCAACAAAGAGATAGAAACTGTAAAAAAGTACTGAACAGAAATTGTAGAGCTGAAAATTGCTATAACTAAACTGAAAAATTTAGTAGAGGGATTCAACAGAAGACTAGCTCAATCAACAGAAAGAATCAGGAACTCAAAGACAGGTCCCTGGAAATCATCCAATCTGAAGAGCATACAGAAAAAAATAAAAAAGAATAAAGATAAGTTAACAAATGTTTCTCAACACAATAAAGGTCCTTATTATTTTTTAGTCTCATGTATCACTTTGTAATGTAAACGTTTTTCTTGGTATATAAATTTTACTTATTTTACCCTTCTCTTTCTCCTTTCTTAGCTCATGACAAGCTCAAAGCTAACTTTATACTGGGTGATAAAGAGTTGAAGGCATGTCTTCTAAAATTAGGAACAAGACAAAAATGCCCACTATCATCACCTCTTTTCAAAGTAGTACTGGAAGTCCTGGCCAGATTAACTGGGTAAGAAAAAGAACATCTAAATAGAAAAGAAAGATGTAAAATTTTCTCTGATTTCCACACATCTTATAACAATCTTATATAGAGAAAATTTCAAAGATTACACCAAAAAACTGTTAGAACTAATAAAGGAACATAGTAAAGTAGCAGGATACAAAATTAGTTTAGAAAATTCAGTAGTGTCTCTATACACTAAGAAAAAAAGACTTGAAAAAATATAAATTTAATTTACAATAACATCAAAAAATGAAATATCAGTAAATTAGTAAATTTAACTATGGAGGTGAAAGACCTGTGTACTGAAACTTGTATATTGATGTAAAAAAATGAAAAATGACACGAACAAATTGAAAGATATCTGGTGCTGATGCATTGGAAGGATTAATATTGTTAAAATGTCTATTCTACTCAAAGTGATATACTGACTCAATGTAATTCCTATCAAATTTCCAATGTCTTTCTTCATAGAAATAGAAAAAAATTACCATTCGTGTGGAACCACAAAAGACCCCAAGTAGCCAAAGTTATCTTCAGCAGAAAGTACTAAGCTCAAGCTATCACATTTCCAACTTTCAAAATATATTACAAAACTGTAGTAATCAAAACAGCATTGTACAGGCAAACAAACAAACAAAACAAAACAATAAAAAACAACAACAACAACAACCCCAGAAACATTCACTAATGTAATAGGAAAGAGGGTCAGTAAATAAAATGGACATTTATGGTCAATTGATTTTCCAAAACGGTGCCAGGAACACAAAATGGGGAAAAGGCAGTCTCTTCAATAGTTGTGGGAAAACCCAATATCCACATGCATATGAATAAAATTGAACCCTTATATCACTTCTCATACAAAATTCAATTCAAAATGAATTAAAGACTTAAATGTAATACTTGAGACTGTAAAACTATTAAAGAGAATATAGGAGAAAAGCTACATGATATTAGACGAGTCAGTGATTTCTTGGATATAACCCTAATAGCACAGATGGCAAAAGCAGAAATAGATAAATGGGATTCCATCAAACTAAAAAGTTTCTACACTGCAAATCAAACAATTAACAGAGTAAAGAGACACCCTACAGGTAGAGAGAAAATGTTTGCAAATCATACATCAGATAAGGGGCTAATATCCAAAATATATAAGAAACTCAAACTAGTCAATAACAAGAAAAAAATTTTCAATGAAAATGGACAAAAGGGTTGAGAATGGTGGCTCATGCCTACAATCCCAGAAGTTTTGAAGGCCAAAGTAGGAGGATCACTTGAGCCTATAAGTTCAAGCCTGGACAACATAGTGAGATTTTGTCTCTATACAAAGCAGACAAAATTGTTAGTTAAGCATGGTGGCACAGGCCTATGGTCTCAGCTACTTGCGAGGCTGAGATGAGAGGATCACTTGAGCTCAGGAAGTTGAGGCTTCAGTGAGTTGTTATCACACTCACAGGTATGTAAAAAATGTTCAACATGTCTAGTCATCAGAGAAATGCAAGTTAAAACAACAACAAGATATTACCTCACACCCACTAGAATGGCTACTATTAAAAAAATGAAAGATAACAAGTGTTGGCAACTATATGAAAGAAAGGGAATCATTTCTTAGGAAAAATAAATTCTGGGACCTATTACATAACATGGTGCCTATAGTTAATAATTTAATATATTTTTCAAAATAGCTAAAGAACAGACTTCAAATGTTCTTACCACAACAAAAAGAACTATTTAAAGGGATAGATATGTTAATTGTCCTGATTTTATCATTCCACAATGTATACATGTATCATAATGTCATATTGCATTCCACAAATATATAGTTATTATCTGTATATATACATGGAAACATAGAGCCACAAAATTTCCTAAAAAAGAAAAATCCAGGACCAGACGTCTTCAGTAGTTAATCATAACAAATATCAAAAAAAGAAAAAAAAAGTATCAAACTGTTAGCAAAAAAACTTGACAATAAAGAGATATTTTAAAATTCAGTTTATGAGCCTAGCAATGCCAAAATCAGATAAAAACATCACAAGAAAAGAAAAACATGGAACAATATCCCTTATAAATACGTATGCAAAAATCCTTGGGAAAACATTAGCAGATCAAATCAAACAACATATACGAGCTATACACTATGACCAAGCAGGATTTATCTTCACCCACTAGATTTTAAGTAGGCATAATATAGCAAAAAATTATTTTTAACAAATTTATGATATCTCAGAGTAACATCAGCAAAATGGTAGAGTAGGCAATACCAATCTCTCCTTCATCCCCAGAAGAAGCAACAAATAAGCATGAATCGTTAGAAACAACTTTGACAAAATTCTAAAAAACAGTCAAATGTTTGTGTCAATCAAGTGAATGTTAAATTAAGAAAAGGCAAGTTGAAATTGACAAAAAATTATCAGTTTTTTTACTTGCCTTTATCACACCACCTCCCTGGTACAGTAGCAGTCTTGAAGTGGTAGCAACTTCTTGTTTTCAGTGTGGGACCTTGGTCTCCAGTTCCTGAAAAAGCAGAGCAAACCTTATATATAAAGCATTCTGTTTATCTGTTCTGAGCTGTCAAATGGGCTTCCTGAAGAACTAACATATGGTACTTGTCTCTGTTTTTCCTAAATCAGACCAAAAAAAGTGGCATATATTGCACATATATATATATCCATATATATATTTATATATAAAATATATATGCATATCTCAATGTATATATACACCATATATATGGTTTCTCTGTCTCTCTCTCTATATATATAGTGTGTGTGTGTATATATATGGTGTGTGTGTATGTATATATATAGTGTGTGTGTGTGTATATATATATATATATGGTGTGTGTGTGTGTGTGTGTATATATATATAGAGAGAGAGAGAGGGAGAGAGTAACTTTTGCCCCAGATGCTTGTTGTTTATTAGTTCAACTTTCAGTGTGTATGTGTGTGTGTGTGTGTGTGTATGTTTTAAGACATATGTGTGTGTGTATATATGTGTATACACATATATACTATATATATATATTTTTAAAACTGTTTTACTATCTTTTATTGATATAAATACAACAAACCTCCTAAGTGTGTTCCTGCTTCAAGGAACTTAAGGACATCCTCCTCCTTTATTTGCAAGACATGAAGGGCTCCAGACATTGTGAAGGTTTCACTTTAAGTTAGGACTGACAGGAATACAGAACAATGCCATATGGACCCCTCTGTGGGTAGTATGGAAAAGCTGTTCATTTTTATATACCATCTAAAGTTCAATAAGTAAAGTCGTGATAGATTCTTTGGAAAACTAGGAACATCTGTGTATACAGGAGAATTTAGAATTCCACATGCATAACCAGGGCAAGATATATGCTCAGAAAAAACCGAGAAGGTCCTAATATTTTGCCTTGGGAACTAGACTAAGTTGGAAACCTGGTAAAGATTTGAAGTACCCCAGCATAGAGCCAATTTGCAATGATTGATAGAGAAGTTTGTTTTGGTTTGCTTTTTTTTTTTCTGTTCTATAGTTGTTGTTTTGTTAATTTACTTATTTTTAGTTCATAACAATCAAGAAAATCTCTGTCAAAGTATTAACTAAACACAAGATAAAAGATCAGAGATTTCAGGGACCACATATGACAAAGAATACAATTTTTACAATCATTTGGAAAAGTCACTAAACATATGGACTATTAAACCTTCAACAATAAAAAAGCTGCAAATCCTGAGTAAGAGGGAGAATCTGACTTCCAGAGTTGCCACATTAAAGCATTCGAAAGTCTACTTTTTAAAAACAATAACAAAATCACAAGACATGCAAATAAACAGAAAAAAACCTGCCTATTGAAAGGAAAAAATATTAAATTGACAAAATATGCAATGAGCTAAATGTTTGTTTCTCCATCAAGTGTATATGTTGAAATCCTAACCTCCAATGTGATGGAGCTAAATGGTGGCGCATTTGCAAGATGATTAAGTCGCAAGGGTGGAGCCATCATGAGTGGGATTACAAGTTTTACAAGAAGAAGCGTAAGAGCTTGATCTCTCTCTTTCTCTCTCTCACTCATTCTCTCTGCTCTTCACAATTTTAGCCCTATAAAAAAATGCTGAAGGCACTTCTTTAGGTTAAAATTAAAGGATACAATTAGAAAACTGCCATCTGCAAACCAGGAAACACACCCTCACCAGACACTGGATCCACCAGGAAACACACCCTCACAAGACATTGGATCCACCAGGCCCTTACCCTCAGACTTCCCAGCCTCCAGAACTGTGATATATAAATTTCTCTTGTTTAAGATGTCCATTCTATGGTTTTCTCTTACAGCATTTGAAACTGATTGAGAAAGCCCAATCATGAGATGGACTGGACAAATCTTTAAACAACTCTTCTAAATATGCTAAACAGCTAAGAGAGGAGACAGAAAGAAGTAAAAAACTAAAGAAATTAACAAAACAATGTCTAAACAAAAAGACAATAATATTAAAATGATGAATAGCTTCAAAGAAACCAAACAAAACCTCTCGAGATAAAATCAATAACCAAAGTGAATGTTTTGCTATATGGGCTCAACAGCAGATTTGAGGAGGTAGAAGAAAGAATCAGTGAACTTGAAGATAGGACAGTTAAAATTATTGACTCTGAGGAGCAGAAAGAAAAAGTAATAATAAAGAATACTTAACAGAGCCTAAGTGACCCGATGAAAGCTATCAATTCAAGAACATACAAATTATGAAAGTCTCAGAACTAGAAGAAATAGAAAATAGGGGCAGAGAGAATATTTAAGGTAATAGAAACAAAAATACTACCATTTTTATCAAGTACATGTGTATGCAAATCCAAGATCAACAAAATCCAAGTATAATAAAAATTAACCAGACCCACATTAAGACACAGCATAGTCAAATTGTTAAAAGCCAAAGAAAAGATAATCTTGAATGAAGTGAGAGAGAAATGACTCATCATCATATATAAGGATCCTCAACAAGATTAGGAGCTAATTTCTCAAGTGAAACCTGAAGGCCAAAGGCATGGGTATTATATATTTATAATGCTGAATGAAAAAAAAATGAATGCCAACCAAGAATTCTATACCTGACAAAACTATTCTTGAGAAATAAAGTAAAATTAAGACATTTTCAAATAACCAAATCTGAGAAAGTTGATTACTACTAGACATTCCTTACAAAAAAATGCAAAAAGGAATTATTTAGGTTGAAATGAAAGGAAACTGGATGTAATTCACAGCAATACAAAGATATAAATATCACCAATAGAGGTAAATATATGGACAATATAGAAGCTAATATTTTTGTAATTTTGTTTTGTAACTCTAAATTTGTTTTGTTTATGAATATTAATCAATGAATGTGTCAATGAAGATTGCAAAAAATTAGAAAATACTTAGAGATGAGTTAAAATAAAACACAACATGTAAAACCTTAATAGATGTAACAAATGTAGTGCTCAGTGGGAAAATTATAGCTGCAAATACCTATATTTTAAAAAAAAGACCTCAAATTAGTAACCCAAATGTACATCTTGAGGAATTAGAAAAAGGAATTTACATCTTAAGGAACTAGGGAAAATACTAACAAAGTAGGAACTAGAAATGAAAACTAAAGCCAAAGCTTTCAGAAACAAGACAATGATAATGGCTAAAGTGGAGACATAAAACAGAGAATAGAAAAACAATACAATCAAGGTACCCAAGAGTTGGGTGTTTGAGAAGATCAACCAAATTGGCAAACTTTTTGCTAGTTTGACCAGGAAAAAAAGTAGTGCAAGTAATTAAAAACCAAAATAAAAATAGAGACATAACTACTAGCTTTATAGAAAGAGGAAAGAATGTTAAGAGAATGCTAAGAACAATTGTACAGCAACAAATAGTTAACCTAGATGAAATTTACAAAATCCTAAAAATATACACATATTCCAAACTGACTCAAAAGGAAATAAAAAATTTCATGAGACCTATAACAATTAAAGATATTCAATAAGTAATCTAAAATCTCCTAAAAAAGAAAAGTCCAGAACCAGATGTCTTCAGTAGTTAATCATGACAAATATCGAAAAAAGAAAAAAAACTTATCAAACTGTTACCAAAAATACTTGATAATAAAGAGATATTTTAAAATTCAGTTCATGAGGCTAACAATGACAAAATCAGATAAAAACATCACAAGAAAAGGAAAACATGGAACAATATCCCTTGTAAATACATATGCAAAAATCCTTAGGAAAACATTAGCAAACCAAATCAAACAACATATAAGAACTATACAGTATGACCAAGCAGGATTTATCTAAGGAATTCAAGGGTGGTTCAACATAGAAAAATCCATCTACGTAATATCTTACATTAGTAGAAAAAAAAGAAAAAAAATGATTATCTCAGTTGTTTCAGAAAAAACACATGGCAAAACTCAGCACTCTTTCATGATAAAAGCAGAAAAGTAGGAATACAAAGGAACTTCCTAAACAATAACAAAGAACATTTATAAGATCTCACACTAATAACCATCTATGCCATTGTAAAGACTGAAAGCTTTCCCTCTAAGATAATGAGCAAGCAAACATGCCTTTTTCCATTGCTGTTATTTGACAGTTTACTGGAAATTGTAGCCAGAGAAATTAAACAAGCAAAAGCAATAAAAAGCATTGAAATTGGAAAGGAAAAAATAAGATTGTCTGTAGTCAGAGATAACTTGATCTTACATAATAAAAAAAGAACTCCACAGAATTCAGAAAGCATTTGAGCTAAAAATTAAAAATTAAAAAAATATAACACAAGATCAGCACACAAAATCTAGTTGTGGTTCCTAAAACAGCAATGAGCAATTCAAAAAAAATCAAATCAATTTACAGATTCAACACACTCTTTATCAAAATTTCAAAAGCCTTTATTTGCAGAAACAAGAAAGCCAACTCTCAAATACATGCAGAATTGCAAGGGTCCCCCTCAAGGCCATGACAATTTTGAAAAACAGAACAAAGTTCAAGGACACACACTTTCTATTGTGGAAAGTTACTACAAAGCTACCATAATCAAAACAGTTTGATACTTGCAGAAGAATAAACATATGGGCCAATGGAATGTAATTAAGAGTTTAAACCACATCTTTATGACAAACTGATTTTTGATGAGGGTGCTAAGTCCATCAATGGTGAAAAAATAGTTTATCAGAATGGATGGTGCTGAAACAACTGAATTTCTACATACAAAAGAACACGATTAGACCACTTGATTAAAAATGTATCAGTGACCTAAATGTAAGAGCTAAAATTATAAAATACCTCAGACAAAACATGAATAAGCCTTTATGTTCATGCTTTTGGCAACAGATACTCATATATGACACTAAAAGCAATAAAAAATAAAAACAAAGGAAAAATCGACAAGTTGGACTTTGCCAAAACTAAAATCTTTTGTGCCACAAAGGACATTGTCAAGAAAAAAAAAACCTACAGAATATGAAAAAATATTTGCAAATCATGTATCTGAGAAAGCTTTTACTTAGAATATATAAAGAACTCCTACACTCAAGAACAAAAATAAACAATACAATTTAAAAATGGGCAAATGTAAATTGATAAAAATTTCTTCAATGAAGATATAAAAGTGGGCTATACATACATGAAAAGATTTTCAAATATTCACTAATCAAAAGAGAAATAGAAATGCACATGAACATTAGTAATCACTAGGGAAATGCAAATTAAAACCAGGAGATGTCACTTCATGCCCATTAGAGTGGCCATTATTAAAAAGCAAATAAAAAATATGTGTTAGTGCAGATGTAAGAAACTGAAACCCTTTTATATTGCTGGTGGGAATGTAAAATAAAGCAGCCACTGTGGGAAACAGTTTGTCATTCCCTCAAAAATTTAAACATGTAATTACCATACAACCCAGCAATTCCACTTTTAGATATATGCCTAAAATAATTGAAAACAGAGACTCAAACAGGTATTTCCATGCCAATGTTAATTGCAGCAGTATTAACAGTAACTAAAAGAAGCAAACAACTCACTTTCCACTAACAGATAAACAAAATGTGGTATATTCATACAATGGGATATTTATTCAGCTATAATAAAAAATAAAATTTGTATACATGCTACAATGATTTATCCTTGAAAGCATTGCAGTAAGTGAAATCACACAGACACAAAAGAGCAAATATTGTATACTCCAATCTATCTGAAATATCTAAAATAGGTAAATGTATACAGAGAGAAAGTAGTTTAGAAGTTATCAGGAGTTGGGGAAAGGGGAATTGGAAATATGTGCTTACTTCTTTAAAGAGTGTCTGTTTGGAGTGTTAAAAAGATTTTGAAAATAGATTGTTGGACATGGTTGGACAATATTGGAATTACACTGTGAATGTAATTAATGCCACTTAATAATACACTTAAAATAATTAAAATGGCAGAATTTATATGTATTTTACCATGATAAAGAAAGAAAAAGCAGTTCATATGATTTCGATAGAAATTCCTAAGACTCTCATTAAACATTTTATGAAGTGCTATTTTGCCCTGTGATGCCTCCAGTTAGCATTTGCATTGCTGTTGAATTTGTGAGTGATATGTATTTTCATGTTTTTAAATATCCCTCTACTTGAATATAAGATTTGGAAACACAACCATGTCTCATATTTGCTAGCACATTTCTGAACACTTTTTGATCAACATTCAAAAAATAATTTAAAATTTGAGAATATGTTTAAATCTCAAAATGGAAAAATATTAAGTCATTGTATACAACCAATTGCTCTTAATCTTTCTTTAGATAATAGAAATTATATATGTAGAGTATATTATATGATGATATATAAGTATGTGTACATTATATCATAATTATATGCATATGTAATAATTATTAATTTACTCAACACTTGTGATACTACACTAGTTTATAAAGCTGACTATCTTTGTGACTCCACCCTGTATTTTCTAGAATTTTTTAAAGAATGGGCAAGAAATATCCAGCTCATTGTTTTCTTCTGCAGAGTATATTCACATACCATTAGAAATCAAACACTCATGATTTGTAATACATATTTTAAAGACAAATTCTAACAAGAAATAGTAAATGTTTTCATGTTGAAAAACATTGAAATCAAGTAGAAATAATTGTTTCTTTTTGAATACAGAAGGAAAGAGAACAGAAAATAATTACTTTTGCTCATCTACATCACTTCACAAAAATGAAACATTTATTTTCATCTATCCAATCTCTAGTGGTAGTTGAAGGCTCAAGCTCAGTGTTATTCGAGGACATCTGTGTTACTTCATTCCACATTGAATTCACTTCCTTTTTAAAGAGTTAGTCTCTAACTTGGCAGTTAATTTATACAGCCTTATTATATATTACAAATATAATAATGACAAATAGTTACAGGGCATCTTCTATGCATCATTGGCTGTTCCAAGTGTTTTACATATATAAATTCATGAAATCTCCAAGCAAGTTTATGAGATAGGTAAAATTATTAGTTGCATTTTGCAGATAAAGATATTAGTTTTGGAAAAATTAAGAGTCTTGCTCAAGGTCATATAACTAAAAAGTGTCAGGCTCAGATAAGAATATATCTTTTAAACATCTTAATTACTATAGGTCTTTCAAAACAAATATACTATGCTATGCCATGCCATTCAATGCCATGCCATGCTATGTTATGCTTACCCCATTAGTGTCTGTTGTGGGTTGAACTGTGTCCTTCTAAAAGATATGTTGAAGTCCTAACGCCTCATATTTTTAATGTGACTTTATTGGGAAACAAGGTCTTTGCAGATGTAACCAAGCTAAAATAAAGTGATATTAGATTAAGGTGGGTCCTAATCCAGTAGGACTCATGCCCTTATAAGAAGAGTGGAATATATGCAGGCTCACAGAGGGAAGAATGACGTGTGAAGATGGAGTCTGAGATTGAATTTAGGAATCTACAAGTCCAAGAATGCTAAGAATTACTGGCAACCAGCAGAGCTAAGAAGTTGAAAGAAATGATTCTTACCTAAGAACTTAGAGGGATCATAGGCCTACAGATACCTTAATTTTATACTTCTGACCTACAGAACTCTGAGAGAATATGTGTTTTTAAACCACATAATTTGTGGTAGTACTTGGTTATGGCTGTTCTAGGAAACTAACAAAATGTCTCAGAGTGTTTTATCAATTTAGGATTTAAAATTGCTTCCGTTCACAAATTTTTAATGTTTAATTTTGTACATTAGTAGCATTAGTTCAAAATTAACAGGAAACTTAATGTTAAAGCAAGCAAACAAACAAACAAGGAAGCAGTCCTGAGGGGCTTTCTGGTGAGGCCCCTGATGCCACCCTCCAGGTCTTAGAGTTTTTTGATGCACAGTTGTGAAAAATAACAAACCCAATTTAAAGTTATTATTTAATTTGTGTGAAAACTGAAGCTTAAAGAACTTTATTCTCTTATATAAGGTCATCCAGATAGATGGTGGCAGACCTCTCACTTTGGTATGTATTGTTCTTTTATTTCTTTATTAATTTTCTACACTATGCTGGGCTTCAATTTAAAGACTGACTTCTAAAAATAGCTCTTATTGATTTTCTCATCATAAAAATATTATATTTTATCTCAAGAAAATTTATTAAATAAAAACAGTAAAATGAAGAAATGAAAAGTCTAATTAACACTCCATAAAAGAACTGTAAATATTTGGTGGATTTACATATAAACACTTAACTCTGAAATTAGATCCTGGAATCTCTATTGCCTAGTCAGAAAGCAATCTTACAGTCAAAGAAACATCAATCCATCAGCCAAAAGATATTTACACAGAAATAACATTTTATTACTCTTTTTCTTGTAACTCACAACACTTTGAAAACCCTCTTCCTCTAGTTCTTCTCATTCCACAATTTACTTGAAATTCTGTAGCCACCATTCCCATCCTTTACTCTTAACAATACACACATTTCCTTTCATCAGGAAACTCACCCTTTTTCTCCAACTTGTCCTTTCATCTCTCTTCCATTCTCCAGATTCTTTTTTTTGCAAAGTTCAGGAAACTTTCTCACAGAAAATCTACACAAAATGTAGCAATAACCTAAGCAGATATATTTTATCTGGTCCTGCCCTTGGTACACATACACATGTACTAGTTTGCATCATACTTTAGTCAGAAACACTGTCATCACTAGGAGTTCTCTTAAAATATTTGTTTTATTTATCCTTTTAAACTACTTTTTTCTCATTATAAGTCAAGAAATATCATTGATTATTGTACCTTAATTTTTACAAAGGATTAAGCAGATGCATTTATGGTAGGTATATATTTTTAAACATATCTAGGCTATTTTAATGTCATATATGCTATTGTTAAAATTCTAAACCATACAAGAGTGAATAAATGAGACTTCTGTCTTCATCTCTAGATGTTGAGAAGTTGAAGGTACTTTATTCCCATATTTACAATACAATAAAATGCAACAAACTGTAAATTCATGACCAGTTTTTAACCCATTATAAAGCTAAGTTGACAGAGCAACTGTGATATTGTGAAATACATATATTTAGGCTTCAGTCCCCATTTTTTGACATTCAACTCATAAAATCCTTGGACTATCCAGTGTTATAAAATTTTCTATGCCACTGACTTGACTAGTGGCTGACAACCTCTAGGTAGCCACAGGATTGGGCTGGTCACTAGAAAGACTAAGGGAGGATTAGACGGCTGAGACTTTCAGTACCACTCCTAAACCTTCAGTGGGGAGAGAGGGGCTAAAAGCTCAGTTGAGCACCAACAGCAAATGGTTTAATCAATCATGCCTATGTAATAAAGCCTCCATAAAACCCCTCAAAAAACAGGATTCAGAATGCTTCTGGATAGCTGAACATGTAGAAGTTTTTGAAGAGTGGCATGCATGAGGAGCGTATGAAGGCTCCATGCCTCTTCACGCATGCATTGCTGTATGCATCTTTTCATTTGTACCCTTTGTATTATTCTTTATAATAAACTGATAAACTTGAGTTACATTTTCCTGAGTTCTGTGAGCCACTCCAGCAAATTAACTGAACCCAGAGAGGTGCTGTGAAAGCCCCAATTTATAGTGGGTCAATCATAAACACAGGTAAAAAAAAAACCTGGGGCTTATGGTTGGCATCAGAAGTGGAAGGCAATTTTGTGGGACTGAGCCCTCAACCTGTAGGATCTGATGATATCTCCAGGGAGACAGTGCCAGACTTGAATTAGAACACATCCAGTTGCAGAATTTATTGCTTTCTTGGCATGTGGGGGAAAAATACCTACACATTTAGTCACAGAAGTCTTCTATGTTGACTGTGGAGTGAAAGTTTAGGAAAAACAGTTTGCATGTTTTTCATTCAGATCAACCCACTGCCCCAAAATTTCATTAGAGACAGCAACCTACAGAGAGAGCAGAGAAACCTGGAGGGAGAGAGAAGTGAGCGCTGGTTTACTTATTGAAGACATAAATGGGCACTTGCAACAGGAGCTCAGCATATATAATGCAAATTTTTGAAGGCTGTATTTGAGTTGGTGGGATATTGTAATGCCCTGGGTGTCATAGATATTGAGGTATTTTACACTCTGTGGAAAGCGTTTATCAACAATCTCACTGAGTATTCACAACAACTATCAAAATGAGTCCTAAGAAAGTTTCCATTGTAGATCAAATGAAGAGGAGGGCAGTAGCAGTTCTGTTAGAGAAGAAAGACTCCCACTTGAGCCCTTCTCCTCTAAATCCACTATAGAACAAAAGCCTTAATTTATGCAGAGGTGGGCAACATACACCACTGCCTTTAGAATACTGGAGAAAATTTATTGCATCTAGAATAAAACATGGGAAAAATATCTACTCCTGAATCAGGTGAAGATCTATGAACTGGATTCTGAACTAAGCCAATGGAGGTGAAAAGAAATAAGTAGGAGCCATTCCCCAAACCTAGGATACTGTGACTGCCTAAGACTTAAAGCTTGATCAAACCATTTAAGAATGCTTCTCAAGTACTGGGAGCCAAGCCGCCAAGCTTTGAAACACAAGTAATGATTGAGAACTACAGAGAGCAGTATAAGAAAAGAATAAGAACATGCAAAAAATAACACTCTCTGAGGCACAATGTAAAAGGAAGGCCAATACTCAGGGTCAAACCAATCTATACACTAAACACATGGTATTGCTACAGGAATGTGCATCCTATTATGCATAGATAATAACTATAACAACAATATACTTCTTCTCAGCTCATCACCTGAATTAATTAATTAGTTAGCTTAAACTCCTGCACTGAAGGCATTCAAGAGAAAAGGTATAACCATTTTCAGCATTAAAAAACTGTTTACTTCAGTGTGTATTGTCCTAAACAGATTGCAGGTGGCTTTCAACAAAACCTTTAAGACAAATAAAATTATCTGAGATAGCACACTGCTAAGAGACCAAGTAATAATCAAAACCATATTTTAAATGACACAGATATTCGAATTTATGCTAGGGCATTTAAAATAGTTATAATTGATATGTTAAAACATCCCATGGAAAAGGTGTACGATATGCAGGATCATATTGGGAATTTCAGTAGAAAAATTTATACCAATAAAAAAATAAATTATTGAAAGAACACAAGTACAGGACACAAATCAAACAAAAGAAAAAAAATTCAAATGGAAATACTAGAAATTAAAAACATACTAACAGAGACATAAAGACTGTCTTTGTATGCTTGGCACACCTGAGGGAAAAATCAACTCAAATCAGAAAATCAGACAATAGAAATTATACCAATTGAAAAACAAAAAGAAAAATATAAAACACTCAAGAGTTGTCTGGAAATACCATATGGTCTAACTTATGTGTAATTAGAATTCTAGAGGAAAATAAAAGAGAATAGGGCAAGAGAAATTGTTTAAAAAAGAATGGCTGAGAATATTTCAGAATTAATGACAACCATCAAACTATAAAAACACAAATCTCAGAACAAAACAATTGGTGTTTTTTAAAGAGAAGTATGTATATTATGTTCAAACTGGTGAAAACATTAGACAAAGAATAATAAAGCAAACATGGCAAAAAAGCAAATTAAATACAGATAAACAAATATATAAATTATGGTCTGATACCATACAAGCCGGAATATAATCAATCCAATGAAATAGGAAAAGAAACTACTTATGGGAGAAACTGAATGATATGGTTTGGCTCTGTATCCCCACCCAAATCTCACCTTGAATTGTACTCCCATAATTCCCACGTGTTGTGGGAGAGACCCAGTGGGAGACAATTTGAATCACGTGGGCGGTGTCTCACATACTGTTTTCAGGGTAGCTAATATGTCTCATGAGATCTGATGGTTTTATCAGGAGTTTCCACTTTTGCATCTTTCTCATTTTTTCTCTTGCTGCCACCATGTAAGAAGTGCCTTTGCCTCCTGTCATGGTGCTGAGGACTCCCCAGACATGTGGAACTGTAAGTACAATTAGACCTCTTTTTATTCCCAGTCTCAAGTAAGTCTTTATCAGCAGCATGTAAATGGACTAATACAGTAAATTGGTAATAGGAGTGGGGTGTTGCTGAAGAGATACTCAAAAATGTGGAAGCGACTTTGGAACTGGGTAACAGGCAGAGGTTGGAACAGTTTGGAGGGCACAGAAAAAGACAGGAAAATGTGGGAAGGTTTAGAACATTCTAGAGATTTGTTGAATGGCTTTGACAAAAATGCTGATAGTGATTTGGACAAGAAGGTCCAGGCTGAGATGGTCTCAGATGGAGATGAGGAATTTTTGGGAACTGGAGCAAAGGTGACACTTGTTATGTTTTAGCAAAGAGACTGGCGACATTTTTTCCCTGCCCTAGAAAGTTTTGAAACTTTGAACTAGAGAGAGATGATTTAGTCTATATGGCAGAAGAAATTTCTAAGCAGTAAAGCATTCAAGAGGTGACTTGGGTGCTTTTAAAAGCATTCTGTTTTAAAAGGGAAACAGCATAAAAGTTCAGAAAATTTGCAGCCTGAAGATGCAGTATAAAAGAAAACCCCACTTTTTTGAGGAGAAATGCAAGCTGGCTTCAGAAATTTCCATAAGTAACAAGGAGCCAAACGTTAACTCCCAAGACAATGGGAAAAATATCTCCAAGATGTCATAGATCTTCATGGCAGCCCCTCACATCACAGACCTGAAAGCCTAGGAGGAAAAAAAGATCTCATGGGCCAGGCCCAGGGTCCTCATGCTGTGTGTAGCTTAGGTCTTGGTGTCCTTCATCCCAGCTGCTGCAGCCATTGCAAAAAGGGGCCAAGGTATAGCTAAGCCAATGGTTCCAGAGGGTGCAAGCCCAAACCTTGGCAACTTCTATGTGGTGTTGATCCTGCAGGTGCATAGAAATCAAGAATTGAGGTTTAGGAACTTCCACCTACATTTCAGAAGATGTATGGAAATACCTAGATGCCCAGGCAAAAGTGTGCTGTAGGGGCAGAGCCCTTAAGGAGAACCTCTGCTAGGGCAGTGCAGAAGGGAAATGTGGGGTTGGAGCCCCCACACAGAGTCCCTACTGGGGCTCTGCCTAGTGGAGCTGTGAGAAGAGAGCCACCATCTTCCAGGCCTCAGAATGGTAGATCCACCGACAGCTTGAATCACGTGCATGAAAAATCCACAGACACTCAATGCTAGCCCCTGAAATCAGCCAGGAGGAGGGTTATACCCTGCAAAGACAAAGGGGGCAGAGCTTCCCAAGTCTATGGGAACCTACCTCTTGGATCAGAGTGTCAACGTGACCTGGATGTGAGACATGGAGTCAAAGGAGATTATTTTGGAGAACTAAAATTTGACTGCCCCACTGAATTTCAGACTTTCATGAGGCCATAGCCCCTTTGTTTTGGCCAATTTCTCCCATTTAGAAGACCTGTATTTACCCAATACCTGTACCCCATTGTATCTAGGAAGTAACTAGCTTGTATTTGATTTTATAGGCCCACAGGTGGAAGGAACTTGCCTTTTCTTCAGTTGAGACTTTGGACTGTGGACTTTTGGGTTAATGTTGAAATGAGTTAAGACTTTGGGAGACTGTTGGGAAGGCATGATTGCTTTTGAAATATGAGAAGATGAGATTTGGAGAGGCTAGGGTCAGAATGATATGGTTTGGCTCTGTGTCCCCACCCAAATCTCATCTTGAATTGTACTCCCATAATTCCCACATGTTGTGAGAGGGACCTGGTGGGAGATAATTTGAATCATTGTGGTGGTTTCCTCCATACGGTTCTCGTGCTACTGAATAAGTCTTGCAACATTTGATGATTTTATCAGAGGTTTCCGCTTTTGTGTCTTTCTCATTTTTTCTTTTGCTGCCATCATGTAAGAAGTGACTTGCAACTTCCACTATAATTCTGAGGCCTCCCTAGCCATGTGGAACTGTAAGTACAATTAAATCTTTTTTCTTCCCAGTCTTGGGTATGTCTTTATCAGAGGCATGAAAACGAAATAATATACTGAAGAAGTCCTAAATTAATGAAGAGATATATGCGCTTATGAATTGATATACGTGCTTATGAATTGATATACATGCTTATATATTGTAAAGATGTACGTGCTTATATATTGTAAAGATGTCAGTTCTTCCCCAAATAATCCACTGATTAGATGGAATCTCAAACAAAACTCTCTCAGGCTTTTTGGTAGATATCAATAATACTATACTCAAATTTATATAGGAAATCTAAGGAACTGAAATAACCAAAATACTTGAAAAAGAGAAATTTCTAGGATCATAATGATACAAACAACTAAATATATAAGTAAATGGAGGACAGGGATATATCTCTTCATGACAGAATAAGTCTGAGTAACAAATGTAAAATTAATGATAAAAATAGAAGATTAGTATTAAAACCCCACATTAATAATTTTCACAAGCAATGTCCACTGGGATGATGCTAACGTTAGTGGGTAAAAATTTAAGCAGAAAGAGATATCTCATAGCTTCAAATGTCCCTCTCAAAATATTAAATGTTTACAAGGGGAAAAAAGTAACAATGGAGAATAATTGCAGACAGTACCTTAACCAATGATCAAGTTAACATCACCAGTAACACATATCTTCACCAAGAACTACCCAATACAAGAGAGTAGGAAGGACATATCAGAGTTGTGGCATTGTTTCCAATAATATATAAGGTATATGTAATAATGGAGACACTTCAGAAGAAAACAAATTGGAGGACATTCTATAATGTAACTGACCAGAATTCTTCAAAAGTTTCTAGGTGATGTGGTTTGGCTGTGTCCTCACTCAAAGCTCATCTTGTATTCCCACATGTTATGGGAGGGACTTGGTGGGAGGTAATTGAATCATGGGGGTGGTTCTTCCCCATGTTGTTCTCCTGATAGTGAATATGTCTCATGAGATCTGATGGTTTTAAAAGGCAGAGTTTCCCTGCACAAACTGTCTCTTTGCCTGGTGACATCCATGTATACTGTGTCTGTCCTGCAGACTCTGGACAAGCGATGGATGAAAGAAGTACGCAGATATTTTGTGTGAGCGTGACTAAGGGACTGCTCAGCTTAGAGATGCTGAAGAGAGAGTGCAGTCTCGATAAGCCTGAGCCGCTTGTATTTATTCAGTACAGATTTTATGACAAAGGCTTGGAGCTAACACAACCTGTGGATAATTAACATTGTTATCCCCCCTTTCAAGGAGCAGTCTTGCGTGGGGATGATCAAAGGTCAGTTTCTGGACACCATAAGTAAATAAACTTATCTAGATAAACTCCTTTACACTCCCTTGCATCTACTTCTCACCCTCTGCATCAGGGTAAGGGAATTAGCTGCATTCAGCTTTTATTCTCTCCCGAAGCTTTGCAAAACCTCCCGGCCTTCCAAGAGGGTTTGCGTCTTGTCCTAGAAATTTTCTTATAATTTTTCCCACCACCCTGACTGATCTCCTACACATGTAAGATGTGGCTTGCTCCTCCTTGCCTTCCACCATGACAGTGAAGCCTCCCCAGTTACGTGGAATAGTAAGTCTGTTAAACCCTTTTTCCTGGATAAATTACCCAGTCTTTGTATTGTATTTATCAGCTGCACAAAAAGAGACTAATACAGTAAATTGGTACCAGTAGAGTGGGGTGCTGCTGTAGATCCCTGAAAATGTGGAATCGACTTTGGAACTGGTTTACAGGCAGGGGTTGGAATAGTTTGGAAGGCTTAGAAGAAGACAGGAAAATTTGTGAAAGTTTGAAACTTCCTGGAGACTTGTTGAATGACTTTGCCCAAAATGCTGATAGTGATATGGACAATAAAGTCCAGGCTGAGGTGGCCTCAGATGGAAATGAGGAACTTGTTGGGAACTGGAGCAAAGGTGACTCTTGTTATGTTTTAGCAAAAAGACTGTCATCATTTTGCCTCTTCCCTAGATATTTGAATTGAGGGAGATGATTTAGGGAATTTAGTGGAAAAAATTTCTAAGCAACAAAGCATTCAAGAGATAACTTGGGTGCTGTTAAAGGCATTCAGTTTTAAAAGGGAAGTGGATCATAAAAGTTCAGAAAATTTGCAGCCTGACAATGGGATAGGAAACAAAATCTCATTTTCTGAGGAGAAATTCAAGCCAGCTGCAGAAATTTACATAAGTAGCGAGGAGACAAGTGTTAATCACAAAAACAATTGGAAAAGTGTCTCCAAAGCATGTCAGAGACCTTTGTGGCAGCCCTTCCCATCATGGACTTGGAAATTTAGGGGGAATAAATGGTTTTGTGGACTGGGTCCAGGGTCTCTCTGCTCTGTGCAGTCTAGAGACTTGGTCCCCTGCGTCCCAGCCATTCTAGCCATTAATAAAAGCAGTTAAGGTACAGCTTGGGCTATTGCTTCAGATGGTGGAAGCCCCAAGCCTTGGCAGCTTCCACATGGTGTTGATCCTGCACATGCATAGAAGTGAAGGATTGAGGTTTGAGGACCTTTGCCTAGATTTCAGAGAATGTATGGGAATGCCTGGATGCCCAGGGAGAAGTTTGCTGCAGGAGTAGGGCCCTCATGAAGAAACTCTGATGGGCAGTGCAGAAGGAAAATGTGGGGTCAGATGCCCCGCACAGAGTCCCCACTGGGGCACTGCCTACTGGAGCTGTGAGTAGAGAGCCACCATCCTCCAGACCCAAGAATGGTAGATCCACTGACAGCTTGCACTGTGTGCCTGGAAAAGCCACAGACACTCTATGCCAGCCCGTGAAAGAAGCCAGGAGAGGGGCTATACCCTGGAAAGACACAGTGGTGGAGCTGCCCAAGGGCATGGGAGCCCAACTCTTGCATCAGTGTGACCTGACTGTGAGACCTGGAGTCAAAGGAGATTATTTTGGAGCTTTAATATTTGACTGCACCACTGGATTTCTGACTTGCATGGGGCCTGTGGCCCCTTTGTTTTGCCAATTTCTCGTATTTGAAATGGCTGTATTTACTCATTGCCTATACCCCATCATATCTAGGAAGTAACTAACTTGCTTCTGATTTTACAGGCTCATAGGTGGAAGGGACTTGCCTTGTCTCAGCTGAAACTTTGGACTGTGGACTTTTCAGTTAATGCTGAAATGTGTTAAGACTTTGGGGGACTGTTGGGAAGGCATGATTGGTTTTGAAATGTGAGGACAGGAGATTTGGGATTGGCCAGGGGCAGAATGAAATGGTTTGGCTGTGTCCCCACCCAAATCTTATCTTGAATTTCCACATGTTGTCAGAGGGACCCAGTGGGAGATAATTGAATCATGGGAGTGGGTCTTTCCTGTGTTATTCTTCTGATAGTGAATATGTTTCATGAGATCTGATGGTTTTATAAGATGGAGTTTCCCGACACAAGCTCTCTCTTTGCCTGCTGCCATCCATGTAAGACTTGACTTGCTCCTCCTTGCCTTCTGCCATCCATGTAAGACTTGACTTGCTCCTCTTTGCCTTCTGCCGTGATTGTGAGGCCTCCCCAGTCACGTGGAACTATAAGTCCATTAAGCCTTTATTTCTTTATAAATTATCCAGTCTTTTGTATGTCTTTATCAGCAGTTTGAAAATGGATTAATACACTAGGTCATGAAAAATAAGGAAAAATTAATACTGTTTCAAATATGGAGGCTAAGAAGACATGATAACTAAATGTATTGTGGAATAACTAATTATATTCAAGAAAAGAACAAGACAATGAGTGGGAAAACTGGTGATAATTGAATAAATTCTCTAGTTTAGCTGAGAGTATGGTACCAGAGTTATTTTCTTGTGTTGATACTCATGGTAATGTAAAATGTTAACATAGGGAGCCATTGGGTGAAGGATATATAGAGGTACTTCCCTCTATTTCTACAACTCTTCTGTAATCTAAAATTAATCTCAAAATAAATAGTTAAAATGAAGCCAAAATCTAAACGACCAAAAAGTGAATAAATAGAAAAAAATCTACATATCCTCACCTTTCCATGTTCAACATTTTTCAGAAGAAGACATACAAATGCCAAGAATTATATAGAAAGTGCTCAAGATAACTAATCATCAGAAAAGTATAAATTAAAACCACAAGGAGATTCCACTTTATACTAGTAAACATGGCTGTTACTCAAAGGACAAAAAATAATAGATGTTGGTGAGGATGCAGGGATAGAGTTACACTTATACATGGCTGTTGGGGAAGTGAATTACTGCAACTCTGTGGAAAACAGTATGGAGATTTCTCACGAACTAAAAGTAGAACTACCTTTCGATCCTGCAATCCCACTACTATTTATCTACCCAAAGGTAATAAAATCATTATATCACAAAGACATCTACACTTGCAGGTTATCACAGCACTATTCACAATAGTAATGACATGGAATCAACTTATGTTTCCATGAACAAATTGTTGGACAAAAAATTATGGTATACAATGAATACTATTCAGTCATGTAAAAGAAAGAAATCATGTCTTTTGCAGCAACTTGGACAGAACTGAAGGCATTATCTTAAGTGAAACAACTCAGAAACAGAAGGTAAAATCCCACATGTTCTCATTTATGAAAACTAAATAATGTGTACACATGGACATAGAGTGGGGAATATTAGACATGGAAACTCAGAAGCATAGGAGGGTGGGGGAGAGGTGAGAGATGAGAAATTACATAATCGGTACAATGTACATTATTTGGGTGATGGTTACACTAGAATATCTGACTTCACCACTACACAATATATCCATGTTGTGTAGTATAACAAAACTACACTTGTACCCCTTAAATGTATACAAATAAATTTAAAAAAAATTAAAAAATACATACACTCCATATTCTTCTAGAAATGTGGAATATATTTTTATTTTCCTAAGCCTTATATAATACTGCATACTCTTTTTATCTATTCAGATAGACTGAAGTGATGGTAAACTGATGTTCATTGATTAAAATTTGTATGCTTTGAAACATGTGACCCAAAGGTCCAAATCGTGTAAGAAACATTTCATAAAGTACTTTATTTTTGTAAAATATAAATTTCTGGGAAATAATTTCTACTTTAACTTTTTTTCTCTTACTGGATTGTTAGTTATACTTTAGGTGATTAGGCTGGTAAAGTGCAGGCTAGCTACAGAAGTATATGCTCATTATCTTTAAAAGTTTAGCATTTTTTGGTTGTCTGGATAATGTGAATATGTTTGTTTGCTTACATCCACTATATTTTTCCCCAACACCATAACGTTTCTCTAAGGCAAAACAATTTCAATGTGAACTTCTTGGTTTAAAAATATGTCTGTTAATTTTTTTTTCTTTTTTACTGATCCAACTGGGGAACAAGTTAGTCTATGAATCCTTTAATCCTCCTCCCATAAAGAGATTTAAATAAAGCTTGTTCTTTTAAAATAGATGTGTATTTATGACTGTATTCTCAAATAAAATGCTGTGCAAATGACTCTGAGTGACTTTTGAGGTTAGGTTATAACATGCCATGAATCTTCCAGTAGTTCTCTCTGGGATTCTCTGTTACAATGTACAAAGGCCAGCTACCAAATGATCACTATATGAAAGGACCACAGAAAGTGACTACAAAAAGAGAAAGAGAGAGAGACCCAATAATTCCACTGGTTTTAGTGTCCAGATATTTGAATCTTTTCATTCTAGTGCAAAACATGTGAGGGAAGAAGCCTTCATGAGGACTGCAGACACCTTTTGTTGTGAATGTATGAGTTAACAAATAAGAATTGCAGTTGAGTGTAGGCAACTTCCATATTCATGAGCAAAATAAATGATAGCTAGTGTTTTAAGTCACGGTTTTGGTATAGTTTGTTTTACATCCATAGATAACCGAAAAAGGAAATTATTTAGAATCATCTATAGGACTGTTACTGCATTTCGATACATCACATTTTGTTCCAACTAATAGCCTTAAATCTTCAAATCTTGAAAGAGAGAATGTGTCTGTGATTGTCTCTCTGTCTTTTATCCTGAGATAATCTTTCTGTACCTCAAAGGCTTTACTTTCATCAACAGCTAAATTTGTCAAAACTGTTTTCTTACCCAATGTACTTAACTGAGTTGTTTATATTAATGAAAAAGAGTTTTGCATAACTTATCTTTCTTTTTTTTTTTTAGTATTTGAAGAGATTTATTCTGAACCAAATATGAGTGACCATGGCCAGTGACACAGCCCTCAAGGAGGTCCTGAGAACATGTGCCTGTAAAGATTTTTTTTAATTGGGGTATGGGGAAGATACCAAGTCAAGATGCATGTGGTTACAAATAAGAATTTTTAAAAAGGCAGAATAAACATCTTGTAATAAACTTAATAAGAAATATGTAAAAGAAGAAAACCATATTGAAATGTATATCATGTTCTTAAATAGAAAAATTCAGTATAACAATATCAGCTCTTCCTTAGTTAATCTACTACTTTTATGTGATCCTGATAAAACGGCCAACAGGAACTAAAGTTAGACAAGCTGATTATAATGTATCTATGGGGAAAATAAAATTCAAGAATGAACATAGAATTCTAAACAGGGAAGATAATAAGGAAAGAATGTAATTAAAACACTGTGCTGCTATCACATGAATAGACATATCAATGAAACAGATTAGAAAGTCCAGGAATGGACACAAACAAACCATACAGGAATTAAAATAAAAAATGAATTTTCTAATCAATGGAGAAAATATGGATTATTCAATAAATGGTATTGAAACATCTGACTAGTAAAGCAGGAAAAAAGAAACACATTTGGATTAATACCTTATATTATATATCAAGAAAAAGTCCAAGTTGATCAAATATCTGAATCCTAAAACCAAAACCATAAAAGCACTAAGAAAAAAATGGAAGAATTTTGTTTAATCTCAAAGTTGGAAAGGTCTTTCTATACGTGAAGGAAAACCCTGAAGTCACAAAGGAAAATATTGATAAATCCAACTCTGTAGAAATAAAAATGCATACATAAAACATCCAGTATAAATCAGAAGATAAATGACAGACTGGGAAAAAGTATTTGCAACTCATATTCAAAGGCTTAATTTCTTTAACGAATAAGAAACAAAATCAATGATTCAAAGAAAAACATGAAGAAGAAATAGCAAAAGATAATTTGTAGAAAGGAAAATCAAGCAATTATAAAAATTAAGGGGTATTCAATCTCAGTACTTATTTTTTAAAAATGTTAATCAAAACTACAATGAGCTGTAAGTTTTCATCTATTGCATTATCAAAGAACAAAAGTTTGATAATTCACCAGATTGCTCTGCCAGTTTTAGGGTTATTGTCCCTCAGCTCCAATCCTACCTTGTGAAACTGTGACGCTGGTGCTGGCACTCTGCACCCCACATTCATCATTGCCATCTGACTCCATGGTAGGCTCAGCCAATGAGAGGTACAAGAGGTAGAGAGGAAAGCTGAAAGAGGAAAAAGGGACTTATTCCTCCCGGTCCGCTTCCTGTTCTGTCTATTTCACCTCAGCAACTTCTTTCACCTGCAGCATCAGTTCTTAGCCACTGAAGCAGCTGAGTCCAGTTTGCAGTTTTTCCACCACTTGCCAATTAAGCCTGATTATTCTGCCCTCAGAGAACCATCACTAGCCAACCAGTGCTCCCTGCCAGAAGTCTGGTCGCAGCCCCAGCGGATCCCTCCTCCAAGCTCACGGTATCAGATGAACCATACTCCGTGCTCAGAGATATGAGTTTCAATACTGGAGATCCCTCCTCTAAGTTTCTCAATTTTAATAATTTCAACTTATTCACTTGTTCTCCTTACCCCTAGAGATGGCGGTTGTTTTCTGCAATTGCTACCTCCCTGATACCTTAGTATTCCATTCTTGCCTTAATTTTCTTCTTAACAACTTTACACCTACTCAATTATCTTTCTGAAGGCTTTCGTTTAAGCAAGTTTCCTGGTAACTTGCTTTATTGTTTGGGTGTCTTTTGACAGAAAAAATTTTAGCTGTGACATGCCAGTCAATATTGTATTCTCTATATTTTAAATAAGAAAAGCTACTCAAATGCTGCCATAACTGCAGACTATAATCTCATTTCTGGGTTATGTTTTTCCTTTTAAAACCTTAGGCAAGATTTGCAGTATCTGTTTCAAGCCATAGAGACATTGGAGCCCAGATTATAAAATTCTATTTTTCAGCCTTACCACAGATTCACTGTAAGAAACTATAAAAATTGCTTAAATTTGGAGATGACATGATAACACATCTAGGAAATATGACCTTCATTTACATCATGTTCTTATTCCTCTACTATTAGCCTCTTGGTGCCTAAAAATTGACATGCAGCAACTTCAAATCTCAAAAGCTAAAATAGAGGTGAATATTTGAAGGTAAAAGTTTTTAAAGTATCAGTTGCACATGGAAGTAATTGAGAGGTGCTATAAAAAGAGGAAGGAAGTATTAAACTTAGCTCTCTTTTCACCTCTGTGGTGACTTGATACTCAGAATAATCTACACTTACAAGATATTTTCTTGGCTCTCTCCTGGCTTCTGACATCACAGATTACAGACAGAAAGGAATAAAGAATACTTAAATAATGGTGTCAGTAAATGGTATTAAATTTTTCTCTAATATCTGTGTGTCATATACTTAGTCAAGTAAAAGCTGAATTAAAATTTAAAAAAATATATTTTTAAATATTTCCTCTTATTTCCATGCTCTTAATTGATGTTAGTGGCTTTAGGTACATTTTAAGACTTTGTACATTACTTAACTCATTTGGTTATCACCCTTTAGCCAATGTATTAGTTACCCAGTTTTACCAATGTGCTATCTGAATACCCTGAAAATAGAAAAAAGATGACAGTGACTGTTTCCATCAAATTGTGCTATTAGAATTTTAAATAAATAGGAAATAATTAAATATCTACAAAGTCATAACAACTTCTAACTCATTCTCAATAGATGATGCTGTTTGAAACTTTTTTAATTCTGGAAAATTATAAATAACCTAGAGATAAATCAATTCTGAATTGATAATTGTTAAAATACCCAGACATTCTGATGTAATCATTAATTGAATGTAATGCCATAAATGCACATTTACATGAAGCAATATTTATCCCATATTAAGTGAAAAAAATGCTTTAAAACAACAATAAATTGCACCTCTCCTACAGTAAGAGAGAATAGATTTTCCCTCCAATCTTAAAATTAAAAAATAAAAACAAAAGTATGCAAAAAATATGAAAGTACAGTTTTCAGATAGTAAACAATAGGCAGCAAAAAACTGTTACATCTGAGAGAAATGCTTAAAAGCATGCTTGGAAACAATTAAACTGGTGACAAAGTATTTACATGGATACCAAAGCAATGTCCAACACTAAAAGAATACAATAAAACTCTGGACCCAATAATGTAAAACCACAATGTTCATTACCCAATCAAGAATTCAACAGGCATGCAAAGAAGCAGAAAAACATGACTCTTACCCAGGAAAAAAATAAACTGCTAGAAACAGAACCAAGAATTATCAACATAATAGGGTTATCAACCACAGATGTTAAAAAAAATTTATAAATAGGTACCACATTTAAGACAGTAGAGAAAAAGATGAATATAATGATGAGAGGCATAGGATATATGTAGAATGGCTCAAATAGAGTTCCATCCATTTAAAACAATATCTAAAATGAAAAATACACTGCATTGGATTAACAGCATATTAGACATTGCAGAAGAGACTAGTGATATTGAAAACAAAACAATATAAAATATCCAAATGAAACATAGAGAAAAATAAGAGTTAAAAACAAACAGAGCCTTGTTGGTTAGTGTGACACTATCAAATTGTGTAATACTGTCTACTGGTCTCAGAAGAAGAAGTAGGAGAGTACCAAAAGTTGAATAAATAAGGGCTTTAATAATTTTTTTATCACAGATGATATGCTGTTTTATGTACAAAATTTTTTAAAAATCTACAAAAAAGCTTTGAGAACTATTAAATACTTTTATCATGTTGATGAATGCAAGCAATAAACAAATGAATATTTAAATGAATGAAAACCAACTCTCCACACAGCAATATCAAATTTAAGAAATTTTTAGGGATATATTTAACAGGAAGTGTGCAAGTTTTGCACAATGAAAAGTATGAAATATTGCTAAGGGAAATTATGGAAGACCTAAGTGAATTAAGAACAGTAGTATCATTATGGATCAGAAGACCCAATATTGTAAAGATTTCAAATCTCTCTAAATTTATTTACAATTTTAAAGTCATCTAAACCAAAATGGAAATCAGCAAGCCTCTCTTAAACTTTATAGAAAAACAATGTTGGATAATTAAAATTACCTGATTTCAAGACTTATTGCAAAGCTATATCAACAAAAGCAGTGTGGTATTGATATAATGGTAGAAATATAGACCAGTATAAAATAATAGGAAGGCCAAAATAGAAAAACACACATAGGGTAAATTAATTTTTCATAAAACTACCAAGGTAATTCAATGCATAAAGGATGAACTTTCAAGACATTTTGATGAAACTATTAAATATCTAAATGCATAAAAATGAACCTACATGTTACCAAATTCTATACACAAAACTAAATCAGTATAAATAATGGATCTAAGTGTAAGGGTTACAACTACAAAAAATATATTAAAAAATTGAGCAGAAATATTTGTAGTAAGCAAATATTTTTTGATAGGACACAATATTTATAAATAATAAAAGATAAAAGACAGATGAACTTAAATTAATTAAAACTTAAATTAAAAACTTTTAAAATGTTTTTAGCTAAGATACAATAATAGGACTAGATTTATCCTTTACCCCAAAATAACAATAAAACCATTACCACATGTGAAACCATAGTTGTTAAGACATAGGTTATCAGACAATTAAGGTTAGTGATCGGAGAGAGAAAATAATTGAACAAAGTGAGTCATATGTTGGCCCAGCTTACTGCATGGAGAAAGTACCCAGCCAGCGATTTGAGGATGGAGAGTCCATGTGGAACTTAGTATTCTTGTCTCTTTAAGAAGATAAATCTAGGAGACCAAGGAGACCAAGGCAGCAATTGTTAGAAAGGCAGAATACGAGAGAGAACAACACCACCAACAAAAAAGATTAGGAGGAACAATTCCTAGTAAGAAATTTATGAAAGTATTAAGGAGAAAAAGCCCCAAGCTCACGTGGGACTGGGAATCAATCCTATTCCCAAGAACTAAATTCAAAAGCTTCAAAATTTGTTCAGAATAATATCCATAAAGTTTTTGAATCTGTAGGAGTCACAATTCGTCCTAATCTAAAGGCTTCTCTGCCTCCACCTAAAACAGCTCTAAATAAAGGTCCTGAAGAGTTAAACAATATCCAAGAAATCTAACCGCACCCCAGAACAAAGCTCAGTAGTATTTACTGGAATACAAAAATTTGCAGTATGAGATAAAATTCCTCACGTCTGTTTTTGATGAAAAACTACAGTCATGCAAATAAGCTGAAAGGTACAACCCACAATAAAATGAAAATCAACTGATAGAAAAATACCCCCAAAAGACACAGATGGAGTATTATAAATGAATGTTTTATCTTGTATTATAATTGTACTCTATATGTTTAACAAGCTACAGGAAAGGCCGAATTAGACTTTATGTTATGTAGAATTAGGGAAGATATAAAAAAGACTCAACTCCCACACACCCAACCCTGGGCCACTCCTGAAAGTGCACTCAGGTTGCATCTGGAGTTCGTCCTGAGGGCTGGAGCAGGCAGTGTCCATCCTTGGTGCAGAAGCTACTGCCCTGGAGCTGTCTGCTTGGGTGATCCAGGCAGTGTAGTTCCCCTTAGACTGTGAGAGCCCAGCCCTACCCTGTATCACCTCTGCAGTTCCTGAGAGATGTTCCCCTTCTTCCCCAATGTCATTGCCAATTACAAGACCTAGAAGCTAAAAGCATGCTGGGCAAACACACAGGGTGAGGAAGAGGCAGTTTTTTTGTGACTATGAGGGGTGTGGCAAAACCTTCATCAGGAACTACCATCTGTCCCTTGATCTTGATTCACACGGAAGAAAAGCCATTTCTGCAGCTATTGGCTGTGGTCAAAAATTCAAAACAGAATCAAATCAGTAAAAATAATGTGTACGTAATTTTGAACTTTGGAACATGAGCTTTAAGAAACATTGCAGCTGAAAATTTTTCAGTGCCAGTATATTGGTGAAACACTCTTCAAGAAAACCATGGAGGATGTGGGAGACACTTTGCTTCACCCAGCAGGTGGAAAGGAAGGAGAAAGGTTCAGAGGGTTCTGTGTGTCAGACAAGACTTTCCTCTGAGGTAAAACCATGGATAGAGCTTCTTGAAATGTGAGAGAAACCCAAAGAGACAGTATCACATGAAGCATGAGAGGAAACATGTGAAATATGTCTCTGAAAACATTCAAATGCAAAGATTGTCTTAAGCAGCACATGAAAACTCGTGCCTCCAAAAGGGATGTATGCTGATGGCGAAGAGAAGGCTGTGGTAAAACCTTCATAACTGTTTAAACTCCAGAACCATATTTTCTCTTTTCATGAAGCGGAGCATTCATTTATGTGTGAATATGCTGGTGGTGGCAAAGGTTTGCAATGAAACAAAGTCTCAGTAGTCATGCATGTACATGATTCTGATAGGAAAATAAAATGACCAAAATAAAACAATCTTATGGAAAATAGTTTTGCTTCTCATGTCATTGCATATATCCCTCCTAAACAAAACAGGAACAAGGCTTATCTTTGCCTACAAATGGAGAGTCACTGAATTGTATGAAGACAAGGTGCTCTGCGCAGTTGTGATACTTACCCCCAGCTAAATCTCAGATTGCTTTGTTTAAAGAACTATAGACTGAGGAACTTAGCTATTTCCTGTCAGAAGCATGTTTTTTTCCTTTATAAATCACTACTGCAGTGGCTCATACCTAAACCCAGCTACTTGGGAGGCTGAGGTGGGAGGATCCCTTGAGCCCAGGAGTTTGAGGCTGCAATAATTCTTCCACTCCACCCCAGCCTGGGTGCAGAGTGACATCCAACCCTACCCTGCACCTTGTCTCTAAAAAAAAAAAAAGATAAATAAAAATAAAATCACTGACGTAGAAAATAAAGCCCAAAGGAAATTTCTAGAGATTCTAAAAAACATTCTGAAATTTGGAATACACAGCAAAAGATTCCATAAGATTAGATATTGCAGAATACAAGATTCATAAGTTGATAAATTTTATACATAAATAATTAAAAAATCCAATATGAAACACAGACAGAAAAAAGACTGAAAAAATAAAAGGGCATCAGTGGACTGTGGAACAACTCTACAGGACTGAGAACATGTGAAATTAAGCTATTCATAAATTTTGAATTTTTAAAACTCTTAATAAATAATGCTGAATACTTTTGAAATTTGATATAAACTGTAAACTCACAGATCCAAGAAGCTCAAAGAACCTCAAGCACAAGTCTGAAATCAAAACTAGACAAAACACGAAGATATATCATAAGCAAATTTCCTAAAGAGTGATGACAAAATCTTAAAAGCAGCTATGGGCTACAGTAAAAAAAACCAAACAAACAGCAAATGTGATTTCTTGTCAGAAACAATGGATCAGATATATTCCTTAAAGTGTTGAGGGGGAAAAAAGAGATATACCTAAAATTATGTCTCCTATAAAAATTCATTTTAAAATTAAAGGCAAAATAAAGACTTTTCAGACATACAAATACTTAAAGACTGTATTACCAACAGATCTAGGTTACCTGAAATGCCAAAGATGTTGGCATTTTTGACCACAGCCAATAGTTGCAGAGATGGCTTTTCTTCGGTGTGAATCAAGATCTAGGGACAGATGGTAGTTCCTGATGAATGTTTTGCCACACCCCCCATAGTCACAAAAAAACTGCCAAAGACATTAAGACAGATGAAAATGATACCAAATGGGATTCCAGATCCACAGAAAGGAATGAAAAACACCAGAAATTGAAACTACGTAGGTAAATATAAAGACACTTTCCTTGTTATATGAAATGTTACAAATACAATTAATGTATTGAAACAAAATAATCTATCATGGAGTTTAAACCTATGTAAAAGTAACATAGAGAAATAAACTATGTCTCTATATACTAGTTATGAACAATTGGAAATGAAAATGTTTCTATGTGTGTGTATATATTTGGGTGTGTATACATACACACGGAGACATTTTAATTTCTTTCTATATATATAGGCAAGAGCATCAAAAATGAAATACTTAGAGATAAAGCTGACAAAATATTTGAAAAGCATATACGGTAAAAACTGAAAAATGTTTCAGAGAGAAATTTGAAGAAAAATGAAGAACTTTATGTGTCTATGGACTGGATGACTAATATTATTTAGATATCAATTTTCCCCAAATCAATCTATAAATTAAAGGCAATTGTATTCAACATTGCAGCAGATATTTAATAAAATAATGCTGGTTTTAAAATTCATGTGGAAATGGCAAGGAAATTGAATAGTTAAAATCAATTTTGAAATAAAAGGAGCAAAGTTGGATAAATTACACTGCCTGATTTCAATACTTATTCTAAAGCTTCTCTAGGAAAGAAAGGATGGTATGGGTGTCTAAATAGACAAATAAGTCAAAGGAACAGAAATAGACACAACCATGTAAGTCTATTTTCCAGAGTTGCAAATGCAACTTAGTGAAATAAGGATAGTTTTTACCAAAAAGTCTTGCTGAAAATTTGAATATCCATATTCAAAAAATTAAGCTGGTCCCAAAATTACAGCATGTACAATAATGAGCCCAAAATGCATTACAGGCTTAGAAGCAAAGCAAAAACTGAAACCACCCCAACTTTTAGAGTAAAACATAGGAGAACATATTTATGACCTTAGACTTTGTATGTAAACCTTAGATAATACATCATAAGCTCAGTTCCACAAGTTATTTAAATTGAATACATTTCTGTTGATATACATTGAATAAATTAAAAATAAAAATCAACCACTTAGACTTCATAAAAACTAACAACTTTGCTTGTCAGAAGACACTGTTAAGAAAATAAAAAATAAGTTACTGACTAGGATAAACTATTTGCAAATCACATATTTTAGAAAATGTTTTGTATCAAAATATAAAAAAACTCAAAATTCAATGATAAGAAAAAAATTCAAATAAATATAGGAAAGCAAATAGGAGAAATAACACATGAATAGTAACGATTCCAATATCAGCAGAAACTAGAGCATTAAATTAGTCCTAACACAAGAAGACAACTAATTATATATATATGCTTACACACAGACACACACATAAATTTGCTGCATAAATGAGAATGCCTCTAGTCAGAGGGAATCAGGTTGTAGAATTGTCATTTCTTGCCTTACAATTTCTTCCAGTTCTTTCTTTTTCTTATAATTCCCCTTCCCCTTGGTAAAATTGACAAGATGTGGAAAGTGATCACAGGAAATTTTACAGGATAATTAAAGGCATTTTTTAAAGTTAGAGAAAATCAGAAGAATATGTATAGAATGCATGTTCCTTAATTTAGATTACATTTTAAACTTCCAATAGAATGAATATAAGGGCTCCCAGAGATAAGAACCCTCATTTTTTTTCCCATTACAATCCTTTTGAATTTTTTTTACAACTCAATTATTAGTCAGTTTTTCTAACTGGTTTTGATGAATCCCATCTTCTCCCCCTAAATTGCTATGTATTAGCATTTACATCTCATCTTTCTAGTAATCCTGAGATTTAAAGGCAGAGCTGCCATCCTGAAAATAAGTAATTAACATGTGCTTTCTCTAATACTCAATCGTGGATATTATTTTTCTAATTTTCTTGTGCGTTTTTTCCTCCTTTCTAAAATTTATTTTATTTCCCATATAAGGGATTCTGCAATTTCTGTTCCTTGGCGAGCCAACCCTAACAATGCAGTAATGATTAGATATGCTGCTAGACCCAGGAGTGTTACAATCCTTGCTTCTCTATCTTTCTCATTTGCCCTTTAATTCCCTTCCTCACCAGTGGGGCAGTGTAGCATCAACATGTCATATAAAATTTATTACTTTGAAGTGCCTTAGACATAGCATAAGAACAATACATGTTTAATTAAATGAAAGATGCATGGACAAGTGAACTCGGCCTGTAGGAGGTCTCTATGGATTTCACACATATTTCTAGGTAGCTGGGGGCAGTAGAATAGCATTTAATTTCTGAGAGAGGAAGTGATGCTGAGAAGACTCAAAAAAGCAAAGTACAGGCCTTAAAGAAAACTGCTCTTGGATGCCTAATTACCCTAAGCTTATCCCCACGTTCAAATCATTTTCAAATATCTGAAAGAATTGAGGAGGGCAGGTCTCAGTAGCTGAACCATAAAGAGATAAATTTAAGACCTGTATTATAAGAAAGTATATTCTTCATGTGTCACTGAGACATTGATATCTGCACAGCATTTAATGGAGTTTTGACAGTAGCTAATGATAATTTAGGTTAAAGAGTTTTTGTTAGTAGGTTTACAGCAAGACCAAAAGTGGTTTTTGTGTACATTGAAAAATAGTGTAGGATGGAGATGAAGTTTCAAATAGTTAGTTAAAAATGGGCTACCCAATAAATGGTGTGAAGAAAATTGAATATTCATTTTAAAAGTCAGAAATATTTCTCAAGCAATATTAAAAACATAAATTTCAGTAATAAATGCAAGAAAAGCTGTATTTTCAAAGAATTAGAAAAAAATATAATACTTCTAGAATTCTAAGATTTAAAAACACATTTTAATTTCAAAAACTTGAAGTCAAACAAAATGCCATCAAAAAAGATGATTGAGTAAAATAAAGTACACATATACCACAGAATTCTGTTTAATATTTTAAAAGAAATAAGTAAATTTAAACAGACTGACACGAGCAAATCTCCAAGTCATATTGACATCAAATGCAATTCAGAGAAAATTACGTATCTAATTTGGTTCATTAAAATCTCTACTAGAAACAGGGTATCAAAAAGCATGTGTGTTTATGTGTGTGGTGTTTGTAAATTAATACAGTAAGGTCTGGACATGTATAAACTAGGCTATACCAGTGGTTATTTCTAGGGAGGAAAATAGGATTATATGAAGGTACAGTGGTATTTTCACTTCCCACTACAATGTGGGAAGGTTTGACATTTTTCCCACATTGTGTTCCTCTATTATTTGAGTAGTTATAGAAACATTTTAAAAACACATGTTTTAAAATGTTATTTTTTTCTTATCATAATTTCATTCATCTGGAACTGCAGTTATTGAAGGACAGGTCAAAATTCTAGATCCATTTGACAGTTGAAAAGGAAAAATAAATACTATTGCAAAGAAGGTAGTATCCCTGGAATTATTTTACATGTTGGGTTACTTTTCTTTTATTCTGTAAGTCACAGTAAACCTATTATGATGGTTTCTTACATAGATTTTTAAGGAATTGTACAAAATTGGATAAGAAGATTGCAATTCTAGGTAATAACATGTGAATTATTTTACCAATTGGAAATTCTTGAGACCTCCATCACTATATAAGTGACATATTGCAAAATCCCTTGATATAAAAGGGTATGAGAGAGTTAAGAAATATAGATTCATCTTAATATCACAAATAAGAATTTAAAGGAATGCAATTTTTTACTTCCACTGTTGTGCTAACTTCAGTTCTGGTAAGTTTTGAGTATCTAAAGCACTTTTAACTGTGTTCAACTTTAATGTATGACAAGTATTTGATTTTGTTATTCATCTTGCTGTATAAGAACTATGCCTGAAGGCCATAAAATGCATTCTATTTTAGAGTCTGAAATATCCATCATAAACTCAACTTATTAAAACTCAAAGAGATAAAAGTTTCTATGTAAATTATTATAATACAAAGGGAAATAATTCCATAGCCTGGTTAGAAGATAAGCCCTGCATTTGGGAATAGGCTTAAAGGGTTAGCAAGCATTGATGCATTTCACATTGCCCCTCATAGAGGAGAATTGCCATAGAAAGCCTCAGAAAGAGAATGAGATATATGCTGCCTTCACACATTTAAGAAAAAGTCCAATTTAAAGATTTTTAAGTGTTCATTTTAATTAATAGTGAAGCAGACATTTTATATTTTCTTTCTATTTCCTTCTATGATTTCAGCCTGCTGCCTTTCTGTTTCCTAGAAAAAATACAATTTAGTAATATATTCTTATTTTAGAGAAAGACATAATTATAGGTTCATATAATGTTTGTTCCAAATGGGATCTTAGAACTTAGTTTTCTCATTTCCTTATTTTACAGATTGTAAGTTAAAAATTATTTTAGGCCGGGAGTGGTGGCTCATACCTTTAATTCCAGCACTTTGGGAGACCAAGGTTAGTGAATCACTTGAGCCCTGTAGTTTAAGACCAGTCTGGGCAACATGGTGAAACCCCGCATCTCTACAAAAAATTATCTGGGCTTAGTGTCACGTGCCTGGAGTCCCAGGTACACAAGATGCTGAGGTGGGAGGATGACCTGAGCCCAAAGAGTCAAGGCTGCAGTGATCTGTGCCTGGGCAACAGAGTGAGACCCTGTTTCAAAAGAAATTAAACTAAAAACAAATAAAGAATTCTTTTCTGCAGAAGGAAATAATTTCTTGTTTCTACATGACCATTATGCAGGAAATCTTGCCTAACTGCAAAACAACATGTCATTTTCTTAGTTATGTGTATAGGTGACTCATTTCTCAGTCATGAAGTACAAGCAAGCATCAGTGGGAGGATTTGGGGACCTGGGAAACATGAGATTTAGATTATAACTCAATGAGAATGTGGCTCTCCTTTTTCTCCCGGGAACAGGTTACAAAGGATCCAGAACAACAGCAACAATAAAAATTCCAAGAGAAGGAAAAAAAAAGACAAAATGAGTACTGTTCCCACAAATAATCCTTAATAATCAGTACTCTCTTGTTCACTAAGAAGAAAACATATATTACAGTGGAACATAATATTATATGTAGTTTTGAATACCATCACCATTTTTTTAGTTAAGTTATTTTTATGCTGTTAAACCATATAATCTTAGCTTCTATGGTAACAGATATTTCTGTTCAAGAATGTTATTTTGACAAAACAATGCAAAAATTGAAGATGTTTTCAGGTGATGCTGAGAATTCTGAAGTATTGCCCAAACTGGATCAAGCAAACATTGAGAGACATTATTAATGAGCCACCTGACCAGCTTTGAGACCCTCAGAAAGTTCTTTGTTAAGCAAAGCCATGCTGTGTTGAAGTTGACAAAATGAAATGAGGGAAAGGGAAAGGTGCTATGTAGCATAACCACAACTCAATTGCTAGCCAACCTCCTACACAATGTACAGTCACAACTGGTGAGCCACTATTAATATAAGACAGAGGCAGCCTTACATAAAGTATGAAGGGAAAATCTTTTCTAAAACGGAGCATAATGGAACGGTGTGCTGTTGTCAAGGTAAAAACCTCATGGCAGTATGAAATATAAAAGATCTAATTAGAATGTGCCATCTAGCTTCTTACTAACTTAAGATGCAGTTCCCAGGGAAGGGACTTAATCCCTAATTTTAGTCAAAGGGCAAATGTACAATTAAGCTAACACAAATGCTTCAGCCAATCTTTTAGGAAAATTCTCTTATCCCTGGAGTCCCTAACCCACCACAGCTTAATAAGAACTTCCTACTGCACCAAATTGCTGTTTGTCAGGCTGAAAAGAGCACAGCCCACTGAACTGCTCTACATCAGATGACACTTTGATCTGAAATAAATGTGAGTATAAAATAGACTACAGCATGTGTAGTTGCTGGAATTGAAAATAAACTTTTTTTGCGCATAAAAAATACCTCACTTATTTCTAATCCAAAGATATCTCTGCCAGCCACTCTTGGAACACTCATGTGTTCTGAGGCTTTGACCAACAAATTAATTTGAAAAAAAAAATATATGAAATAACAAGCTTTACTGAAAAGATGCTGTGAGAATAAGAAAGTTCATCATTATGGGAATGCTTGTGCCAGTAACAGCACTGGCCCAAGTCTCCCTATGTGTTAATGAACAGAGGTATTTCCAGTCCACAAAGTTGTTGGTGGGTTGAGTAGGGTTGGTTCACACAGTGTGCCCCTGTGAATAAGCAATGCTATCCTTTTTGAGGAGGAAATTTGTCTTTTGACTGCTAAGGGTTCATTAGCTCCTCTCTTTATCTTGCAGAGAGAGGAAAAGGGAATAATGAGGGAGCTTTGGAAACAAGTCTGATCTGAGAAAATGGTCTGGCTGTAGCTAATAGGTTGCATTGCTTTCTCCCAACCAACATCCATTTCAACTGAAATGCACTCAATTATGCTTATCCAAATTTTTTACCTCTAAAATGTAAAATTGATGTCACCAACATTTCAGGGAATATAGAGGAAAGTAAAAAACACAAACTCTACACTCAAACTTCCAGTTTATAAGTAAAAATTAAAAGTTCACAAATAAATATCACTCAAAGAAGAATATAAAAGCTATGAAATAGTACAAATAAAATGTAGAGGGAAATAAGAAAAAGAGATTAAACCCACCCAATCGTTCAGACCAGCCTCAAACAAATTGGATAGATAAGGAAAATCAGCCCCTTCCTCAAAACACCTACGATCACTTGCTTAAAATTTGTCACAAAAATTTAAAAATCTTCCATAAGCAAAAATGTGACCTGTGACCCTAGAGTTGCATTTGTATATCAGAGACATGGATATTTTTTAAAGCAAGCATTACAGGTGTCACTATTGGCAGATAATATAATAATTTTCTCAAAAAACTAAATGCTAATGAAGATCACTGACAAACTACTGGAATTACTCAGTGAGTTCTATAAGATGCTGGTTTACAGGTCTGAACTCTGTATTAGTGACAGAGCTATACCTGGCAAAAAACTTCTGGATACACAAGGCAAAATATTTTGTGTTACTTTTTTAGCAAAATCTCATGAGTACATTAGATTATGGTGGTTACTCAGTACTTAGCTACTTACCAAGTGTTTACTGAATGTTTATTTTGTCTTAGTGCATTTGCAGAACAGCAAGTAATAAATAAGCAGAAATTAGTCACCGACATCAAAAGCCAAAGACCAGCTGCCACTATGCATAGATATATGTACTGAGGTCCCAATGGAACTAGTTTTATTATTTATGTGTTTGTGCCTGTGTGTGTGTTTGTGTGTGTGTGATAGTCATTGAGAACAGCTCACGTTATACATTTTCTAATGAGGAACTGAAGAAATAAAGTGAATGGAGATGAATTTGTTCCCTATTTTAAAGTATCCTTCAAGGACATTCAAAGTGAGATTATATATCTAGGAAAAAATACTGTATTTGTAATATTTTTCTGTGGCCAATTTGCTTTAAAAATATAAATCATTTTAGGAGGTTTTAAAAATTGTTCTAAAGTAATTCCTATTATGGACATTTTCTGTGTGAGTAGCAACATTCCATGCATTAAAATTCAACTTCTCAAATTATTTAATTTTGGACTTCACAGAAACAACCAAATAATTAATATAAATTGTTTTTTCCTCTACTAACGTAAGTATAGTTATTATATCACAGACTCTAAGTATTCCTCAGTTGCTTATGTCAATTTCTTTTATCTTTTTTGACACAGGATCTTACTGTGTTGCCCAAGCTGGTCTCCAACTCCTGGGCTCAAGTCATCCTGCCACCTCCGCTTTGCAAGTAGTATATATCAATTTCTAATTTCATACTTCTAGACATGAAATCAGATATAGTTAAAAGCATTATTTATCTGGGTTAGATTTATTTTCTTGTGCCATTCAGGCTATGTTTGCTCTGCCTTTCCTTTAGGTTCTGAGTTCCTTTTTACATATTAGTCTATGCAAAAATAGATGTTGTTGTTTTGTTGTTGTTGTTATTGCAGCACCATTATTACTAATCACAGTATTATTTTTAAAATCTTGGGTGCATTAAGACTTCACACTCAATTATTTTATTTTTTAATCAATTGCATTTTTTAGAAGGCTTTGCTCTCTCAGTTATCCTGTTCAACACCTGCCATGTCTTGCTATCTTGCTTACTATATTTTATGAGGGAAATATTTTATTTTTCTTTGTGGTTAAACTGCTACTCTATATATTTCATTAGAGTCTTACCTTTTCCTAGCTGCTCTGGAATTTTGTCTCTCTATTCCCTTGCTATAGTATGAAGCACACATATTTGTACATATTTGTGTAGGGTGTCATGAGGAGAAAGAACACTGTTCTGTTATGGATTACTCTGGTTTATCCTGGTTCCTAGAAGAAAATATAAATAGATCTAGAATGTGTTCACAATGAATATAAATCTCTGTATTAGTCAGCATTCTCCAAAGAAACTGAACCATTAAGATACAGAGAGGTATAAAAAGAAGATCTATTATGGGAATTGGCTCACACAATTATGGAGTCCAAAAAGTTCCATGATATCCCTTCTGCAAGCAGGAGAACTAGGGAAGCCAATATTTAATTCAGTCTGAGTCCAGTGACCTGAGGACCAAGGGAACCAATGGTCTTACTTACAGTGGGGAGAGCGGGCACTGATCTAAGTCCCAGTCCCAGGCCAGAGTTCCAAAAACCAGGATCACCATGGCAGAAGAGGATGAATGTCTTAGCACAAGGAAGCAGGAAATTGACTCTTCCTCATCCTTTTTGTTTATTCAGGCAGGCCTTCCATGGACTGGATGGAGTTTGTCCACATTGGCATGGGCAGATTTCCTTTATTCAATCTACTAATCCAAATGCTAATTTCCATCAGAAACACCCTCACAGACACACACAGAAATAATGTTTTACCAGTGATCTGGGCATCCCTTAACCCACTCAAGTTGACAGATAAAATTAATCATCATATCTCTGATATGGCAGAAATGACAATATCACAATACTTTTTAGTGTCACAATATATACTTAATCACCGGCTACAGTGGTTCAAGAATTTACAGTTACCACATCATGGTAATTATGAAAGCGTGGAGGACTTAATCATTTATTAATTCTCTCCCTCAGGCTTATGTCACAACAAAATAGAAAAGGGTCAAATAAGAGCATTGGTTTTATTAGTGGTCATATTGTGCCTATTACCTTGCAAATAGAAAGATTTTGGTATACTTTGTTAGAAGTAATATTTAGGGTCTAAGGCCAAAATGAAGTTGTCTGCTGTTTACTCCAAAATCTGAATATTAAGACCTGATGTTGGATTTATAGAGTAAACTTATCCACCTAACCATTTGGAAAATCTTAGTTTGCTTTACAAATCTGGCAATGGAGAGCTGCATTTTGACTTTTGTTACTCATAGGCACTTTAACTTCCTGGAGCTCTGTCTTCATAGAAATACTAGAAATTATGTTTTATGACAATTTTAATATAAATATGGATATACTAAATATATAAAACATTTTCTTCAACCTAAAGGTGTATTATATTGAATCCCTTTTCAATCATCTATGGGCCAATATTATTTTTTAAACTGGGAATGACTATACTTACTCATGGAGTTAAAAATAATGAAAATATCTAAAATGAAAACAATTCACTGCCAATTATGTATCCCAAGAAATGGAATGTAGCTTCATACATATTTTAACCAATTTACCCACAGAGCATCATAACATTAATTATAGTCACTTTATATATTGCTTATCATTTTTCAAGGCATAACCTTATTTAAATATTATGACAGCCATTTAATAGATCAGAAGCCTCAAACCCTAAGAGATTAAGTGATTTGCCAAAACTTACCTTGTGAGGAAATAGCAATGCTGAACTCAGACCCATCCTGAGACCAGATACTTAATTAATACAATATATATGGTCTGTTTTTTTACGGATAGATATTTGAGCGGCATAAGTTCACTTTATATTTTCATTAAGACTGTGCTGATGGAATGATCAGGTAAAGAACACATTTTATAAAATGTGTCTGTAAACAGATTCGTTACTGTTAGGGGGAGCTTATTTTCTGTGACATTACAATATTTTAGATTCTGTAGAAAAACTTTAAAGGTAAAGAAATAGATGACAAATAAAATGCCTTTGGATAACTACAATGGTAATTTAATTCTAATTAGTGATTTCTTTATTCCAAGTTGCATATCTCGTTATCAAAAATAATTTATAAATAATTCATTTTATTTCTCCTAATGCTATCCCTCCCCTAGTCCCCCACCCCCTAACAGGCCTCGGTGTGTGATGTGCCCTCCCTGTGTCCATGTGTTCTCATTGTTCAACGCCTACTTATGAGTGAGAACATGTGGTGTTTGGTTTTCTGATCTTGTGATAGTTTGCTGAGAATGATGGTTTCCAGCTTCATCCATGTCCCAGCAAAGGACATGAACTCATTCTTTTTTATGGCTGCATAGTATTCCATGGTGTATATGTGCCACATTTTCTTCATCCAGTCTATCATTGACGGGCATTTGGGTTGGTTCCAAGTTTTTGCTATTGTGGGTAGTGCCACAGTAAACATATGTGTGCATGTGTCTTTATAGTAGAATGATTTATAATCCTTTGGGTAAATAGTATAAAAAAAAGAATTCACTTTATGAAGCTCCATGAATACTGAAAGTCAAATGAATCAATAGGGTGATTTTCTACTGAAATTTTTTACATTTTTTTTTGCTTTGATATCACAAAAAAATCTTTTTAAGTGGAAATTATTATCTCAATGAATTAAAAAATACCTATTACTACCTTTAGATGAAATTTCTCACCTATTAAAAATAATACTTAATTTTAGAATGTTTACTCTTAAGTCAGAAGAAAAAATAATGCCAATAACACCACCAAGAAGCTTTATTCCTTCTACAAGCATTTCAAAACAAAAATAACCTCAATTTCAAATGATAAAATTCTTCAAATTTTGGACATTTTAAGTGTAATTCTGTATAACCTGAAGCACCATTTCACCCTCTGGACTATTGCTCCTGAACATTTAATTGTGACCCAAATAAATGCTGTAACATTGTAGGAACCACTTTATTTTGAATAATAACAGCAATAAACTTCAGGTGACTTGAGAATACTCACAGTAGATTGCTTTCAATTAAATGGTGGTACCCCTGAAGGTCTTTTGTTTAGGCAGCAGGATGAGAGTTATTTATTGGTCATATATAGCCCATTCTAAAAACAGGAGGTCAGACCATTGCATAATACATTCACTGTCTTATTTCTGCTTTTCTGAAAATAGGTACTTTGAGCGTCAGTATAGTGACAAAGAAAAGCATTTGTAAGTAGGCTTCAGGAATCTTGGCACCAAATGAACATAAAATAGATATATTGTATTTTTAAAACATTATCCCTTATTTTCAGCACAGTTCTCATTGTTGGTATCCCTTTGAATATTGTATGATTACTGTCCTTCACACAGTTCAAGGAGAGAATGATGTGGCACCACTGAGATGCTGCTGTGCAGCCACTTAAAAAGAAATCCCTAGAGATAGACACTGATAAAAGGGCCAGATGCAAATGGGTATTAGAGGCAGACCTTTCCAGAAAAGCTAGGTCAAGACATCCTTGGTCATGAAGATAGAAAAAAAAAAAAAAAAATACAATGTGCACACCTAGAAGTCTTTTAAAATCTCTCTTTACAATTCCTCATTCTTAATAAACTTTTTGCACAGATTCAAGACCATCAGAACTAAATTGAAAAACTCTGACATTGTCACCTGGATTCTCATTCACAGTATAATAAATATAAGGCTTATCATATACATACATACATACATATGGAATTATGTATGTATATAAATTCTCTCCAGTCTTAGTTTAAAATATAATGATAAATAAAAATGTGACAACTTTTAATAGTGCAAATATGTGTATATATTTCAAGGTGTTTTTTTTACCTGATAATACAAAATATTTTATCATCTATAATTTTAATAAATTATATTAAAATGTAATATATGAATCATATAAATCAAAAGTTTCATACAGTGATAAAATTTTAATTGTAGTTATTAATTATTGGCCATATACAGTATTGAATGCTAGCCACTATAATCGTTTGAATGCTGACATTTGATTCATGTATATATTTAATTCACTTAACAACATTGATATACAAGAAATATGATAAATCCTGGGAGACTTTTGTCATTCAGAGTAGTTGAAAACATAGTTTTCCTTTGTCAATAATTCAAGGTAGACTTTCTTATATTAATGTGGCTTTTTGTTCAGACGCTGTAAACAGGAAATCAAAGATGTATTAGATATAATCAGTAAGAGCATAAAATAAATACACCATCTCTTCTTACAGAGATATTTGGTTATAATTTTAAGTAGAAAGGGAATTATACACATATCCATACAATTATAACTAAATATCACTAGGAAATATTAAAGTTACAGACAATAGCACAGAGAGCAGAGGGGAAACCCATGAAGGATGTGAGGGCAATGGGGGTTGTTGTTGGCGGTGGTGGTGTGGTGGTGAACTGGGTACAAAGGAATCAGTAAGATACATATACGTAGAGGGTAAGGGGATGACATTACAGACTGAAGGCACATTATAAGCAAGTGTGGATAAATGAAAATGGATTTTGCATATACAGAAATCTACAAAAAGATCTTATTGAATGTGATCATTGGAGCATTCAGGTAGGAAAACAAAAGAGAGAATTTGGAAAATTTGGGAACATGTTAAAAGTTATCTTCAATTCTAAACTGAGTAACATGACCTTTCCTGTCAAAACATTGGATTGCTATTGATATGTATGTGTGTGTGTGAGTGTGTGTGTGTGTGTGTATGTGAGAGAGAGAATGAAATGAAGAAAGTAATGTTTTATTATGGTTTAATCTGTCTGCAAAATGCAGGATTTCAGTGAATGAATAAACTACTTAGGTGGTTACAATGGAATTGATAGGTCTTGCACCACAGTCGTTTCCATGTGGATAGAAAGGAAATTTTAGGTGTAGATTATATTAGGAAAAGTGAACATAAAACACTTCAAGATTGATCATTTATACAGACGAAAGCAGATATATAAATATTATGTAAATGTTCTAAACTTTCATGACTTGATATATGGTGGCTTGGTTTTGTTTAAGGATCATGCATTCAGCTTTATTTTGAGCTTGAAGTAAACAGAAAATCAAAGTAGAAATGTGATTATATTTACCATCTTGGGATGGTTTTCTTTGCAGTCATGTTTGTTGCTTTACTTTTGAACAATCTATTGCTCAGCATGGTTTCCTAGCCCAGACATTGTCTCGATTCACCATTTTTTAAATAATTAATGAAGTGATAAATGTTAGGGTATATAAATGTTAGTTTCCTGAAGAGAAAATTACTGGTAAAAGAAAACCAGCTATTATAGTTCATCATGATATAAGAAAGCAATCGTTTCTGTTCAAGCGAAACTTCAAATGTTGAATATGATGATGGTGTAACGCTGCAGGATCCATCACTTGTTCTCTATTGCACTTCCGTCCTAAAGAGGAGTTAGGAGTGAGAATTTACATGCTAGTCTGTGGATGCAAGTGTGGGAATTTTTATTAGGTCTTACAAAAAACCTTTCACAAATCAGGAGTCTACAAAAATGCCACTTTGTTGTTAAATACTTTTTCTATGACAAATTATATAAAATGTTTAAAATCAAAGGAACCCAAGCATATTCCTCTGGAGGTTCCTAAATATTGGGGATAGATAAATAGCTATGTCTTGGGAGACACTGTTTCATATCCCAAGCAGGAGGAAACATCAAGTGAGATAGTAGTTAGCTAGTCAAGAGAAAAAAAATTAATCAGTTTCTGGAGCCTGCAGTGTAGACCCTAAAGATAAGATATAAATAAAAAAACAGGCCGGGCACAGTGGTTCACGCCTATAATCCCAGCAATTTGGGAGGCCGAGGCGGTAGGATCACCTGCGGTCAGAAGTTCAAGACAGCCTGGTCAACATGGTGAAACCCCGTCTCTACTAAATATACAAAAATTACCCAGGAGTGGTGGCAGGTGCCTGTAATCCCAGCTACTCGGGAGCCTGAGGCAGGAGAATCGCTTGAACCCGGGAGGCAGAGGTTGCAGTGAGCTGAGATTGCGCCATTGCGCTCCAGCCTGGGCAACAAGAGTGAAACTTCATCGCAAAAACAAACAAACAAATAAACAAACAAAAAACTAATCTGGATTGGAGAAGGTGGAACATGAGCTAGGTCTAAATGGGTAAGTAAAATTAAAAGATGCATGAGAGATGATATGTTGGAAGTAAAGCAGAGAGGCACATACATGCAAGGCATGAGCTGTGGCTGATAAATACACCAATTTGAATAAAACACACAGTCCATGCAAAGAAAATATAGTTAAATAGGGAAGTAGAGAGAGGCCAGATGATATGCAATCTTTAAATTATAGTGAAGGAATGTAGTCTTATTTAGATGAAATAAAAGGCACAAAAGATGTTTGAGAAATAAATCTGTGTGTAATTATTTTAAGATATTTTATGTTTTATTCTGGTGGTAGTAAGTAAGGTATTTTGGAGAAAAAAGTGGCTAGAACTAGAATATATCATTTAGGAAGTTCATAAAATAGTACAGACTTTGGAGCCTAATGATCTTTGGAAACAGAGACATCTGGATTACACATCTTTATTCCAAAATTGATAGCTTTGAGATCTTGAGAAAGTTACTTATTCTTCCTGAATTTAGAGATAATGTTGTATGATTGTTTGGAGATAAAATTATATAAGTGTGTACATGTATTTTATACATGTACACGTAAACACACATACATCTGTAGATAGATAAAATATGGATATATTACAGTGCCTGACATAACGATGCCTGACAAAGTTCTTAACTGAAATGTTTGTATACCCCATTTATGTTATTTTTTATTTAGCATCCATATATACATTTATTCATGTTGTCTTCTTATTCCTCTCAATATATTTCCTTTAGCAAAATGTTTAAAGTGTCTATAAACTGCTTAAACAAGAAAATAATTTGAAACTATATATTAGGTTAGTGCAAATGTAATTGCGGTTTTTTCCCATTACTTTAATGAAAAAAACCGCAATTACGTTTGCACCCACCTAATAGAAACCATAAAATAAAGCGGTTCAGTGAAGAGAAGTCGGTGATGCCAAAAGGGTCATATTACGAGAAAAGGTCATACATAATTGGTCAAAGTTTTCTCATGTGAGAAAATAACTTTTTTTGCCATTGGGGACTCTGGAATTACTTTGAAAATTTTCTTAGAATAGCAATTATTTATGTTCCATCTTAAGAAAATATTATTTCAAATGTGCAGAACATATGATAACAATATTTTGTATGTTTCATACAGTAGTTTTTGAGGCATTTCATGTACTTTAAAACACTCTTTAAGATCATGTAAAGAGTGATTTAGCAGAGTATACTTAACAGAGCGCATTTGCCTTCTATCGACAGCAAAAAGTATTCCTTTATCTCCTCATTATTTCTGAGGTAGAGAGCTTTTGCTCTCTGTTCCCTATTCATAAGAGAAGTAACAGGTACAAAGAGGGTCAAAATACACTTATTTACTAAAAACGAGGCACTTTTCTTATACTTTTAAGAGAATTTAAACCACTGGCTCAAAGGTTTAACTACAGTATGTTGGAAAAAGGCAGTGTATTTCTGGGTTCTTGGTTCTGTTCCATTGGTCTATGTGCCTATTTTTTTGTTTGTTTTTTATTTTATTTTATTTTGTTTTATTTTTTCTTTTATTATTATTATTATACTTTAAGTTTTAGGGTACATGTGCACAATGTGCAGGTTAGTTACATATGTATACATGTGCCATGCTGGTGCGCTGCACCCATTAACTCGTCATTTAGCATTAGGTATATCTCCTAATGCTATCCCTCTCCCCTCCCCCCACCCCACAACAGTCCCCAGAGTGTGATGTTCCCCTTCCTGTGTCCATGTGTTCTCATTGTTCAATTCCCATCTATGAGTGAGAACATGCGGTGTTTGGTTTTTGTCCTTGCGATAGTTTACTGAGAATGATGATTTCCAATTTCATCCATGTCCCTACAAAGGACATGAACTCATCATTTTTTATGACTGCATAGTATTCCATGGTGTATATGTGCCACATTTTCTTAATCCAGTCTATCATTGTTGGACATTTGGATTGGTTCCAAGTCTTTGCTATTGTGAACAGTGCCACAATAAACATATGTGTGCATGTGTCTTTATAGCAGCATGATTTGTAGTCCTTTGGGTATATACCCAGTAATGGGATGGCTGGGTCAAATGGTATTTCTAGTTCTAGATCCCTGAGGAATCGCCACACTGACTTCCACAATGGTTGAACTAGTTTACAGTCCCACCAACAGTGTAAAAGTGTTCCTAAGCCAAAAGAACAAAGCTGGAGGCATCACGCTACCTGACTTCAAACTATACTACAAGGCTACAGTAACCAAAACAGCATGGTACTGGTACCAAAACAGAGATATAGATCAATGGAACAGAACAGAGCCCTCAGAAATAATGCCGCATATCTACAACTCTCTGATCTTTGACAAACCTGAGAAAAACAAGCAATGGGGAAAGGATTCCCTATTTAATAAATGGTGCTGGGAAAACTGGCTAGCCATATGTAGAAAGCTGAAACTGGATCCCTTCCTTACACCTTATACAAAAATCAATTCAAGATGGATTAAAGACTTAAACGTTAGACCTAAAACCATAAAAACCCTAGAAGAAAACCTGGGCATTACCATTCAGGACATAGGCATGGGCAAGGACTTCATGTCTAAAACACCAAAAGCAATGGCAACAAAAGACAAAATTGAAAAATGGGATCTAATTTAACTCAAGAGCTTCTGCAAAGCAAAAGAAACTACCATCAGAGTGAACAGGCAACCTACAAAATGGGAGAAAATTTTCGCAACCTACTCATCTTACAAACGGCTAATATCCAGAATCTACAATGAATTCAAACAAATTTACAAGAAAAAAACAAACAACCCCATCAAAAAGTGGGCAAAGGATATGAACAGACACTTCTCACAAGAAGACATTTATGCAGCCAACAGACACATGAAAAAATGCTCATCATCACTGGCCATCAGAGAAATGCAAATCAAAACCACAATGAGATACCATCTCACACCAGTTAGAATGGCGATCATTAAAAAGTCAGGAAACAACAGGTGCTGGAGAGGATGTGGAGAAATATGTGCCTATTTTTATACAAGTACTATGCTCTTTTGGTGACTATGGCCTTGCATTGTAGTTTGAAGTCAGGTAATGTGGTGCCTCCAGATGTGTTATTTTTGCTTAATCTTGGTCTGGCTATGCAGGTTCTTTTTTGGTTCCAGTGAATCTTAGGATTTTTTTTTTTTAGTTATGTGAAGAATGGTGGTGGTATTTTGATGGGAATTGCATTGAATTTGTAGATTGCTTTTGGCAGTATAGTCATTTTCACAATATTGATTTCACTATTTCACTTATCCATGAGCATGGGATGTGTTTCCATTTGTTTGTGTTGTCTATAATTTCTTTCAGCAGTGTTTTGTAGTTTTTCTTGTAGAGGTCTTTCACTTCCTTGGTTAGATATCTTGCTAAGTATTTTATTTTATTTTATTGCAGCTATTGTAAAAGGGGCTGAGTTATTGATTTCATTCTCAGTTTGGTTGCTGTTAGTGTATAGCAGAGCTACTGATTTGTGTACAGTAATTTTGTATCCAGAAACATTGTTTCATTTACCAGTTCTAGGAGCTTTTTGTATGACTCTTTAGGGCTTTCTAGGTATACAATCATATGATCAGCAAACAGAGTTTGACTTCCCTTTACCGATTTGGATGCCATTTATTTTTTCTCTTGTCTGATTGCTCTGGCTAGGACTCCCAGTATTATGTTGAACAGGAGTGGTGAAAGTGGGCATCCTTGTCTTGTTCCATTTCTCAGGTGGAATGTTTTCAACTTTTTCCAGTTCAGTATAATGTTGGCTGTGAGTTTGTCATAGATGGCTTTTATTACCTTAAGGTATGTCCCTTCTATGGGAATTTTTCTGAGGATTTTAATCATAAAGAAATGCTAGATTTTGTCAAATGCTTTTTATGTGTCTATTGAAATGATGATGTGATTTTTGTTTTTAATTCTGTTTATGTGTTGTATCACATTTATTGACTTATGTATCTTAAACCATCTCTGTATCCCTTGTATGAAACCCACTTGATCACGGTGGAATGTCTTTTAGATATGCTGTTGGATTCGGTTTGATAGTATTTTGTTGAGGATTTTTGCATCAATGTTCATCAGGGATATTAGTGTAGTTTTCTTTTTTTTGTTATGTCCTTCCCTGTTTTTCATATTAGGTTAATACTGGTTTTATATAATGGTTTAGGGAGGATTGCCTCTTCATCGTTTTGAATAGTGTCAATAGGATTGTTGCCAATTCTTCTTTCAATGTCTGACAGAATTCAGCTTTAAATCCATCTGATCCTGGACTTTTTTTCTCTTGGCAATTTTTTTTATTGCCATTTCAGTCTCACTGCTTGTTGTGGGTCTACAATCAACTGATCTTCAAAAAAGCAAACAAAAACATAAAGTGAGGAAAGGATGCCCTATTCAACAGATGGTGCTGGGATAATTGCCAAACCACATGTAGGAAGAATGAAACTGGATCCTTATCTCTCACCTTATATGAAAATCAACTCAAGATAGGTCAAAAACTTAAATGTAAGACCTGAAACCATAAGAATTTTAGAAGATAACATCGGAAAATCCCTTCTAGACATTGGCTTAGGCAAAGACTTCATGACCAAGAACCCAAAAGCAAATGCAGTGAAAACAATGGTAAATATATGGGACTTAATTAAACTAAAAAGCTGCTGCACAGCAAAAGAAATAACCGGCAGAGTTAACAGACAACCCACAGAGTAGGAGAAAATCTTCACAATCTATACCTTCGACAAAGCACTAATATCCAGAATCTACAAATAACTCAAATCAGCAAAACGAGCAAACAAAGAATCCCATTAAAAAGTGGGCTAAGGGTTGGGCACGGTTGCTCGTGCCTATAGTCCCAGCACTTTGGGAGGCTGAGGTGGGCGAATCACGAGGTCAAGAGATCAAGACCATCCTGACCAATATGGTGAAACCCCATCTCTACTAAAAATACAAAAATGAGCTGGGTGTGATGGTGTGCACCTGTAGTCCCAGTTACTCAGGAGACTGAGGCAGGAGAATCACTGGAACCTGGGAGGCAGATGTTGCAGTGAGCTGAGATCACGCCACTGTACTCAGCCTGGTGACAGAGCAAGACTCTGTCTCAAAAAAAAAAAAAAAAAAGTGGGCTAAGGACATGAATAGACAATTCTCAAAAGTAGATATGCAAGTGGCAAACAGGCATACTGAAAAATGCTCAACATTATCAAGGAAATGCAAATGGAAACCACAATGCAATACCACCTTATTGCTGCAAGAATGGTCATAATCAAAAAATCTAAAAATAATAGATGTTGGTGTGGATGTGGTGAAAAGGAAACATTTTTATACTCTTAGTGGGAATGTAAACTAGTACAACCACTAGGGACAACAATGTGGAGATTCCTTAAAGAACTAAAGTAGATCTACCATTTCACCCAGCAATCTCACTACTGCGTATCTACCCAGAAAAACAGAAGTCATTATATGAAAAATATACTTGCACATGCCTGTTTATAGCAGCATAATTTGCAATAGCAAAAAATATGGAAACAACCCAAATGCCCATCAGTCAATGAGTGGATAAAGTGTGATATATATATCACACTTATATATATATGTAAGCCTCCCAAAGTGCTGGGATTATAGGCACGAGTAACCATGCCCAACCCTTAGCCCACTTTTTAATGGGATTCTTTGTTTGCTCGTTTTGCTGATTTGAGTTATTTGTAGATTCTGGATATTAGTGCTTTGTCGAAGGTATAGATTGTGAAGATTTTCTCCTACTCTGTGGGTTGTCTGTTAACTCTGCCGGTTATTTCTTTTGCTGTGCAGCAGCTTTTTAGTTTAATTAAGTCCCATATATTTACCATTGTTTTCACTGCATTTGCTTTTGGGTTCTTGGTCATGAAGTCTTTGCCTAAGCCAATGTCTAGAAGGGATTTTCCAATATATATATACATATATATAAAAAATGGAATGCTACTCAGCCATAAAATGAATGAAATAATGGCATTCACAGCAACCCGGATGGAATAGCAGACTATTATTCTAAATGAAGTAACTCAGTAGTGGAAAACTAAACATCTATTTTTCTCACTCATATATGGGAGCTAAGCTATGAGGACACAAAGGCATAAGAATGATACATGGACTTTGGGGACCCAGGGGAAAGGGTGGGAGGGGGTGAGGGATAAAAGACTACACACATTAGGTACAGTATACACTGCTCAGGTGATGGGTGCACCAAAATCTCAGAAATCATCATTAAAGAACTTATTCATGTAACCAAGCACGACCTGCTTCCTTAAAGCCTGTTGAAATAAAAAAGTATTTGTTTAAAAGGCATTGTAATAAATTATAAATGCCTTTGGTTCAATGTAAGTATAAGATGTGAACATTCTTACACACCCCACTGACCAACAAAAGTGCCTCTACTCCTTGCTAGTTTTCATTGATTTCAATGATTTCTTCATTCTGAACTCAGAGCCTTTCCCTGGTAGTCTAACTTTTAAATATCTCTTCCATTTTACTAGCTGTGTAACTTAAGCCAAGTTACTTAAACTCATCTAGAATACTAAGTACTAATGCTACATTAAACATGGTGCATTTAACAATCCTTCTAAAATAATTATTTTCTTTAGACAAGGCAAAAAGGAGCAGATCTTCCATGACCAAAATTTTAGATGATTTATGGATGCCCACAGGCCTCCTTGTTCACAATAGTAAGAATAATGATAAACACCAATTACATCTTAGGGTTCTACCTGCAAAAATTAATTCAGTCCTGACAACAAATTTGAACAAATCTGAAGGTTGTGTACTGTTACCAATTTCTATCCACAAATAACGAAATTAGGGTCTGAGAATTTGAGAGTTGTATAATGTCAAGCACCAGGCTGAATGGCACCATTTATTACTTCATTTGCATGGCCAGCCTCTGAGCATGGCACTAGCATCTCTACTGGGTTGTCCAGACTTTAGAATTAGCCACAATTTTGAAGTGAGTATCTTATTCTGTTGAGTTTAGCTCATTTCAGTCAGAGAGGAGTTGATGCAAAGGTAGGTTGTGAAGTATAACAAGAAGCAGCTGAAGTCCATCAGATTTAAGTTATAGTTGATCAGCGATCTTCTATGATGTCCAGGTGGCATGTTTTCACATCTAAGTGTTTTGTATCTTGGCCATACTTCAATATGTATAATTTATCCAATCTACTCTGATCTTGTAGCTGGGTCTCTGCATCAGTAGCCTGGGTTTTAGGTAGTTTGGGTTATATAGGGTTATCCAGGGTTTTAAGTGGGTTTTAAGTGAGTTTTAAGGAGCTCTTGCATGTAGTGTAGCTGGTAGCTCTTGGTATTTTCTTTTTTTGCTGAGTTGTATCCCTTGTCTACTAAAATCTGACTTCTTATTTCAACTTACTGTGACTAAACCCTTGTTCTCTCCTTTATAAATAATATGTTTCATAAAGCCTTATTCCTTGACCTAAAATTTCTATCTACATTACCTTGGAAAAGCCATAATTATACTGATTAAATTATATATTCTTCTTGAAGAGAATACTCAAAATATCTGAATCCCTTTTCTCCAACTCTGTTAATTAAGAAACTGTTACTTTAGTTCTCAATTCTTTCAATTCTTTACACCCATAAAATGCTTCCTAAAAATGCAAACATAGACACTTGAGATATAAATAATTATATACCCAGAGGAAGTACACCATGTCCTTGGATCCTTGAAGATATTTTACAAAGGTGCCCATGAAAATATAGGTGTGACTGGATGGTGGAAAACTATGGGTTCAGAGGTATATGTGATAGATACTACTTTTCTAACTTATGAGCTATTCAATTATGAAAACTCCAGCAAAAAAAGTTTTCTATATTTCACCCAGGCTATATTTATCTTTAACATGATGTTAAATTTCCACAACAACCAAGTTACTTCCCAAACAACAAAACAAAACAAAAACAGAAACCCGGAAGACATTCAGTGATAATAGCAATATATAAATCCTTGGAACCTACATTTATCCAAATATTTCAATCACAATCATACACATTTCTTTCTGTTGAAAATGTGCTGTTTGATGCATGAGGCTGACCCACCCATGCATCTACACCGTTGAAATTAAGCAGGATAATATCAGCTAACTTTTCTAGGTAGGTGCCTAAGCTCTATAGAGCATCTTGCACAGTTTCATAATGTATGATTACTTTGAAAACCCACCTCACACAGGGAATTCCCTTATGTCAGGTCACTGTACATTTGCTACATTTTGATTTTAATGTTGCAGTACCCTCAAAGTAATTTAGTTATACTATCACCTAGTAGTGTAAGTTAAGAGGATGAGTTGCCTGAAAACAGCAAGCACTCCTCTTAACTGCACAGAACAAACTGTCTTCTCATATGGAATTTTTCTCCTGCAAAAATATAATAGATTTGAGTTTTTGGTCATGAAAGTTAATAGCACATGGTTTGGACTCAGGCAAATCTTGATTTAAATCCCAACTCAAATTTTATTACCTACTAATTTAGCTAATTTGTTCAGGCCCAATTATTTCTCCTATAAAATGGAAATAATGGCCTTAAATCTAAAATTTTTTGAAGTTAGTAAAGGAACACATGTGAAACAAGTGGCGTATCTAGCATATTGAAAAGTTAATAAATGTGAATAATAACAATAACTATTATTATCGTCATTATGATAACATTTTCCTTGACAGTATATATGGATTCAAATTTTTATTGTACCACTAATTTCATGACCTAAGTTAACTTGTCTGATGCTGGTTTAATAATTTATGCTTCTAAGCTTGTTATTTTATTTCAATAATATAGTTTTCGTTATGTTATACAACAGTCAATGCATGGAATTTGGTAAACATTTTTAAAGGTTTTTCTGTCTTTTTATTTATGTATCTTTATTTTTTATAGCACTATGGAGATTGTTATATATTTAGTAGGGCTTTAGTAATGAAATCATAAGAAGATGAATATTTAGCTAAATGAGTAATCATTAAAGGAATATAATACATTTAAAAATATACATTATTTCAATGACACCCCTGGAAAAAAAATGTAATGCAATTTTTTTTCTGGTAGAAAGAATTTTTTTGATACATCAATCCATGTTTTATGTTTTAATGTTTATATGATTCAGAGATAAAATAATTCTACCACAGAGCTGCTGCTGTTTTTTTCTTTCTTTCTTTCTTTCTTTTTTTTTGCTCTCCTCAGCACTCTCGTGACCATTAACAGATCATTAGCATTGATGGGAGTTCCTAAGGCATATTGAAAGTACACATTCAGCTACCAACTCACTTCCTTTAAACATGACAAATAAGCAAAAATAAATTTACATCTGTTGCCTTTAAAGACATGTTTGAAGTTTCCATATCATTAAAATGGTATAGCTTTCCCTAATATGCTTAACACTACTTTTTGAAAAAATAGTAATGCTCCATGGATTTTGGCTTCCTTGATCATTTTTTTAGCTAGGGGAGAGGGATATGTGATAGAATCGTTTGTTGCTTTAGTTGCTTGAACAGCATGTACAGAATGAAAATAAGAAAAATGTTAAAATGTATTCAACAAATATGTAAAAGATAATATAGTTAGGAATAAAAAATAGCGTAAATTTAACTTCCAATATTTACAACATATTGCTAAAGAACTCAGAATTCATGCTAATATTAATATTTCATATTGAAAACATTTACAATTATGTGAGCCAGTTAATTTTACTTTTAAAATAGTTATTTTTCTAACTATACTGCACAATTGGAAAAAAAAGTAATATAAAATATAACCATTAGTATAGCACAGAGAAAAAGCAATTCAGCATAACTAGTAAGTATAATTCTTTGTAGACAATGAGTGTGTTTATGGAATCAAAGCGGAAAAATGCATATCTCTCAATGTAAAATGTATTATAAAATATTGCATATATTTTAGTGCATATATAAATGAAGTTTTTAAATATATGCATAAATAACAACATTTATAAAATGCATACTTTAATTATGATGTATATTCTAAATACAATGTTTTCTTTTTATCTTTTAGACGTGTATAATATCATACGCTACACTATTATGCATAGATTGTGAAAGCAACAAATTCAATATGACCGATGCTGATTTGTAATCTTGCTGAAGACAGTATTGCAATAGAAAAAGTCATCTTCTGTTTCAAGCAAATAATCAACATTTAATGTGCTTGTATTAGTTAAGTGGTAATTGGGATAGAAAAAAATCATTTAAAATATGTTATTAGTCAAAAGATTGAAAAAATAGAGCTTTGAAAGTTCAAAGGAGAAATCAAGGTGACTATCACAATAAGCAATTCACTTTTACCATGTAAGTTCAATGCCATTCAGAAAGAATTAGAAAGAAAAGGACTTCAAAGGTCTCATAAGCATAAAGATGTCAAAGAAGGTCAATCTTGAAACAGCTGCTGAAGGGGATCAGAGATAAAACTTAAACCTCATAATTACTATTAGAAAATTAAAGGAATAAAAGTGGCCAACATCAAATCAAAAACTTTCAAAGTGGTAGAGGAGATTCTTTTGAAACAGCAATAAAATCCATCCAGACATAAGTGTTCAGAATTCATATTAAAAGATGATAATGGAAAAATAGACTTCAACCCATTTATCAATATATTATCAAGAAAGAAAGATTCTAGAAATCATTCAGAGGAAGGAATAGATGATAAAATTTTAAAAAAACAGGAAATAAGATATTTCCCTGAGTAATAAGAGAATTTAAACCTTGAGGTAAAGGAATAAAATCCTAAATTTGAAATCTAATAGGTCCCAGGCCAAGGACAAGCTATTGAATAGTGGCCAGCAAATCAATTAATGCATCTCTGATTCTAAGGCCCAGGGACCATGGAGACCAAGTAGATCATAGATATTTTAATTTATGAGTTCCTTGTGATAGCAAACTACTGCATATTACTCTACATACTGCTCTGGGTAATCGAGTATAGAATTCATTACCCTATATTTATTTTTCTACTTTAAGATTAAATTCTATCAGAAAATATCCATATCCACAGAAACTCAGTCATACTTAAAGAAAAATCCCAGCAGCAACAGTCCATATTTACATGGATCAATTATTGAGTAAATAAATAAATGGGTGAGAAAACACACATCTCCTCTAAGGAAAATTTTCAAATAATTTATTTAGATATTTGTATTCAAGGATGTGAGGCATAAGCCTCTCTCCATTAAGTATGGCCTGGGCATAGTGACTTCCTTGCAAAGAGAAGAGTGTCAAATAGAGGAAAAGAAAAGTTACGTGGCATTGAAGAAACCGAGAAACATTATTTCAGTCAGACAATTGAATTCAACATCATCAGTGATCAGTCATGTTGACAGTATGTGCTCTTGATAGGATGTGATGAGAATGACATTTTACTTCTGTGGTTTTCCTCCTAAAAACTCATAATCATAGTATAATTCTGGAAAAACAACAGACAAGTTTCAATTGTGGTATGTACATTCCATAAAAATGCTAGACCAGTGCTTCTCAAACTGCCATGGCTGTCTGAAACAATAAAAGTCTAAGAAACTGTCAGAACCAAGAGGAGCCTAAGGAGATGCTGACAACTACATGTAATGCGTTATCTTGGATTCAATACTGGAGCAGGAAAAGTTTGTAAAGTAAAAACTAAGGAAATCTGAATAAGGTGTGAACTTCAGGTAATTTTTGAAAACTTAGGATAATATTAAAATTATATTAAATACCTTATTGTTTAAAACTATTCACATACAAGAATTACTATGTACAATTGTTAAAAATTAAGCTATTCCCAAAAGTTGACATTGTAGGTGCAGCTGCACAGCCTTCTCTGATCCTGCAGTTATTCATCCCATTTAGATTGCTTGCCAATTATTATATTACTTAATAATAATAGAGCATATCGCTAGAACCATCACTCCATAGAAACAGAGATTCAAAAATGGAGAGTTCAAAATACCATGAGTTATAAGCACACAAATTTCATCACTTGTCCTGCCTGGATTTATTAAAAAGATTTAAGCATTTTCAAATAATAATTCACTAATGTATTAACAGCAATGGGCATATTCATTTATTAGTAATAGTCTTAAAACTGAAATACAGAAGATGTGTTAACTTTTAATGTAAAATGTATTTAGTATAATTGTCAAAGCCTTCTAAAGGGCCTTCCAGACAATAACTCTGAAGCTACAGACACACACACACACACACACACACACCCCATTTGTACATGAATACATACGTACATTTATATATACATGAATATTTTGTTGTCAGTTTTTTACTTGATTTCTTTAATCATCAATCACTTGTAGAAAACTGTGCTACTATTGAAATTATGTCTTATCCTTATTTTTTATGGTGGGTTTCTGTGACTAAGTACAGTATTTGAGCTTACTTTCATATTGACACTATTAATCAATGTGTTAGTACATATCAGTAATAGTATTAAAATGATACAATTGTATAGTATGTTTTCCAGAAAAGTTGACAAAAAGTCATGAGTTTTGCCTTAAGATCTTAACAAATAGAGAAACATTATTATGCAAAACAATGTAGAATCTAAGGAAATGTAGTAGGACAAACTTTTACAAGTAAAAACTTTAAAGTTGAAAATATAAATGCTCTTTGGATAATCAAGAAATTTTATCAAGGAGAAATATAGTCTTGAAATAAAACACTTCATTCAATTATGCCAAAAGTAGCTGGTCATGAAGTTTAAAATGATTTATGAGATTTATAGCTTCTATCTTATAGAAAGCATTGGCTGAAAAATAATTACAGTGGTAACTCCTTGACCAAGCCAGTCTCATTCATCATGCAGTATCTTGTAAAAGCCCTCTAAGGGGCCTTCCTATTTCCATGTTTGCCTCCTAGAATCTATGTTCAATATAGTAGCTAAAATTATTAACATATCAGTCAGATCATGTCACATCTCTACTGAAACCATCAATGGACCCTTGGAGGATCCAGGATGGAAGTCAAAATTCTTACGAGTGCCTAATGGACAGTGTTTCTTAATAAAGGTATGACTACTATCCTCCCTCTCACTTCTTTTGTTTTATCTATATTGACTGCTACACATTTTTTAATCTAAACAGGTATACTTCTACCTGAGAAACATTTTACTGCTGTTTTCTCTGCCTGGAACAAACTTTGCCAATGTATCTACACCACCTATTTCTATACCTTCCTTAAATCTTTGTTCAAGTATTACTTTGAAAATAAGGTCTAGATTCACCTCACTTATTTCACAACTCCAATTCACCATCCTGTAATCCCAATCCTCTTTCCATAGTTGTATTGCTTTTGTATAACAGTTATAAACTTTTATCATACTATTTGCTTTATTTATTATCCTAATATTTATGTATTCCACTTCCATAATAAAAGCTTTATGAGAGTTGAGCTTTTGGTCTGTCTGGTCCCTTGAAATAAACCAGGAATCTCACACAGAGTACATGTTGAATAAATATTGTTTGAATGAATGAACAAATGAGAAGATTTTTGTGGTTCTTTTTAATTATTTTTATTTAAAGATCTAAAATGGGAGTTTTTGGAACCCTGGAAAGAAAATTATAGAAATTAAACTTGTTAGGAAAATATGTAAAGAACACATAGCTGAGATCCTACTGAAATGGGAAACAACACAGCAAACCAAGAACTAAGAAAACATAATAATTAGGATAAACTTTTTTTCATGGCAGACAAGTAAGGCATCTCTGACAGGTCCTACATTGTACCCCACAGAATTAAGAGTATATAGAAATAATTTAAGAAGATCGTTTCTCTACCCACCCTTCTGGCTTGAAATCTCTGATTCTTTATTTTAAGATCTATGTGAAGAAGGCTTCACTTGCTTTTGCTTTAATTTTTTTCTTGTAAATAATGTAATAATAATAATCATTAAGAAAATGATTGAAGAAATACAGGTGTACTTCAGAAATATTGTGGCTTCTGTTCCACACTACAGCAATAAACATTGCCATAAAGCAAGCCACACAAATTTTTGGTTTCCCAGTGCATATAAGTTGTGTTTACTCTATATGGTAGTCTGTTAAGTGGTAAATAGCATTCTGTCTATAAAGACATTGTACATATATTCAGTAAAAAGTACATTTTTATAAAATAATGCTAACAATCATTTGAGCATTGATTACCCTTCAGCAAGTGGTAATCTTTTTACTAGCGGAGAGTCTTGCCTCAGTGCTGTTGGTTACTGACTGATCAGGGTACTGGTTGCTGAAGGTTGGGTGGTTGTGACAATTTCTTAAAATAAGACAACAATGATGCTTTTTTGCATTGACCAACTGTTTTTTTTTTCACTAAAGATTTCTCCATAGCATGCGATACTATTTCACAGCATTTTACATTCAGAATTTCTGTGGCAATTTGAGTCAATCCTCTAAAAACCTGCTGCAGTTTTATCAAATACATTTATGTAGTATTTTAAATCCTTTGTTGTCATTTCAACATTCCCGGCATCCTCACCAGGAGTATATTTCGTCTCAAGAAATAAATTCCTTGGCTCATCCATAAGAAGCAACTTGTCATCTGTTCAAGTTTTATCATTAGATTACAGCAATTCAGTCACATTTTCATGTTAGTCAGGCTGGTCTCAAACTCCCGACCTCAGGTGATCGTGATCCACCCACCTCGGCCTCCCAAAGTGCTGGGATTACAGGCGTGAGCCACCGTGCCCAGCCAAGACAATTATTATACTTTAGTTTGGAATAGAAGTGTTTTAGCACTTTTCCATTTTCTTACATAAATTTTCAAAATTTTCAAAATTTCAAAGTCAAGATTTGATAAAATTTATTTATTAATTATTAGCAATAATTATTACTAAGTGGCATTGACTTATTTTGTAAGTGTGTGGCAGTGAAAAATATAATGACTTTTCCTATATGTAATGCCACTGTCTTGATTCATACTAAGGCACCAAGAGTTTAAATCATGATTGCTTTTGCATTACTGATACATCAGCATGGTGAAACAGGTAAATGATGTATTAATATTATTATTAAAATAGTTTTGATGTTGTTATTCTCTGGAAAGGGAATCAAGGAAACACAGACAGCCAATGGAGACCATATTAAACAATAGTTATTCTAGGAAAAGTCTATCACATGACCTCAAGATATTTATTGAAGAAATTTTTAAATTAAATTTGTACTTATTATAAAAAACTGAGACAGCAAATTAATAGATAAAAATGCTGCATATTTGTAGCATCTATAGAATTGATACAATATTCCAGAATATTTTCAATGAAAAACATTAGAGCTCTCTTTGTATTTCTCCCTTTGTTACTCTCTATCTATACACACATTTACTTATACATATGCATATCTACACAGAATTGTAGATTAAAATGACAAAATATTTTTTAAAGTATGGCATTGGCATGTGAGGTTAAGCTAATAATGACCATTTCAAAGAAAAGTTATTTGAAATTTAAAACAATCAAATAACTTGTGAATAATTTTTATAACTTACCTGTTAAACTTATTTTCTTTTCTGTAATAATTAGGGACTCTTGGTTAAAATGAATTAAAACTAAACTAGGCCAAGCTCATGCCTGTAATCACAGCACTTTGGGAAGCCAATGGGAAAAGATCACTTGAGACCAGAAGTTTGAGACCAGCCTGGGCAACAGAACTAGTCTCTGCCTCTAGAAAAAAACAAAAACAAAAAACAAACAACTCTACTACAATAAAAGCTGAGGTAACTGTGATAGTATGGAAAAAATTTGAGTTGTAAATATGCAAATGTGCAGAAGATTGAGATTAACATACAAATTTAAGTATTGCAAATATCAAAAAGCTAAAAGTAAGTTTTTCCTTTGGATGATACACTCAACAGCAATTGATAAAATTAAATTTTAATACAACCTGAAATCTGGCAAGCAGGAAGAGCATGACAGGTTGTAATAAAATGACTTATCCTCCTACTTTCTGCACTGATTACATGTGTGACTTGGATGACCCACCGATTGCTTCTAAGAGGTTCTGTAGCAATTGGGAAAAATTATCGTTGATTATTGCCAGAACTAAATATCAAATTAATCCCACAGTATTATATTAATGGCTAATTCACACTGAAATCAAAGTTGTTTTTCTTTTCTATTTAACAAAGCAAAATAAAACATTTGCAGATTTGTTTGTTAAAGTTCAGATGTGCAGCTTTGACAGAGCAGGATCACCATCTTGGAAAAACAACTCCATTTTAAGTTCCCCTTGGTTACACCACCATTTTAAGTTCCCCTTGATTAAAAATCACCTAAATCCAGCCCAAAAAACAACAGCATAATGGCTAATGTCTGCATGACCATAAACCACAAATGACACCTCTGACCAGAAAGATTCCAACCTTGAGATAAACCCCCCTCCAACCAGGGACATGCCAACCCCTAGATAACCTCCCCTCCAACCAGAGACACTCCAACCCCCCAATAAAACTCTCCTCCACCCAGAAACATTCCAAGCCTGCGATAAGCTCTCTTTCCCTAAACCCTTAAATATCCTTAGTCTGTAAGAAAGAATGCTCCTGACCAAAATTGGCCAGAAGCCCCTCTCAGGTTTATTCTCCAAAAGAAACCTGTCTTTGACTGTTGAGCCGATTTTTGTGTTTCTTTCTTTTTTCTTCAACTCTTACAAGCTTTAGCAGATCAGAGCCAGATACAACATGTAAACTGAGCACTGCTCCCACATGGATCTCCTTTCTTCCTGAATTGTCCTTTATCCTCCTTGTTGGAGTTGCATCTGTGCCTCTTTTATGAAACTGCCATACAATGTTAGTAAGAGAATGCTTACCACATGCTAAAGCAAGAGTTCTTATGAAATGGTTACTTTTGGTATATGTCTTCCCATTGCCACTTCACAGGCAGAGGGATTTGGGAGGTTTACGTTGGGGATAGTATGTAAGTGACCAATTTGGTCAATGACATTAATGAAATCTCACTTTTGTTAACATTTTATTCTTTCCAAGTGTTTTTCCCCACATTATTTCATTAGGTTTTCATCATATCCCTGAGAAAATAAAATTTATTTTAAATGTGGAAGAGAATCAGCCGTCTAGATTTGCAAAAGCTCTCAAAGAAATACTAACAAAACAAAAACATTAATCTAGTTCTTTTGACTCCTTTTGAAATAATTTTCCATGATAAAACCTTGTTTCTTTTAACAAGCAATACTTCTTAAAAAATAATAACCACAAAAGATTGATTCTCTGAACACATTACAAATAAATGTATTACTCTGGAGTTTCCCTCTGAATGACAATTACTTACTAAATCACAGTTAATAATTCTTTATATGAAATTTCCTCTAGTAAGCCTACTGTGTGGCTTATCTCTCTTGATTGTACTCAAAGTGCTAGAACTCTCAATTCATATAGGACAGATAAGTGTAACTTGTCAAATGAGAGTATCTGAGGCATTTGTTTAACTTTAAAATATAGGGTTTTTTTTTCCCCATAAATTTGTCCTCCCTCTCCTTCATTCTAAGGGTAGCATCTACATGCTAGGCATACTAATGAGTGTCCATGGCTTTGGAGCAAATATCTTGTTTGATATCAGTATCTGTTTAAACACAGACATTTATTCTATTGTATACTTTCAAAAATTCTAGATTCTCTCTTTCTGTCTTACTTTTCAATCTTCACAGGGAGCACTCAACATGTATTTGTAGGAAGAATATGTAATGGGCCATGGAACTCTGTGTAGCCTGAGCCCATCATCTAGAAGCCATGAGAAAAGATAAAAATTACTGGAGAAAAGTTGTATTTCCTCATTGACTTTTTGAAGAATTGTGCTAATAACTAAACATATTAATAAATTCAAAAAAAGTAATTAATGTCCTAAGTTTATTCTTCCCTTGCTCATCCTCCATAACATTGTACAATTTTCTTCAAAAGAATATTTGTCTTTTTAAAAAAGATTGTTTTGAGTCCCAAAGCTACTTGCACACACTTAAAGTACCTAGGAGAAACCCAGGGCTAAATAGGCCAAATTACCATGCATTTTTAAAGTGTATCCATTTAGTTGCCTCTTGTGCTTTTATGATCTTATTGGCTATTTTCAATCAAAACACTTATATGTCTAGCAGATATTCACTTGTATATACATCGGGATTATGTTACTATCTCTTTTCAAAGCTATTAAATTTATTATTTGATTTTTTCAGAATTAAAGGCAACTAAAACCATTTTAAATTGGTATATTTTCGGGGTTTTTTTTTTTTTTAACAATTCTGGCTTTATAATTGTAACAAGTAATATTTGCCTTTAAAATACTTTTATTTAGGATTTCTGCGACCTTGGAGCCAAGATGGCCGAATAGGAACAGCTCCGGTCTACAGCTCCCAGCGTGAGCGACGCAGAAGACGGGTGATTTCTGCATTTCCATCTGAGGTAAGGGTTCAACTCACTAGGGAGTGCCAGACAGTGGGCGCAGGTCAGTGGGTGCGTGCACCGTGCGCGAGCCGAAGCAGGGCGAGGCATTGCCTCACTTGGGAAGCACAAGGGGTCAGGGAGTTCCCTTTCTGAGTCAAAGAAAGGGGTGATGGACACACCTGGAAAATCGGGTCACTCCCACCCAAATATTGCACTTTTCGGACCGGCTTAAAAAACGGTGCACCACGAGATTATACCCCACACCTGGCTCGGAGGGTCCTACGCCCACGGAGTCTCGCTGATTGCTAGCACAGCAGTCTGAGATCAAACTGCAAGGCGGCAGCGAGGCTGGGGGAGGGGCGCCCGCCATTGCCCGGGCTTGCTTAGGTAAACAAAGCAGCAGGGAAGCTTGAACTGAGTGGAGCCCACCACAGCTCAAGGAGGCCTGCCTGCCTCTGTAGGCTCCACCTCTGGGGACAGGGCACAGACAAACAAAAAGACAGCAGTAATCTCTGCAGACTTAAATGTCCCTGTCTGACAGCTTTGAAGAGAGCAGTGGTTCTCCCAGCACGCAGCTGGAGATCTGAGAAGGGGCAGACTGCCTCCTCAAGTGGGTCCCTGACCCCTGACCCCCGAGTAGCCTAACTGGGAGGCACCCCCCAGCAGGGGCACACTGACACCTCACACAGCAGGGTATTCCAACAGACCTGCAGCTGAGGGTCCTGTCTGTTAGAATGAAAACTAACAAACAGAAAGGACATCCACACCAAAAACCCATCTGTACATCACCATCATCAAAGACCAAAAGTAGATAAAACCACAAAGATGGGGAAAAAACAGAACAGAAAAACTGGAAACTCTAAAAAGCAGAGCACCTCTCCTCCTCCAAAGGAACGCAGTTCCTCACCAGCAACAGAACAAAGCTGGATGGAGAATGACTTTGACGAGCTGAGAGAAGAAGGCTTCAGATGATAAAATTACTCTGAGCTACGGGAGGACATTCAAACCAAAGGCAAAGAGTTGAAAACTTTGAAAAAAATTTAGAAGAATATATATCTAGAATAACCAATACAGAGAAGTGCTTAAAGGAGCTGATGGAGCTGAAAACCAAGGCTTGAGAACTACGTGAAGAATGCAGAAGCTTCAGGAGCCGATGCAATCAACTGGAAGAAAGGGTATCAGCGATGGAAGATGAAATGAATGAAATGAAGCGAGAAGGGAAGTCTAGAGAAAAAAGAATAAAAAGAAATGAGCAAAGCCTCCAAGAAATATGGGACTATGTGAAAAGACCAAATCTACGTCTGATTGGTGTACCTGAAAGTGATGGGGAGAATGGAACGAAGTTGGAAAACACTCTGCAGGATATTATCCAGGAGAACTTCCCCAATCTAGCAAGGCAGGCCAACGTTCAGATTCAGGAAATACAGAGAATGCCACAAAGATACTCCCCGAGAAGAGCAACTCCAAGACACATAATTGTCAGATTCACCAAAGTTGAATGAAGGAAAAAATGTTAAGGGCAGCCAGAGAGAAAGGTCTGGTTACCCTCAAAGGGAAACCCATCAGACTAACTGCGGATCTCTTGGCAGAAACCCTACAAGCCAGAAGAGAGTGGGGGCCAATATTCAACATTCTCAAAGAAAAGAATTTTCAACCCAGAATTTCATATCCAGCCAAACTAAGCTTCATAAGTGAAGGAGAAATAAAATACTTTACAGACAAGCAAATGCTGAGAGATTTTGTCACCACCAGGCCTGCCTTACAAGAGCTCCTGAAGGAAGCACTAAACATGGAAAGGAGCAACTGGTACCAGCCGCTGCAAAATCATGCCAAAATGTAAAGACCATCGAGACTAGGAAGAAACTGCATCAACTAACGAGCAAAATAACCAGCTAACATCATAACGACAGGATCAAATTCACACATAACAATATTAACTTTAAATGTAAATGGACTAAATGCTCCAATTAAAAGACACAGACTGGCAAATTGGATAAATAGTCAAGACCCATCAGTGTGCTGTATTCAGAAAACCCATCTCACATGCAGAGACACATATAGGGCTCAAAATAAAAGGATGGAGGAAGATCTACCAAGCAAATGGAAAACAAAAAAAGGCAGGGGTTGCAATCCTAGTCTCTGATAAAACAGATTTAAACCAACAAAGATCAAAAGAGACAAAGAAGGCCATTACATAATGGTAAAGGGATCAATTCAACAAGAAGAGCTAACTATCCTAAATGCACCCAATACAGGAGCACCAAGATTCATAAAGCAAGTCTTGAGTGACCTACAAAGAGACTTAGACGTCCACACATTAATAATGGGAAATTTTAACACCCCACTGTCAACATTAGACAGATCAACGAGACAGAAAGTCAACAAGGATACCCAGGAATTGAACTCAGCTCTGCACCAAGCAGACCTAATAGACATCTACAGAACTCTCCACCCCAAATCAACAGAATATACATTATTTTCAGCACCACACCACAGGTATTCCAAAATTGACCACATACTTGGAAGTAAAGCTCTCCTCAGCAAATGTAAAAGAACAGAAATTATAACAAACTATCTCTCAGACCACAGTGCAATCAAACTAGAACTCAGGATTAAGAATCTCACTCAAAACCGCTCAACTACATGGAAACTGAACAACCTGCTCCTGAATGACTACTGGGTACATAACGAAATGAAGGCAGAAATAAAGATGTTCTTGGAAACCAACGAGAACAAAGACACAACGTACCAGAATCTCTGGGATGCATTCAAAGCAGTGTGTAGAGGAAAATTTATAGCAATAAATGCCCACAAGAGAAAGCAGGAAAGATCCAAAATTGACACCCTAACATCACAATTAAAAGAACTAGAGAAGCAAGAGGAAACACATTGAAAAGGTAGCAGAAGGCAAGAAATAACTAAAATCAGAGCAGAACTGAAGGAAATAGACATACAAAAAACCCTTCAAAAAATTAATGAATCCAGGAGCTTGTTTTTTGAAAGGATCAACAAAATTGATAGACCGCTAGCAAGACTAATAAAGAAAAAAAGAGAGAAGAATCAAATAGACGCAATAAAAAATGATAAAAAGGATATCACCACTGATCCCACAGAAATACAAACTACCATCAGGGAATACTACAAACACCTCTACGCAAATAAACTAGAAAATCTAGAAGAAATGGATAAATTCCTCAACACATACACTCTCCCAAGACTAAACCAGGAAGAAGTTGAATCTCTGAATAGACCAATAACAGGAGCTGAAATTGTGGCAATAATCAGTAGCTTACCAACCAAAAAGAGTCCAGGACCAGATGGATTCACAGCCAAATTCTACCAGAGGTACAAGAAGGAACTCGTACCATTCCTTCTGAACTATTCCAATCAATAGAAAAAGAGGGAATCCTCCCTAACTCATTTTATGAGGCCAGCATCATTCTGATACCAAAGCCAGGCAGAGACACAACAAAAAAAAGAATTTTAGACCAATATCCTTGATGAACATTGATGCAAAAATCCTCAATAAAATACTGGAAAAACGAATCCAGCAGCACATCAAAGAGCTTATCCACCATGATCAAGTGGGCTTCATCCCTGGGATGCAAGGCTGGTTCAATATACGCAAATCAATAACTGTAGTCCAGCATATAAACAGAGCCAAAGACAAAAACCACATGATTATCTCAATAGATGCAGAAAAAGCCTTTGACAAAATTCAACAACCCTTCATGCTAAAAACTCTCAATAAATTAGGTATTGATGGGACGTATTTCAAAATAATAAGAGCTATCTATGACAAACCCACAGCCAATATCATACTGAATGGGCAAAAACTGGAAGCACTCCCTTTGAAAACTGGCACAAGACAGGGATACCCTCTCTCACCACTCCTATTCAACATAGTGCTGGAAGTTCTGGCCAGGGCAATTAGGCAGGAGAAGGAAATCAAGGGTATTCAATTAGGAAAAGAGGAAGTCAAATTGTCCCTGTTTGCAGACGACATGATTGTATATCTAGAAAACCCCATTGTCTCAGCCCAAAATCTCCTTAAGCTGATAAGCAACTTCAGCAAAGTCTCAGGATACAAAATCAATGTACAAAAATCACAAGCATTCTTATACACCAACAACAGACAAACAGAGAGCCAAATCATGAGTGAACTCCCATTCACAATTGCTTCAAAGAGAATAAAATACCTAGGAATCCAACTTACAAGGGATGTGAAGGACCTCTTCAAGGAGAACTACAAACCACTGCTCAAGGAAATAAAAGAGGATACAAACAAATGGAAGAACATTCCATGCTCATGGGTAGGAAGAATCAATATCGTGAAAATGGCCATACTGCCCAAGGTAATTTACAGATTAAATGCCATCCCCATCAAGCTACCAATGCCTTTCTTCACAGAATTGGAAAAAACTACTTTAAAGTTCATATGGAACCAAAAAAGAGCCCGCATCGCCAAGTCAATCGTAAGCCAGAAGAACAAAGCTGGAGGCATCACACTACCTGACTTCAAGCTATACTACAAGGCTACAGTAACCAAAACAGCATGGTACTGGTACCAAAACAGAGATATAGATCAATGGAACAGAACAGAGCCCTCAGAAATAACGCCACATATCTACAACTATCTGATCTTTGACAAACCTGAGAAAAACAAGCAATGGGGAAAGGATTCCCTATTTAATAAATGGTGCTGGGAAAACTGGCTAGCATATGTAGAAAGCTGAAACTGGATCCCTTCCTTACACCTTATACAAAAATCAATTCAAGATGGATTAAAGACCTACACGTTAGTCCTAAAACCATAAAAACCCTGGAGGAAAACCTAGGCAATACCATTCAGGACATAGGCATGGGCAAGGACTTCATGTCTAAAACACCAAAAGCAATGGCAACAAAAGACAAAATTGACAAATGGGATCTAATTAAACTCAAGAGCTTCTGCACAGCAAAAGAAACTACCATCAGAGTGAACAGGCAACCTACAAAATGGGAGAAAATTTTCGCAACCTACTCATCTGACAAAGGGCTAATATCCAGAATCTACAATGAACTCAAACAAATTTACAAGAAAAAAACAAACAACCCCATCAAAAAGTGGGCGAAGGACATGAACAGACACTTCTCAAAAGAAGACATTTATGCAGCCAAAAAACACATGAAAAAATGCTCATCGTCACTGGCCATCAGAGAAATGCAAATCAAAACCACAATGAGATACCATCTCACACCACTTAGAATGGCAATCATTAAAAAGTCAGGAAACAACAGGTGCTGGAGAGGATGTGGAGAAATAGGAACACTTTTACACTGTTGGTGGGACTGTAAACTAGTTCAACCATTGTGGAAGTCAGTGTGGCGATTCCTCAGGGATCTAGAACTGGAAATACCATTTGACCCAGACATCTCATTACTGGGTATATACCCAAAGGACTATAAATCATGCTGCTATAAAGACACATGCACACATATGTTTATTGCAGCATTATTCACAATAGCAAAACTTGGAACCAACCCAAATGTCCAACAATGATAGACTGGATTAAGAAAATGTGGCACATATACACCATGGAATACTATGCAGCCATAAAAAATGATGAGTTCATGTCCTTTGTAGGGACATGGATGAAATTGGAAATCATCATTCTCAGTAAACTATTGCAAGAACAAAAAACCAAACACCGCATATTCTCACTCATAGGTGGGATCTGAACAATGAGATCACATGGACACAGGAAGGGGAATACTACACTCTGGGGACTGTTGTGGGGTAGGGGGAGAGGGGAGGGATAGCATTGGGAGATATACCTAATGCTAGATGATGAGTTAGTGGGTGCAGCTAGATGATGAGTTAGTTACATACATATGTAACTAACCTGCACAATGTGCACATGTACCCTAAAACTTAAAGTATAATAAAAAAAACTTTTATTTATAATTACATTTGAAATATTAAGTAAATCAGTGATATAAACTTTATTATCTACTTAGTGTCACCTTTTCTATCATTTAAATTTTTCACGATGATAAGATTGTTTTATCAGAATTGTAATCACTCCTATATACAGAAGACTCATATTTGGCATCCACAAGAAATGACCATAGATCTACATCTGTCCGTACTACTACTTCTCCCATCTCCCATGCTATGTACCCTCAAGATGGGAGTTGGTGTTTTCAACAGAATAATAATTATTAGTTTGATACTTGAAAGAAGTTCAATCATATTAAAACTATATACATAAAATTAAAAACACTTCAAGATTTCATTAGACAGCTCAACATATATGGTGAATAACCTTTATTCTATCTGTTTATTCATAGAGTAGGGTACTTTTAGAAAGCTTTCTATAATTTACATCGTTTAGCAGTTACATATGTCTGTAATATGTAGACTAATTTTCTTGCTTAGAGAGTTCCATGTTAAAAATTACAGTGGATGACTGATGTATCAATGCATTAACATTACTAAAACTGAGGTTTAAAATTTCAAATGATTCAGTCGGCTAAATTCTCCAGTAAATAATTGAAAGCTTACAGTAAGTCACTTCAGCCAGCCCTCTAGTTATTTCATTTCATTAGAAGTTCCTATTCTGCTCAACATGCTTATTATAAGGATTAATATACTTCCTTTAGGAGTAAGCCATCACTGTCTATGCCTCTTCTACTCGAGTAGGATCTTCTTCCCCTGTGTTTTGATTCTTTCTCTCAATGTGACCATGAACTATGAAGGACATAATTTTTCCCATAATTTTTCAATCAGTTATTCTTTGGTGTTTTGGTTTTCATTCTGGATTTCAGAAGATCTCCTTCATGCCACCCCACCAGATAATTACAAATTGCACTTCTTCTTATATAATGTACAGTACTAGTACACAACATATTTTAATCAGAGGTCTAATTTTTCCATGAAGATGTTTGCTATATTCAATTAGAAGGTTTCTGAAAAGGAGAAAGGAAATTACATTAATAAACAGAGTGTCTCATATTATAAACTCATTTGTACTTTAAGGTAGAGTGAGGCACTTAGTGTATACATGCGCTGTGCAATATTTTAGTTGTTTTTAGAAGTAAATAATTCATGGATATGATTTATCTGTTGATCTTTCTAATGATTTTTCTAGAACATTAAACTGTATGTGTGTGTGTATATATATGATATTAAAACTAAATGAAATATAGGGATACTTACATGAATTATTTGTGTCTTGGTTTCTACCTACAGATATTATCTGTGTTTCTGGATATGAACATGGATTGAATCTCGCTCTTAGAAAGTTATTAAACTTTGGTTAGAAACTAGTAGATATATATCTATGTATCTGTTATCCATCATAGTGCTTAAGAATTCTAGCAAAAATCCACTTGAGTTATATTCTTGCTTTAGCAGTTATTATTCTTGTAACCTCATCTGACGCAGCTCTTTGTTTCACTCTTCGAGCTCCATGTAAATTGACCTAGTCCTGGTTTAGTCTTTTGTACTTGCCATCTCCTCTGCCAAGAAAGTTTTTTTCTACATTAACCTTGACTTGCTTTCTCACTTACTTCATTCAGCTCTTTGCTCAAATCTTCTCAGTAAACTCTCCCTATCTAACCTATCCTATATAAAATTTCAGTCCCCTCACCCTGATATTTTGTATTCTAATTAATTATCAAGCACATTTTTTCTCCATAGCATTTGTCATGGTCCAATATATATAGATTTGTGTGTGTGTGTGAAATTTCAGTTAAATTAGAAATTAAATATAAGTATGACCAAACACAGCCTGCAACATATGTATCATAAAAACATTATTTGCCATTTATCAGAAATTTACATTTAATTATACATTTTAATATGTGATATATGGGATATACTTTTAAAAATGACATGTAGTGACGTCCTTTAAACATGCAGTATCTGAGACAGTAAAATTTATGTCATCTGAAATTTAAATTTAACTAGGAATTTTGTATGTTTTAAGATACTTCTGGCCAACCTAGTGTGTGTGTATGTGTGTGTGTCTGTCTCCCCAGTTACATTGTAATCTCTCTTAGATATTTTTTATTGATTTGTTTGCTGCTGTAGAGGTGAACAAGTAAACAAAGGTGCTCTATAGTACGTATTTAAGAGTGAATTAAGTTGCTTGACTTTTTCATTTAGTTTTTGTTACTTGTAACATTAGGACATAAATATCTACCTACAAGGTTTTGGTGAGGTTTAAAATAAATAGCTTGTATAAATCACTTTGGACAGTACATAGCAAGGCGGTAAGTAGTTGATTATTCATTGTTTTGCATTTGCTATCATTATAGTTATTATTGATTGTATTAATCCCAAGAAGGAAACCCAGATATTCAGGTGAAGAACTCTGAAAATCTTGACGTTTTTGATGTGAAGAGTGCCATGACAACTTTTCCTAGGATTAAGCTCAAAAATAGTTACTTTGCTTCTGAAAGATATATTAAGTGCCGATTAAGTCCAGTTGGAGTTTTACAATATTCTTATGTTTTTCAAAGAAATAAAATATGTTTTCCTTTCTTCATTTAGGAAGGCATGAAATAGTATGGATGAAAGAAATCAAGAGGATGTGGAGTAAATCTGTAAAATGACACTTTCAAATGTTATATCTCATTTTCAAATAGAAGTCTATTACAGAGAGGAGGAGGATGTAAGTACAGGAAGTGATCAAAAAGCAATTTGAAAACTATTTTTAAATAACACCATTTCAAAACTTGCAATTTTCTTGTTCTCTGAAATAGGCTTTATAAGAGGTGAACCCATCAAATGCACTTTAATGCATTAAGTGCTGTTTCAGTTTTCCAAGGATACTCGTCTAAGAGTTTGGAAGTGCTGTGATGGGGCAGGGTTGGGTCCTCTGGAAAACAGAGAGTGTCATCTCTTTTCTGTTAGCAACATGAAATCACAGGCTTTATTGTACATGTGTCAGGCATTGGTGCTTTTTTCAGGCCATTGTCATGGCTTCTTCAGAAATCAAGTTTACGTAAGTTGAAGCAGTAGATGCATACTTGAAAAAATGGTTTTAAATTGATTGTATTCAATAAATCATAATATATTTTCAATGTCTGTAAGAGAACTTACCGTTTACATGAACACTTTAGAAAATATTGTGAAGAATTGGGAAACAGTTTGAGATTTTATATACTCACATCCTAACTTATTTGTTTTGTGCCTTTGGACAATCACATTATTCTATTGTACACAATTGGAGAATACCTGGTAAGCCTCACATAGACTTAAAACTAGACAATAGTTAAAACTTTGTTGTGATTAGATCACTGATAAAATTAAACAGATATTTGATGTCCATTTCCCATATGGTGACACCCGTTCTTATGAGTATTCTGTTGAGCAAAGCACACAAAGGTAAAAAAGAGATAAACTATTAATAAGATTTATGTTTTCATTTTTACACATTTACTCATATATCAGAATCTCCATGGTTTTTAATTTGGTGTCAGAATGAACATACACTTGAATTTTCACATGAACAATTTTAAATATAGACATGAATACAGAAGTTCAGTTTCTAAATTTGCCAGTTACTATTTTCTGCAATAGAAGCAAATAATGTACAGAGATTATAAGCATGGACTTTAGAGTCAGACTTCTACTTATCCCCTTCTCACACATGTAATCCTGCAAAAATTACTTGTTTCTGAAGCCTGAGTTTACTCATTTGTTTATTGTAGGACAATAACATCAGACTGATAGAAGTTTTGTGAGGATTTAGACATGTTCAGATAGGTGCTTATTATCAAACCTGCTATATATTAAATGATATAAAATGGTAGCTATTAGTATTATTTTATATGACCTCAAGAAGAATATGATTATAACCACCATGAGCTTGAAATTCTCTACTGTCTTATTATTATCATTATTTTAGTTCTTAAATATATTAAGTTTTATTATAATTTTTCTGTTAGACTACATAATTATACATATATATTTTTAATTCCACAGACACATATATTTTATATGTCTTATTACAATTTTGAGGGGATAATTTTTAAAAAGTTTTATTGTATGTTTATATTTTAAGGTAAGGCAAATAAGTCATGTAAAAATGACTTCTATTTATACATTTTGCAGGATGGTAATTTCTAGTCTTAATATAGAAGTCTTTGTATTTTGAGTTACTTTACTGTAATTGTAAGACTTTATGATTTAAGTAACATATGTAAATGAACTTAAGTGATATTTGCATACTAACTCATTTAATTATAATATTCATGATCAAGTAAAATAATTTTAGGTAAGTGTAGCTTTAATGAATGTAGTGAATTAGCTCTAATTTGTGAATGAGTGCTTTTAAATAATGCTTTTGAAATTTGACTTGATTTATAAAAAACATTGATCATTCTCTGTTAAGTTTAAAGAAATACCAGAAGCTGCTGACAAGTTAAATTCAACTACTTTTCTTCATTTCTGAATAAAAAAATTAAAATGCCTCATTGACCTATTTTATGATAAAGATATAATAAATAATAACAGTAGAGTCTATGTTAGTTATTCAAATGAATGAATGACTGAGCCTTTTAAATGAAAAAATTCTAATTTCCAGTTAGTAACCATCTCACCTCTAAAAGCATAACTGAAAAATAAATTGAGTTACTGTATAATTTAAATTTCCTGGAAAGTGGATGCAATATATGCATGAATATAATTTATACTGGCTTCTTGCATCCAGTATATAAAGGAATTAAAAATCACCCAATAGTCCCTAATTGTTTTGGAAATAAAGTTGAATTTTAAACAAGTTTTTAAATTAAATTTATTAGTAATCACCTGTTATAGTGGAAGTAAGATAATACAATTTTTAAAAATACAGATATCTGAGGAAAGCCTTTCTTTCAATCCAGCACCATAGTTTTTCTGTAACAACTGACAAATTATTTAACTTATCTAACACTCACTTTTCACATCTTTAATACAGCAATAATAACAGTATCTGACTTCTATATTTATTGAAATATGTAATCTTATTCCAGGCAATCATTTAGAAAATGGAAGTGCTCAGTAAAAATTAACTATTATCCTTATCACTATTATTTGCTCAAAGAAAAAATAATATCTTTTAAAAAATACTCCTTGAGTAATACCCTCATTATTACAAAATTTATTCCTGCTTAAGAGAAAAATTACAGGTTATGGCAGACCTATAGGAATCAAGAGTGGTTAAATAATCTCTGTTGACACTCAGAACAATCATATGAACCTTGTGGCTTTCCAAGCATCAGACTGACATCAAATATGTTTGGTCTGATCTAACCTTGATTATAGAAGCTTGGAGTACTTACATAACAAGCATGTATCCTGTAAAACTTGTGTTACTGTTATCACCCTTCTCAAATAGAAACATGATTTCTACACATCCTGTCCATTGTAATCATACACAGATTTTGCTCTATTCCATTGTTCAACTCATTCTGCAATTAAGCATAACTGTAGAGGAAAAATCTAGTTTTCCGTACTCAGGAGAGAAGTTAAAACTGTTTTATAATCTGACCAAATGCCCCCAGATTTGTTCAATGCCAAAACTAAATGTAGCTGAAGTATAAACTCATTTGAGATTGACTTACTGCCAGGAAACACAATTTAGATTATAACTATATTTTCTTATTCTATTTTAAAAATCTATCCCACGAAGAACTATTTTAACAATTATTGTTGTACAAAAATCACAAGCATTCTTATACACCAACAACAGACAAACAGAGAGCCAAATCATGAGTGAACTCCCATACACAATTGCTTCAAAGAGAATAAAATACCTAGGAATCCAACTTACAAGGGATGTGAAGGACCTCTTCAAGGAGAACTACAAACCACTGCTCAAGGAAATAAAAGAGGATACAAACAAATGGAAGAACATTCCATGCTCATGGGTAGGAAGAATCAATATCGTGAAAATGGCCATACTGCCCAAGGTAATTTACATATTCAATGCCATCCCCATCAAGCTACCAATGACTTTCTTCACAGAATTGGAAAAAACTACTTTAAAGTTCATATGGAACCAAAAAAGAGCCCGCATCACCAAGTCAATCCTAAGCCAAAAGAACAAAGCTGGAGGCATCACACTACCTGACTTCAAACTATACTACAAGGCTACAGTAACCAAAACAGCATGGTACTGGTACCAAAACAGAGATATAGACCAATGGAACAGAACAGAGCCCTCAGAAATAATGCCGCATATCTACAACTATCTGATCTTTGACCAACCTGAGAAAAACAAGCAATGGGGAAAGGATTCCCTATTTAATAAATGGTGCTGGGAAAACTGGCTAGCCATATGTAGAAAGCTGAAACTGGATCCCTTCCTTACACCTTATACAAAAATCAATTCAAGATGGCTTAAAGACTTAAACATTAGGCCTAAAATCATAAAAACCCTAGAAGAAAACCTAGGCATTACCATTCAGGACATAGGCATGGGCAACGACTTCATGTCTAAAACACCAAAAGCAATGGCAACAAAAGCCAAAATTGACAAATGGGATCTAATTAAAGTAAAGAGCTTCTGCACAGCAAAAGAAACTACCATCAGAGTGAACAGGCAACCTACAAAATGGGAGAAAATTTTCACAACCTACTCCTCTGACAAAGGGCTAATATCCAGAATCTACAATGAACTCAAACAAATTTACAAGAAAAAAACAAACAACCCCATCAAAAAGCGGGCAAAGGACATGAACAGACACTTCTCAAAAGAAGACATTTATGCAGCCAAAAAACACATGAAAAAATGCTCATCATCACTGGCCATCAGAGAAATGCAAATCAAAACCACAATGAGATACCATCTCACACCAGTTAGAATGGCAATCATTAAAAAGTCAGGAAACAACAGGTGCTGGAGAGGATGTGGAGAAATAGGAACACTTTTACACTGTTGGTGGGACTGTAAACTAGTTCAACCATTGTGGAAGTCAGTGTGGCGATTCCTCAGGGATCTAGAACTGGAAATACCATTTGACCCAGCCATCCCATTACTGGGTATGTACCCAAAGGACTATAAATCATGCTGCTATAAAGACACATGCACACGTATGTTTATTGAGGCACTATTCACAATAGCAAAGACTTGGAACCAACCCAAATGTCCAACAATGATAGACTGGATTAAGAAAATGTGGCACATATACACCATGGAATTCTATGCAGCCATAAAAAATGATGAGTTCATGTCCTTTGTAGGGACATGGATGAAATTGGAAATCATCATTCTCAGTAAACTATCGTAAGAACAAAAAACCAAACACCGCATATTCTCACTCATAGGTGGGAATTGAACAATGAGATCACATGGACACAGGAAGGGGAATACCACGCTCTGGGGACTGTTGTGGGGTGGGGGGAGGGATAGCATTGGGAGATATACCTAATGCTGGATGATGAGTTAGTGGGTGCAGAGCACCAGCATGGCACATGTATACATATGTAACTAACCTGCACAATGTGCACATGTACCCTAAAACTTAAAGTATAATTTAAAAAAAAATTATTGTTATCAAATATAGAAATTAAAAAAATATAGTTCTTCTAAAAGTTTCACATCAAACTTTCATAGTCCGTCTCCCATAAACATTGTCAAAGAAATGGGGCAAACTAATTATAAGTTCTATTTTTTAAATGAGGACTTAAAGAATGATAAGATATTGAGGTATGGAATATGCTAAATTCAGTTAGCTGAATTATAAGCAAAGTATTCTGCTTAGGCACACACATGAACGCACACACAGAGACAGAGAGAGAGAGAGAGAAAAAATAAAGGAATAATATGTGATAGTCAAGTAATTAATAATCTGCATATCGACAATTTCCATTTTCAAGCTATTAAACCAATCAATGATTACTCATAGAAATCATTGATAAAGTAAGTGAAAATTCTACCAGAAAATTTTCCACAAACCTGAAGACCAGATTGTAATGTGTCACAAGGTCTTCAAAGTATTCCAATTTTTTTTCAAATTTTTAGTGAAAAGATTTTTTTTACATTTATTTATAAATACCAGAAATACATTCTAAATATAGATGACAGTCTACAGGCTGAACAAACATGAACAATGAGAAATAACGTTCTGCGTAATAGATAATAGTGACACTTCACATCGAGGTTAGCATTACAAAGACACATTATTAAATTATTAAATTGACTATGTAAAGGAGTTGTATGGGAACATTCTTGAATCTCTCAGCCTGCATGGATACAGGCTCAGAAATACAAAATAATTTTGAATTTTTAATTTTAATAGTTATGAAGAAAACTGGGATTTTGGGCTTAGTAATTTGAAGGACATTATGTCATGTTTTAAATTTTATTTATATTTTATGAATTTCAAAACAATTTTTCTTTTGTCTTTTTAATTATACATGTGATTCTTGAAATTGAAATACCAGGTGTTTTTATTTTCAAAATGCTACAAAGCAAAAAATGCTGGCATTACTTACTTAAATATTCATGGAAAAGCATATCCAGTGAAATGGATAAAATTAGTTAAACTCGTAACTTTAAGCATAAAAAGATTTTTAGATTACATAATATGGATCAGATTTCATCATTAGCGATGTCTTGCAAACACAATGTTTTCAACATAGAATCAACAAAAATTTGTTAAATATCGATAATTTACCCTCTACTGTGCTATACATTGGGAATTAAAATAAAACAAACATATTTTATCCTCTCAAGGGGCTCATTGTAAAAATATAATTGCACTGTTTTGGCAATACAGTGAGTGGAATGCTAACAGCAAAAACACATTACCATGAGAAGATAAATAACAATGTGACAAACTGTCCCTGGTGAACAGGGGGATGACTTTGCTGAATTAGTAACATATGAGTTGGACCCTGGATTATATAATATGTTAAGCATGTAAAGGTGGTGTACAAATGAAAAGGGTTCATTAATGGCACAATGATCGTAAGTATAAGGTTGACTTTTAGGCTGTAACTTTTCTCAATAAAATTTAAGTAGTGCTAACTGCAGTGTGGTATCCTAGGTTGAATTATAGAATAGAAAAAAGAATATCAATGAGAAATCTCGCGAAATCCAAATAGAATCTAGAGCTTAGTAACAGTAATGTGTTACCATGTTTGTTACATTGATGAGGTTCACAGTCACTTCCTTATAGTGTTAACCTATTGTGATCAATAATTAACACACATTTCCGTGACCATTCGGAGGATAGTTTGAATTGTCATTCTATTTACTCTATAAATCATACATAAAAATTGTTAGCATATAAAGAGATAAAGAATACACCATCAACAACACATAGGGTAAAGTTTATGAAAATGAGCAGGCAATTGACAAATATTTTAATTTGCTAAATTATGGACCATTTGTGTAAACTAACTCTTGTAAAATGTTCAATTTGTCCATATCTCTTTCCTTATCCTATGCAAATATTCACTTTGCACTTTATTTTGAACTACAATTTTTGTATCATGTGTCTAAAAATGACTCCTCCTAACTTTATAAGCTAGAGGTCACAAAAAAATCCTGGATCCACCTCTGTAAATATAGTCATTCAAATAACTGATGGAAAACTAAAGCAACAAATAAAAACAGAAATGTAACAAAATAAAACTGATAAATCTAAATCTAATTGGTTTTTGGATAAAACTTTAAAGAAAACACCAAAAAGATAAAAAGAAGCAGTGAGCAACCAAAATTGTCAAAATTGAATGAGTTGGCATTTTTAGAAAAACAAATTTGTACAAAGTGAGTTTTTTGAGCCATATTCTGCATACAGAGAGTAAATGTCACCCAGTTCTGATGAACAATGAACCTGTGTTGCATAAATAAATAATAAAGAGAGAAATTACTTGGGGCCTGTGTGGCTTTAGTCTTCTGTGTCAAGGAGGGGGATTTTCTGAGATTAAACTCAGTGGATACCAGTCGCTTAAATCTGATGCATTATATCCCTAGACATTGACGCTAAATTCAAAAGATATCTTACAGCTGCTGACACAAAGCCACTGACAGAATGATTCACTAAAAACAAACAAATAAAACAAAACAAAAACCACAAGGATTTTTCATTCAAACTGACACAGGCTTCCTGAGTTTTAGTCTTCAAACCTGTAGTAACTGTGCTAGATTATTTTCTGGACACACTCTGAAAGTACTCAACTATAGAGATCAGTCTTAAAGAGGAATGCTAAATTCTGGTTTTAGAGAAGAACAGGGGCATTACAGGATAGCTTGTCATATGGCTGAGAAACGATGACTCATAAAGAGGGCAGGTGTTCATAGTAATCAACATTAAATCTCTGGAGTCACAAGCACAGTCTCAAATATAATTCCACCATCGATAAACGCCAGGACATTGGGTAAGTTACTTAGCCCCTTTGTGCCTAGGTTTCTATGGTGGAATAATGAGAGAACATATCACAATTGTGGTGATGAAAATTAATTGAGTCAACATTTTAAAATTACTTAGAATATTGTCTTGAACACAAAAAAATGCTATGAAACTGTAAATTAAAAAAAATCATCAGGCACTCATTATCTGTATATAGAGAAGGAATCTTAGAAGATAGTATGATTGTTTCAAAAAACTTACATTCCTTTCCACAGAGAAATACTTGGTATGAATGTAATAAAAACAAAACAAACAAAAAACACCATACTAACTACAGTTAAGAGGGAACAATTGAGTTTGTTTCTCCATACCACGTTCTCTTTTGACCCTCATATAGGCAATTACTTTAATGTGTTTAATGAATACTTTTTCAAAATTGGCATCATTGTTTTGTATGTTTTAAATTCACAAAAATGCTATCATATCACATACATAAGTTTTGTACTTTCTTCAGTAATTACTGTGCTATTAATATTTGCCAATATTGCTATCTATATCTTTAATCCATTTCTCCTATTTAGTCATATACTTCATGGTGTAAATTCAGTCCATTTTACCCATTTAACTCTCCGAGTATAGACATACAGTTTGACTGGCAAACATTTTTATAGATAGTGCTCATGGTTTGCAGGGGCTGGAAGCCACAAGAAAATGTATAAACTGCTAAAGGACAGACTGGCAAGCACACTGGAAAGCAACTTTATACCAGTTATTCAGATTAATAGACCATTGTCTTAATCTACATGTTTCTCACAAACGATCCTTTTATATTTACTTTATACATGTGCTTGTTAGATTTTTGGTTCTCCTTTTCTAAAAAGTTTACTCTTGAAATATATACATTTTTTTCTGCTAGTATTCTTTAGAAATAGCTTCTAAAATATTTTACATAATAATCTCTATTTTAGACACCAAAATATCTTTTCCCATTCAGTCCTCTATTTCTTAACTTTTTCTGTAATATCCTTGGTTTAAACAGTCATTAATTTTAATCTTTAATTTTATACTTACAGAAAAAGATATACTAGTACTAAAATCTGAATCATATGTCATGTACTGATTTATCTACTGGTTTGCATTTTTCTTCGTTTGCTTATGCTTAATTTTATATTTTAAAAACATGCATATAAACACATAAATCATAAATAGACATTTGTATTTGTTTATGAAGCATTTGAGGGCAGGTTACAGACATTTTACTCCTGTACTTTTAAATATTTCACTATGTATTTCCTAAGAGCAAAAATATACTCTCATATAAACACAGTAAATTTTTCAAACTCAGAAAATACAATTGAATTAATAATTCTGAGCAATTATTAATTGCAAAATCAATATTTAAATGTTGTTAATTATCCTCATCAGGTTCTTTAACATCCCACCCTCTAGGCTTGGCTTATACCTTGAATTTTGCTGTCATGATTGTTCTTTGATATGAAATATTTCCCCCATTTTTTTGCTTTTAGACCTTGATCTTTTTAGAGAACAGGCTAATTGTTTTACATAATCCCCCACAATTTGGATTTTTCCCAAATTTTCCTCAGATTAGAGTTAGATTATGCATTTTGGAGAGGAATAACACAGATATATTGTGCCCTATTAATACATCATATTGGGACACACAATATTGTTCCAATATTAGGTATGTTAAGTTTATTTTTTCACTTGAGTAACAAGGTCTCAGCCCAAATCATCCACTATAGTGTTATCTTTTTTTTTTTACACTTAAGAAGTATTTTTTGTAGTATACTTTGAATTACATCATCGTGTTCTGAATCAGTATTTTTCTCACTAGTTTTAGCACCCATGATAATTTTTGTATTATTGTCTATGTTTTAGGTGTGATGTTCTGATGTTCTTATACACAGTGAACTGGTTACTATAGGAAAGTAACTTAATATATCAATCAGCTCACACAGGTTTTTTTTTTGTGTTCCTGTGTGGCGACAAGAGTGCCTAAAACAAAAAAAACTTCCAGGATACAACATCATAATATTAGCTTTAATCCTCATATGGTACATTAGATCTGTAGAGTTTTTCATCCTACATAACTGAAATGACTGCAACTTTATGTCTGGCTTATTTCACTTACCATAATGTTCTCCAGGTTCACCCATATTATTGCAAGTTACAAGATTTCCTTTTTTCAGGATGAATATTATTCTATTGTAGATGATTTTTTAAACTACACAATTATTTATTAGCACTCATGGGTAAAGAAGAACTTACTTTTTTCATGATTTATCACATTTGTCTGTATCTGTGTGGTTTCATGGATTTATTTTATATTTAATGTATTGTAATACATTGTTTATTTATTTTGATGCTCAAATTATTCCAGATTTGACCAGCAGAGGACCACTAAGTCGAGTCTGTGACCCTAAAACATGTTCTATCATTTTTTCCAGGTTTGTCTTGAAATTCCCCTTACCTCTTCATTCATCTAAGGAGCCCTTAGATTCTTATGGTTGAAAATGGTATTTAGAAATGAAGATTTGTTAACTAAGCCTGCTCATTGCTATTGACATGTCATTGTAACTATTTACTTATATCTCTCTCACCCCTCTCTCTGTTTATATATATATATATATATTTATATTTATATATGGCATGTGTGGATATATACACACACACAGTATGTATATATGGTATATATACACCTATGATGTACACATATGATATATATACACACATGATGTATGTATATGGTATATATATGGTGTGTGTATATATATATAGTGTATGTATCTGAATATATATACACCTTTTTTTAGTGTTATATAAAAAAGTTTCAAATACAAAATGAGAAAAATAAAGTAGATGGATGGGACTGGAGATATCAATGCAAACTCATAGTTTTGTAAACACTTTAAGGTAAGATATACAAAGAGACACAAATAAAAATGTACTTAAACACATACAAATATATATATATAATTACATATAGTTGTACCTATTTTTATATCTCTCCGTCGATGCAATAGATGCAATAACATTTTAATATTTGGTAGAACAAGTCCCTCCTTCTTTATACTCTTTTCTTTTGGATCACTTAGTTCTTTGCAGGCCTTATTCACTCCAACTAAATGCTAGGATAAGTTTATTGTGTTCCTCAACATATTCAATAGGAATTTTGATTGGGATACTTGAGTGTTTTTATAACATGAATGTAGAGTTATCTATAAGTCTTGAGACAGGTAGTCAGAAAATCTGGATTTGAATCCTGGCTATATAACTAGCTAGATAAATCACCAAGGACAGTTTAAATTCTAAATAAGACTTACAGTTCTCATGTGTAAAATGGGTATAGTAATGGGTACTATAAAATATTGTCAAAATAAATAAATGAAAAATAAATTATAAAAATTATTTTACAAATGTATTTTTCTCCTCCTTCCTAATTAGTTTCCCAATTATTTTCTAAATATTACAGAAAGGCAATTCTTAATAAACTATAAAAAACAAAACCTTAGTTGTCAAATAAACACATTAATGGGATGGTGATTTCATTGGCTTTGATTCATGTATAACTGATCTTGCATAGCTATACTCAACTATAAAACTACCTAATTTTAATTCAATTATTTTCTGCATCTTTAAATTATAATATTTATATCATGAATTTCACCTATAAAATTGTGCTTTGTATCTCTATACAAACTGAATTAGCTGGACAGGTCTTAATTTTAAATTTTTAAAATTATAATGAGGGGAAATTGACAGAAAAGACCAATGGAACCAGTGAAATTAAAGGAACAAAATCATTTTTTAAAGTGTTCTCAGGAATTGTTTTATAATTGTTTTTATTGCCTAAGAAATATTCTCCTTGACATTGCAAATTCTTTTTGTTATGCTAATGAATGCACTTAGTCCTCATATTAAAAAAGAATATATATTTCCTTTTATAATAAGATTTTTTATTATATAAGTTCTTCGTTAATTTTAATTAGAAAATCGTACTCATTCAAATGACACTGAAGGAAAATTTAGGAGATCATGCTTCACAAAGCACTGTCTGATATGTTTTCCATCAACAGGGCCCTTGAAACTGTACAGCTTGTTAGGCATTTGCTATGGAAAATGCATCTATCTCTGAAAACAAGATGGAGGGAAATGCAGTCCTCATTTTCTCCAGTACTTAGTTGTTCAAAGGACTGTAGCAATTTCAAGTGGTGCTAAAATATGCATGCATAAGGCTTGATCATACTAACAATGAAGAAGTATAACGAGCATTTACGATTTGAAGAGTTTCAAATGGATGTATCTTATCTAAAGGGATAGAAAATATCCCATCAAGTTAAAGCTATTTTTCAGATTCTAATCTTATCATAAGCATTTAAAAAAAACAACCAGTATTTACTACTCTTGCTGAGAGCATATTGTGTTAGTTCATTTCCCCAATAGGAGAGCACTTCAAAGCTATCAAGGACTTTATCAACTCATAACAAAGTAAACAAGTGAGGGAGAAGGTAATGGTAATAACTGTGAAATGTCATTCAGGAAAATAGAATATAAATTTAAGAACAAGATGAATTTCATATCTATCTGCATTAGTTTTCTATTGCTGTGTAACAAAGCACAAACTCACTTGCTTACAACAATGCTCCTTCATTCTGATCCAGTTCTGTAGGTGAAAAGTCTAGGCAATCTTAGCTTGACTTTCTGCTTAGGCAGTTTGAAGTCCAAAGTCAAGATGTCACATGGGCTGGACTTATCTGGAGGTTCTTGGGAAGATTCATTTCCAAGCTCATTCTAATCGATGGCATAATTAAGTTCCTTGCTGCTATGGGACTGAGGAGGTAAAGAGCAGTAAGTCGCCACTTCTGTCTCTAATAAGGAAGGGTGGATGTTCCTTCTTCCTCCCTCATTCTTCCATTCTAACATTCTTTCCTTCGGATATTCCCTTTGTCTCCTCTATAAGGGAAACTGCAGGAATGGCACTTAAAAACCTTCCTTAGTCAGAGGAACTAGACCAGAAACACACATTCCAGTCCAGGTGTCTACAGAATGCTGTGCTAAGGTATGCATGTTTTTACTGCTGAAATGCCTGGTGTTCCTATTTACCATTTCTATTTTTAGTTCTACCACCCAAACATCATTTTGGGAGTTGATAAAAAATAAATAATTTTCCTTCAATGTTACTGTCAGAGCATTTTGTGCTATCACAAAAAAAAAGGCATTAATTAGCATGCAAAATCAAGGACAGCTTTTTGTCTTTTCTCTAAATTACAGGATCATTGAAAATTCAGTCTTTGGTATCATTCTTGTTGTAAGATTTTTATATATAGAAATATGAACCACTACCAAAATCATTTTGCAAACTCCATACATTTACAAATTATTAATTATATGTATTTATATCATAATAATTTTTTAAAGTACTTTATTTCGGATATGAAAAATTGTTCACTTTTGCTACATCATCATAGAAAAGAGTTCTGTAAGCAAGCCTTTAGTTTTCTATAAATATTTCACAACGATAACAATTAATCTTCCCTGAAAATAGAAATAATTAAAAAAATGACAGTTTCCAAGGGAATGATTCAAAGTTACCTTTATCCTCCAAGTGCTAAACCTGGATAGAAGAGAACTCAGAAGTCTCCTAATTATTTGATTTTCACAAATAATTATCCAAAACATGTATTCAAAATGTGTTTCTGTGATAAGAACATTGCTCCAGAATATAAATCTTTGCTAAATATACCCTAACTTGGAATATATAATCAATCGTAATTTCCAATGTTCAAACTATATTACAGGTATTTAAAAATTGTTTTAATATTGACGGGACAAGGCCCAATTGTAAGGTCACTATCTCTGGTATCACAAAACAGTTGGCTCAAAAACTACTAGTTGAACTAAGCAAAAGTAATAATTATATATTTTTTGCAAATACACTAAATCAAACTCTCATAATTATTCTATACATATATAAATTATAATTTTTATTGTTGGTTGCTTACAAAATATAGTGGAAGCAGAAATATTTCTGATTATATTAAAGCTTTATCACTTCTATAATTTAATAGCTTCATGATATTATTTTGAAGACCTGGAGAAGAAATTACTTTAAAATTTTCTGAATTACTCTAAAACACACACACACACACACACACACCCTAAAATTCCATATATGTCTTGATCAAGGGAAGAATGCAGGAGAAAACTAAAAAATGGGTACCTATATCTGTTCTTATGAGATACTATTGCTGCTTTTTTCTATTGAACATGACATGGTAAACTGTAGGCACCATGTTTTAATAAAAAAGAACATTTACTTTTTAGTATTTAAAATAGAGGAAAAACTATTTCCACCTGGTTAAATTTTCCCTTGGGTCAAATTGACCCCAATTAGTCAATTAATTCCCCATCAGTGTTACTTAAATGAAGAGCAGATTAGATAGATAGATAGATAGATAAGACATACTCTTATATCTATCTATCTATCTATCTATACATACATAAACATATCTTTCTCTCTCTATATATATCCATTTGCGTCCATATCTGTATCTATATAGATGTGTGTACATTCACATCCATTTGTGCATATATATGTATATCAGTTTGTGTAGGTGTGTGTATATATATATATCCATTTGTGTCCATATCTATATCTATATAGATATGTGTGTATGTATATATATCTCCATATGTGTGTGTTTATATATATATATCAATTTGTGTGTATATATCCATTTGTGTACATATCTATATCTGTATAGTTATATGTTTATGTGTGTATGCATATATATTAGATATATGTATGTGTGTATATATATAGTTTATATAGATATACATTTTACATATATATATATATATATATATTCACTTATGTATCTCCAAATCAGTAAATGCCAGATTGGAGTCTTCCCACTTTTCTACTCTGATATAACTTGAACCCGACTGCATTCTCTTGAAAGAAATAAGCACTAAAAATGAATTTTTCAAGAATAGTGATTGCTTACTTTAAAATTTTCATTCTGACCCTCCCTAGAGCTGACTTGTCTCAAAGTTTAGAAGCCTTTCTCTACCAAACCCAAGGTCTGGCAGAACCCCAGAGGCAACTTATCTGGAGTTTTTTTTTTCTTCTCATCTTCTGATTGATCTCATCTGAGGGCCAGGCTGAGAGGGTGGGGGTAAAGGGGTACGTCACATTACACACTTCAAGAGTCCATCACCTTCAACATTAATAAGCCCACTGCCTTCAACATTCTGAAGCCTCTGGGCTCAAGACCAAGAAATTTGTCTTCTTTCTGGTGTGAAATAAGTTTCTATATTTTTCCCTGAAGTAGTAGATGCAGTTATGGATCTCAACCTTCTGAGAAAAACTGTCTCCCTGTAAACAGAGTCTTTATCTTCATAGCCCCACAGCAATCACATTATTTTAATCAGAAAGACATTGGGTCACAAGATTTTCTTGAGCCCAACTCACAATGGAACTGATTAGGAAATAACTAAATTACCTACAGATGAAAACAGATAAGTTAATATAAGATCTATTTGACTAGGTGTCAGGCCTCTGAGCCCAAGCTAAGCCATCACATTCCCTGTGACCTGGACGTACACATCCAGATGGCCGGTTCCTGCCTTAACTGATGATATTCCACCACAAAAGAAGTGAAAATGGCCTGTTCCTGCCTTAATTGATGACATTGTCTTGTGAAATTCCTTCTCCTGGCTCATCCTGGCTCAAAAGCCCCCCCACCGAGTACCTTGTGACCCCCCACTCCTGCCCACCAGAGAACAAACCCCCTTTTTCCTTTACCTACCCAAATCCTATAAAACGGCCCCACCCCATCTCCCTTCGCTGACTCTCTTTTCGGACTCAGCCCACCTGCACCCAGGTGAAATAAACAGCCATGTTGCTCACACAAAGCCTGTTTGGTGGTCTCTTCACACAGACGCGCATGAAACTTGGTGCCACACTTCAATCTCTCCCTTCTCTTAATTTCAATTCCTTTCATTTTCTGGTAGAGACAAAGGAGACACATTTTATCTGTGGACCCAAAACTCCAGTGCCAGTCACAGACTAAGGAAGGCAGCCTTCCCTTGGTGTTTAATCATTGCAGGGACACCTCTCTGATTATTTACCCATGTTTCAGAGGTGTCAGACGAAGCAGGGATGCCTGCCTTAGTCCTTTGCCCTTAGCGGCAAGTCCCGCTTTTCTGGAGGAGGGGCAAGTACCCCAACCTCGTATCTCTGCACCCTGATCCCTTATTTCCACGCCCCAACCTCTTATATCTCTGCACCCTGATCCCTTATTTCCATGCCCCAACCTCTTATATCTCTGCACCCTGATCCCTTATTTCCATGCCCTGACCTCATATCTCTGTGCCCCTACCCCTTCTCTGCTTTTCTAGAGAGCAAGAACCCCCCCACCCCTTCTCCGTGTCTCTACTCTTTTCTCTGGGCTTGCCTCCTTCACTATGGGAAAGCTTCCACCTTCCATTCCTCCTTCTTCTCCCTTAGCCTGTGTTCTTAAGAACTTAAAACCTCTTCAATTCTCACCTGACCTAAAATCTAAGCATCTTATTTTCTTCTGCAATGCCGCTTGACCCCAATACAAACTCGACAGTAGTTCCAAATAGCCAGAAAACGGCACTTTCAATTTTTCCATCCTGCAAGATCTAAATAATTCTTGTTGTAAAATAGGCAAACGGTCTGAGGTGCCTGACGTCCAGGCATTCTTTTACACATCAATCCCTTCCTAGTCTCTGTGCCCAATGCAACTTGTCCCAATCTTCCTTCTTTCCCTCCCACCTGTCCCCTCAGTCCCAATCCCAAGTGTTGCTAAGTCTTTCTAATCTTCCTTTTCTACAGACACATCTGACCTCACCCCTCCTCCCCGGGCTGCTCCTCGCCAGGCCGAGCTAAGTCCCAATTCTTCCTCAGCCTTCACTCCTCCACCCTATAATCTTTTTATCACCTCCCCTCCTCACACCCGGTCCCCTTTACAGTTTCATTCCGTGAGTAGCCCTCCCCGACCTGCCCAGCAATTTCCTCTTAAAAAGGTGGCTGAAGCTAAAGGCATAGTCATGGTTAATACTCCTTTTTATCAGACCTCTCCCAAATCAGTGAGCGTTTAGGCTCTTTCATCAAATATGAAAAACCCAGCCCAGTTCATGGCTCGTTCGGCACAACCCTGAGACGCTTTACAGCCCTAGACCCTAAAAGGTCAAAAGGCCGTCTTATTCTCAAATTACACTTTATTACCCAATTACCCGACATTAAATAAAACTCCAAAAATTAAATTCCGGCCCTCAAACCCCACAACAGGACGTAATTAACCTCACCTTCAAGGGGTACAATAATAGAATAGAGGCAGCCAAGTAGCAACATATTTCTGAGTTGCAATCCTTTGCCTCCACTGTGACACAAACCCCAGCCACATCTCCAACACACAAGAACTCCAAACGCCTGAACCGCAGCTGCCAGGGGTTCCTCCAGAACCTCCTCCCCGAGGAGCTTGCTACAAGTGCCAGAAATCTCGCCACCAGGCCAAGGAATGCCTGCAGCCCAGGATTCCTCCTAAGCCGCATGTCCCATCTGTGCAGGACCCCGCTGAAAACTGGACTGTTCAACTCACCTGGCAGCCACTTCCAGAGCCCCTAGAACTCTGGCCCAAGGCTCTCTGACTGACCCTTCCCAGATCTCCTCGGCTTAGCAGGTGAGGACTGACACTGCCACATAACCTCAGAAGCCTACAAGACCATCACAGACGCTCTAAGTAACTCTCACACAGTAGAAAGTAAGTCCATCCCCTTCTTAATACGGAGGCTACTCACTCCACATTACCTTATTTTCAAAGGCCTGTTTCCCTTGCTTCCATAACTGTTGTGCGTATTGACGGCCAGGCTTCTAAACCTCTTAACCCTCCCCAACTCTGGTGCCAAATTAGCCAATACTCTTTTAAGCACTCCTTTTTAATTATCCCCACCTGCCCAGGTCCCTTATTAGGCCAAGACACTTTAACTAAATTATCTGCTTCCCTGCCTGTTCCTGGATTACAGCCACACCTCATTGCCACCTTTTCCCCCAGTTCAAAGCCTCCTTCACATGCTCTCCTTGTATCTCCCCACCTTAACCCACAAGTATAAGACACCTCTACTCCCTCCTTAGCCACTGATCATGCACCCCTTACCATCCCATTAAAACCTAATCACTCTTACCCCGCTCAATGCCAATATCCCATCCCACAGCATGCTTTGAAAAGATTAAAGCCTGTTATCACTTGCCTGTTACAGCATGGCCTTTTAAAGCCTATACACTCTTACCATTCCCCCATTTTATCTGTCCTAAAATCAGACAAGGCATACAGGTTAGTTCAGAATCTGCGCCTTATCAACCAAATTGTTTTGCCTATCCACCCTGTGATGCCAAACCCATATACTCTCCTATCCTCAATAGCTCCCTCTACAACCCATTATTCTGTTCTAGATCTCAAACATGTTTTCTTTATTGCACCCTTCATCCCAGACTTTCTTCGCTTTCACTTAGACTGACCCTGACACCCATTAGGCTCAGCAAATTACCTAGGCTGTACTGCGCAAGGCTTCGCAGATAGCCCCCATTAGTTCAGTCAAGCCCAACTTGCATCCTCATCTGTTACCTATCTCGGCATAATTCTCATAAAAACACACGTGCTCTCCCTGCTAATTGTGTCCGATTAATCTCCCAAACTTCAACTCCTTTCCTTCCTTGGCATGGTTAGTGCGATCAGAATTCTTACACAAGAGCCAGGACCGCACCCTGTAGCCTTTCTGTCCAAACAACTTGACCTTACTATTTTAGCCTAGCCCTCACGTCTGCGTGCAGCGGCTGCCACTGCTTTAATACTTTTAGAGGCCCTCAAAATCACAAACTATGCTCAACTCACTCTCTACATTTCTCATAACTTCCAAAATCTATTTTCTTCCTCATACCTGACGCATATACTTTCTGCTCCCTGGCTCCTTCAGCTGTACTCACTCTTTGTTAAGTCCCACAATTACCATTGTTCCTGGCCCGGACTTCAATCTGGCCTCCCACATTATTCCTGATACCACACCTGACCCCCATGACCGTATCTCTCTGATCCACCTGACATTCATCTCATTTCCCCATGTTTCCTTCTTTCCTGTTCCTCACCCTGATCACGCTTGATTTATTGATGGCAGTTCCACCAGGCCTAATCGCCACACACCAGCAAAGGCAGGCTATGCTATAGTACAAGCCACTAGCCCGCCTCTTAGGACCTCTCATTTTCTTTCCATCATAGAAATCTATCCTCAAGGAAATAACTTCTCAGCGTTCCATCTGCTATTCTACTACTCCTCAAGGATTATTCAGGCCCCCTCCCTTCCCTACACATCAAGCTCGAGGATTTGCCCCCACCCAGGACTGGCATATTAGCTTTACTCAACATGCCCCGAGTCAGATAACTAAAATACCTCTTAGTCTAGGTAGACACTTTCACTGGATAAGTACAGGCCTTTCCTACAGGGTCTGAGAAGGCCACTGCAGTCATTTCTTCCCTTCTGTCAGACATAATTCCTCAGTTTGGCCTTCCCACCTCTACACAGTCTGATAACAGACCAGCCTTTATTAGTCAAATCAGCCAAGAAGTTTTTCAGGCTCTTAGTATTCAGCGAAACCTTTATATCCCTTATGGTCCTCCATCTTCAGGAAAAGTAGAACGGACTAAAGGTCTTTTAAAAACACACCTCACCAAGCTCAGCCACCAACTTAAAAAACACTGGACAATACTTTTACTCAGAAGTCAGACCTGTCCTCAGAATGCTACAAGGTACAGCCCATTTAAGCTCCTGTATAGATGCTCCTTTTTATTAGGCCTCAGTCTCATTCCAGACACCAGACCAACTTAGACTGTGCCCCAAAAAACTTGTCATCCCTACTATCTTCTGTCTAGTCATACTCTTATTCACTGTTCTCAACTACTCATACATGCCCTGCTCTTGTTTACACTGCCGGTTGGTTTACACTGTTTCTCCAAGCCATCACAGCTGATATCTCCTGGTGCTATCCCCAAACTGCCACTCTTAACTCTTGGAGTAAATAAATATCTTTCCTGACAGGACTATGCTAAATCTCCTTAGGCACTCTAATTAGATGTCCTAGGTCCTCCCAATTCTTAGACCTTTAATACCTGTTTTTCTCCTTCTCCTATTCCGTTTAGTTTTTCAATTCATACAAAACCGTATCCAGGCCATCACCAATAATTCTAAATGACAAATGTTTCTTCTAACAGTCCCACAATGTCACCCCTTACCACAAAATCTCCCTTCAGCTTAATCTCTACCACTCTAAGTTCCCACCCGCCTCTAATCCCACTCGAAGCAGCCCTGAGAAACATCGCCCATTATCTCTCCATATCACCCCCAAAAAATTTCACCGTCCCAACACTTTACCACTATTTCATTTTATTTTTCTTATTAATATAAGAAGATGGAATGTCAGGCCTCTGAGCCCAAGCTAAGCCATCATATCCCCTGTGACCTGCCTGTACACATCCAGATGGCCGGTTCCTGCCTTAACTGATGACATTCCACCACAAAAGAAGTGAAAATGGCCTGTTCCTGCCTTAACTGATGATGTTGTCTTGTGAAATTCCTTCTCCTGGCTCGTCCTGGCTCAAAAGCTCCCCTACTGAGCACCTTGTGACCCCCACTCTGCCCGCCAGAGAACAACCCCCTTTTGACTGTAATTTTCCTTTACCTACCCAAATCCTATAAAATGGCCCCACCCCTATCTCCCTTCGCTGACTCTCTTTTCGGACTAGCTCACTTGCACCCAGGTGAAATAAACAGCTTTATTGCTCACACAAAGCCTGTTTAGTAGTCTCTTCACACAGACACGAGTGAAACTAGGAGCTAGAAAATATTCTTGAAAGAGTCTGGAAACCCACTTTCTTAAGTGCTTATGAATCTTTGGCCAGTTGTCCAAGCTTCAGCTCTGCCTTATTTGCGAATCTTGTCTTGCCTCTCTTGAGGACACAGCTTCAAATCTCTCCCAGATGTCTTGTTGCCCTAAGAAGTGGATTCAGGACAACATCGATCTTCCCAGGATTCTCTCTCCCGTCACTCATGATAAGACCACATTTCTCTCCTCAGTTTTTTTCCCTTCAGAATAATCACCCTTGACCAAACCCACCATTTTCATATTGGAGAAGGGAAAATTAGAATCCATTATGCTATAACAATTTATCACTGATAGGTCATTTAAAATGTAAAGGAATTTTTGAAGGAGAGAATTGTAGAAATGCCAGTTATAGCCACAGTCACAGAGCTCTTAATAAGAAAAAAGGTTGATTAAATATAGTCACAGTTTGGAATCTCAAAAGGCATGTCCAGAGCCTAATAAATCTGACAACTTTTGAAGACAGAGCATAAAGAATCAGCAGGAGAAATCTAAGGACTAATCTGCCTTTGGATTGAGAACACTTTGAACACGGTACAGCACACAAAAGCCTAATTCACAGGATCAGGAAGTGTACATCATAGAATGAGCACTGAAAACAATCTAGGAAAAGTTGAGATGGTAAAGGGCTTCAGGCAGAAAATATGCTTTAAAATGGATAGCAACTGAGAGAGAGGTTACTCAGATAGTGATCTAAATTTAGACAATTTAACCGTTAATGACTGAGGACAAGGAATATGACAAGAGATAACAAAATATGCAATTAATAGGAAATTCAGGCTACTGGTAAGTCCATAAAAAAGTAAAAATAGAATATATTGAATTATTTGACTAGATGAAAACAGGATAAAGCTTAGTTATAATTATTTTAAATAATGATCTAACACACAAAAATTGTGAGGTAATATAATAAGAACAAGGATAAGCAAAGAAATAAAGAAAAATATTGCTTATACATTCAGGCAAAAATGTTTGTAGAGAGCTGAAAAGTTATTAGGATTTAGTATGTTAAGACCTTGTTTCTAATAACTGATAATAAAATGAAATGACATATAAAAATGTGAATACTAACCAAAATAATGTCAAGTGACACAGACAACATTTTGAGCAAGAACACTGTTGCCTATTATTCAAAATTGATGTTATATTATTTTGGACCTATAATTTATATATTATTAAAACTTTTATTATTTCTTTAGTTTTTATTCTCAGCCTCAGCCAAGTCTGATGTTAAACATACATGACTTCTCTGCTTCCACCTCTCACCTCTCCCCAACACATGTTAAATATGCCCTAGAATATCTGAATCCAATTATAGGTAAGTTAGCACAGTCAAGTCTACAGTGTACTCTATGAACGTTATATGACATATCCTCATTATTCTCTCCTGAATTTGTATGCTGTAAGTCATCGATGATCCCCATTACAAAGGAGCCCTTTACTAAGGTCTTGCTTTACATGTGAAACTTGTTAAAGTTTTATATATAACTCTATTTCTCACTAGCTGTGCCACAGGAACAAGTGAATGAATTTAAGAGTGTGAATAGCCTATAATGGCTTAGTAGGAGATTTCATCAGAACATTTGTATGGCATTATATTGAAGATTCCTGTAGCTAAGATTGCTGCTATTTTTTGAGTGTCTGTGATGTCCAGAGGCACTCTTCTGATGCTTTACACAAATTATCAAATTTAATGCTCGCATGAGAAGCTATTAGATAGAAATTATTTTTCCTACTTTATAGTTACACATTTGAGGGACAGAGAAGTAGCTTCCACAAATACAATATTCAATAATTTATTTTTGTCATAGTCAGGATTTTAGCCTTATTTTATCTGTCTTTAAAATGTATACTTGGAACCACTTTGATACCTGTGCACAGAAAAATAGGACAGCAGCAAAGTAAATGGCTCACAACACAATTTTACCTAAGGTCATTTCTCTCCTACTAGGATGTTAGCTGAAGCCAAGATATAGATCATTACTGAAAAAGAACTGTAAAATGTTCTAATCTTGATAGGCTTCAGAAATAAAAGAGATCGTAGGGTGTTTGGTAAGAGAGGCAGCTGTCACTTGCCAGGAAAATGTAATTCTTTCAAAACAATGTCAGAACTTCCTCAACAGAACTGGGTTCATTTACATCAAATGAGGGTTTAAGATAGGTTATTACAAGATATTAATAATATTTAATCCACATTACATAGCACTAATTAAAGAAACATGCAAATTTTGACCATCGAAAAGACCACTGAAGATAACATTCCCTACTTTATATTAATTTTCTTTGTGAATTTAAGACAGATTAAGAAAAGGTAGGCTGAGCGCAGTGGCTCACGCCTGTAATCCCAGCACTTTGGAAGGCCGAGGCGGGCAGATCACTTGAGGTCAGGAGTTTGAGACCAGCCTGGCCAACATTGGTGAAACCCCGTCTCTACTAAAAATACAAAAATTAGCCAGGTGTGGTGGCGCATGCCTGTAATCTCAGCTACTAGGAAGGCTGAGGCAGGAGAACTGCTTGAACCTGGGAGGTGGAGTTTGCTGTGAGCTGAGATCGTGCCACTGCACTCCAGCCTGGGCAACAGAGCAAACTCTGTCTCAAAAAAAAAAAAAAGAAAAAAAAAAAGAAAAGATATGTTATTACTCCATTGTAATATATAATAATAATCCAATATATGAATACATTCTGCACTTGTTGCATTGCACAATAAAAGTAAATAGTGGCTGATTGAATAAAAGAGACAAAGGGATGTCAAAGGATAAACACTAACAGAGAAAAATTAAGAAAACAATGAAGAAGAGTATATCAATTACAAATAAAACAACAAATACCAAAAAAGAAATAAACATAACCATTCTCTGAAGGGGAAACATCAGGAAATATTAAATGCTAGAAAGGAGGAGTTCATAATCGTTGTCTTAATTAATAATTTAAGCTACTTTAGATAGAACAAAATGAATCACTGGTCTGTATACATTTGATTAAAGAATGTCCCATTGTTCATTGGAAAGCAATTCAGTTCAGGCCAGCAATAATTTTCCAGATGATGTCACTCAGAACTAATTAAAATGAAACACAATTTTAAGAATTTTTAAAAGAAATTTTAGAATAGTTTTAGATTTACATAAAAGTAGTAAAAATTTTAGCATTCTAACAGAACTCAATCTCAGTTTTTTCTATCATTAAAGTTTTATATTAGTATGATACATTTCTCATCATAAACCAATATTAATACTATTGTTAAATTAAGTTTATATTGTCTCCAGATTTCCTTAGTTGCTATCTAATGTTCTTTTCTTTTCCAGGATCGTATCCAGATAGCCACATTACAGTTAGCGGTCATGTCCTTAGTCTTCTCTTGGCCATGACAATTTATCAGACTTTCCTTGTTTTGCATGATCTTAACAGTTTTGAGGCATACTGGTCAGGTGTTTTGTAGAATGTTCCTCAATTTTGATTTGTTTGACAATTTTCTTAGACTAGGGTAAAGGGTTCTGGGGAAGAACACCACAGAAGTAAAGTGCCATTCTCACACATCACATCTTATTAAGGAAACATACCATAATGTGACTTATTACTATTGAAGTTAATCTCAGTCACTAGCTCAGGTAGTGTTTATCAAATTTCTCCACTTTAAAATTAGTGTTGTTTATTTTTTTTCTTCAATTCCATACAGTACTCTTTAGAGAGTAGCCTATGTAAACCAAAAATAAGATTCTGTGTCCCCCAACAGATTGAGTGGATGCCCCTCTTGACAGATGGGGTCACAAAGAAACTTCAGGAAGTAGATGAGGCAATGACAGGAAGGTAGGCTGGACTTGCCTCATTTTAACTCTTGCCCTTTGGGGTTTAGACACAACTGGCCAGCATTAACATTAAAATAAAGATCATGAGACTGACAAAACAGACTCTTCATATCAATAATATACCAAATTCTAACCTGACTTTGGTATAGCATCATATGACAGATAACAGGCTCTGAAGAAAATCAAGGTGTTTTACCCCAAAATATATTTATTTGACATATTTTGAAATGGCCCTGCACAGTTATCTCTTGTAGCAAAAATTTGCATTTTGTAGAGACTCTCCTTCCCATTCTAGGTCTTTTCGAGATCCAAGAGAGATGTAACTAAGAGTCTGACACCTTGTAAGTTCCTAAGGTCCAAAAAGACACATTTACCCTCTATTCCCTCTGATACCTGCTACTTAGAGTCTTCATCTACATAACAAGAACCTTGGCTTTCAAAAACCCCTCTACCTAAACCCAAACATTTGTTTCTACTGACTTCAACTCTTTAGGCAAAACTTAACTCTTTCAACCAATTGTCAATCAGAAAATCTTCAAATCCGCCTGTGACTTATAAGCCCCCAAATCATGCTTTGAGATGCCCTGCCTTTCCAGGGTGAATCAAAGTATATCTTATATGTGTTGATTTATGTCTTTGCCTGTAACTTCTATCCCCCTAAAATGTGTAAAACAAAGCTGTAACACCTTGGAAACATGTTCTCAAGACCTCTTGGGACGGTGCCCTGGGCCGAAGTCACTTGTATTTGGTTCAGAATAAACATCTTTAAATATTTTACAGAGTTTATTATTTTTGTTAACACCTCCAAGCCACCCATTTTTAAGGAGTAAGAAAATATGAATAGCCTCCTTCATATTTTCAGAATACGAGTATCTGAAAATACTATTTGACTGCTTTGTCTCTGAAATGCTTTCATTATTATGAGTATGTGTGTGTGTATGTGTGTGTGTGTGTCTGTGTCTGTGTGTGTTTTAGCAGTACCTTTCTGCTTCAGTCCTAGAATCAGCCATTTGCCTTAGGATTCTTGTTTTGTTTCATTTTTCCCCTGGATAATATAAAAATATCTAAAAATACATAGAGAAATATATAATAGGTAATATAAAATACACATACATATACACATATATATTCTATATATCCTGAATGCTGAACATATATATCTCTATATAAAAATCTATATATAAATATATATAGTATATATATGTATATGAAATAGAATCTGGACACCAAATGTGCATGTTGTTATGTTGTTACTAGGGCTTACTACTTCTAGGCTCTTTCAGTTGTCAGAACCAGAAAATATACATGTGTATTCTGACACATATATGCACACATGCACATACACATTTATAAATATTCTATATGTGTCTGTCTGTATCTATATAAAGTTAAACATGAGTTTATACTGTTGTTTCAAAATCTAATAGATTACCACATGGGTCATTCTAGCCTTTTTCTCTTGTTTATTCATAATTTATTTAATTATTTATTTCCAATATACTTGCATAGTAGATTCATAATTATTAACCCATACCCCTATGGGAAACAACTTTATCAACTAAACACCAGTGCTTAAATACAGCTCTTTTTTTCTTTGATCATATAGATGCCACTCCTTTCCAAAGTTACTTAGACCAGTACTTTTCCCCCACCCAATTACATAAGATTGTTTTGTGCATTTTAATGCTATTAAATTGTTTTGTCACATTCTACTTTTTGTTCTGTGAACAACTATCCTCCTAAATGTTTGTTGTTGTTGTTATTGCTGTTAATTAATACACATTACATTTCTCTCTTTCTGCTGTAAATTCTATAGGTTTTAACATGTAGCAACCAGTATTGAATCTTACTGAATAGTTTAACTACCCTAAAAATTTTCTGTGCATTACATACTCAGCCCCCATTCCCTGCTAAACCCTTGCAACAACTGATCTCTTTATAATCTCTGTTGCTTTGCTTTCCCAGAATGTCACATAATTGAAATCACATAATTGAAATCATATAGTATGTAGCCTTTTCAGTCTGGCTTCTTCTTTCACTTAGCAATATGCATTTAGATTCATCCAAGTCTTTGCATAGATTTATAGATAATTCCTTTCTACCTCTGAATATAATTCCATTTATTGATGCACTACAATTTATTCATTCACTTATTGAAGGGCATTTTGGTTAATAACAGCTTTCTCCTAATTATGAATAAAACGACTATAAATATTTGCATGCAAGTTTTTGTGAGAACATGACTTTCAAACCAATTGAGTAAATATGTAGGAGAATGACTGCTGAAACATAAGGTAAAACAATGTTTTGCTTGGTTAAAAAAAAATTGCAAATGATTTTTTTTTTTTAAGTGACTGGACCATTTTTCTTTCCCACCAGTACATAATGAAAGGTTCTGATGTAACTGGTATTTTACATCATACCACCATACCATGAAATACTATTCAGCAATAAAAAGTAACAAACTCTTTATACATACAACAACCAGGATGAATCACCAGAGAATAATTCTGAGTGAAAAGCACAAGAAGCCAATGCCAAAAGATTACATCAGTATGATTCCATCTATACAGCATTCTTAAAATTAAAAAAAAAAGACAATGAGGAACAGATTTCTGGTTACTGGAATTTAAAGAAAAGATACGGAGGTAAAGAAGTGGGTGTAGCTTATAAAAGTAGCATAAAGAAAAGTTATAATGATGGAAATTTTTTTATTGTAATTGTATTAATGTCAATATCTTGGCTGTATGTTTTGTAAAATATTACCATTGAAGATGGAACTGGAGGCCATTATCCTAAGTGAAATAACTGAGAAACAGAAAGTCAAATACTGCATGTTCTCATGTTCTCACTTATAAGTGGGAGCTAAACAAGAGTACACATGGACATATAGAGTGGAATGATAGACATTGGAGACTAGAAAAGGTGAAAGGGTGGGAGGAGGGTGAGGGTTGAAAAACTACCTATTGGGTACAATGTTTACTATTCAGGGGCTGGGTACACTAAAAGCCCAGAATCCATTACTACACAATATATGCAGGTAAGAAATCTTCACATGTACCTGTAATCTATAAAAATTAAAAACAATTAAAAAATAATAATACTGGAGAGAATTTGATAAAGTGGTCATGGAACCTCCATATTATTTCTTACACTTATATATAAATATACAGTTATCTCAAAATTAAAGTTTAAACATGAAAGTAAAATAGCTTTAAAAAATTAGTGACTGAAATGGCAGAATATGGAGCAGGGTTAAGAAGAATGAAAATCCATCAGAGCTGTGTTCTGTGCATTTGGAAAAGTAAGTCCATGGATATTTTGTCCTTAGAGGACAGCTGTGGCAGGTTCATGCTTAGCCTTCACAGTACAAAATTTGGGGGAAGCCTTACTCAGTTGGAATCACATTTCCCAGCTTCCCCCAAGCTGGCAAAATAGGACTGTGTGACTCATTCTAGCCCATAAAATGGCAGCAGAGTGAAATATATAAATTTCAAACCAGAATTTAAGAAGGAAATGTGACTTCACACTTTCTCATTTCAGACTGAATGTCAAAACCCAGGGCAATTTTGGAAGTTGTTTTTCTCCATATGGCACATCCTTTGCAATCTGGAACTCCAAAAACTATGTGGAACAGAATGCTGCTTGCCTATCTTGGAATGTCACCTAAGAAATTGGGTTTTTTAAACACTGATGTCAGCCATTTATTTTATTACATATATGTTATAGTGTATATTGTTACCATAACAAATATAATAATGTACTATCATTTCCCACAAGACCTGGAGGGAAAGGATAAGACAACAGACACCCGCAGGACATGACAGGCAACATCAAAAAACAAAACAATAATATCACCTTAAAATGCGGATGTATTTGGGATTGTCATTTGAAGGGAAAGTAATATTTCTTGCTAGCCATATGTAACTAGAATCTAGTTGTTTATGTGATATTGCAACTATTTCACTTAACTCAAATGTTTTGAGAAACTGCTTGTGGAAAACTTCTTCTCTTAAAGTAAATAATAAAGAATGCATTATTATCTGAATGTACAGTGTTTTGTTCATGTAATCCCCATTAACACAAATGAGAACAAGTATGAAATAAATTATTTCTCATTAAAGTAAAACTATGCATTTTAGCATTTTTAGTGTTATATCAAAAAAATACCCTGAGCTGACAATTAAAATAGCCTTAGCTCATTTTCAGCTAATTGGAAAAAATTATCTCCAATACACACACACATACAATAGTGTTTTTCTTTTTTAAATCTAGGAAATAAAAATAATTATGGAGGATAATTCTTCATACATTCTCATGATATTTTAATAATTCATTCATCAGATAAAACAAAATATTTAAAAGTATATACAAATTGGACAAAGTAACTCTAGTGCATCAAGGCGTAACTGGATAAAAAAATTATAAAAATAAAATTATAGGGAAATCTGTGAAAAATGACTAATAGAAGTATATAAGATCCACAAATTTTAGAACACAAGAACCCTGAAATATGCAGTTCTTCATGAGTCCTATTACCCTTTGACAACTTCTCCCAAAAATTGTTACTTAGCAACCAGAAAAGAGCATTTCCCTTTTAACTCTACATGATATGCCTGAGTTCAAATTTAGATCTTTAATGCAAATTCATATTATATTTTATTAAAATAAATAATTGCCTTGGGAGGTTTCATTAATGAACATGGGACTATTTTCAGACTAGCACTTATGAGTAAATCTCATTTGAGCATGCTAGATAAGAACATTATTATACTAAATTCTACTTCATGAGTATTTATTTTTGAGAAGGTTTATGGACAGAACCAGAGGAAACCTCCTTTATTCAAGTAATACAGAAGAAGGATAATAACAAGCAAAAGAAAATAGTAATGTTAATTTTTATTAAAAACTCTTTGTATCAATAATTGTATTGACTATTTAACTTTTGTTTCTTATTTAGTTTAAAAATTTGGAAATTTGCCCAATATTATTATATTAAAATTTAGAGCTGAGATTTGAATCCATGTCTCTCTAATTCCATGTTCTTTAACATGTTTGGCACTGAATTCCAACTATTTTCTCTCTCCTCTCCTTTTTAGCCCTCTAAGAAATCATGACTCTGGCCTATTTGAAGGTCCTTTTTAACTGCTCCCTCTCTCTCTTTTCCCTTCACTATTTCTTTCAGTATCTCCCTGCATGCTGAACTTCTGTTTTACTTATGTTTCTGTGGTCATGGCTTTACAATTTAGATCACCATAATTACTAGACAGCAGAAAAGATGTGTGTGATGGTACTTAGGAAAATCCTTGTGATTTTGAGATAAGAGCAAAAGGACTGTCTTTATGAACTGCAGTATAATCTCAGTAAAAACATTATCAAGAATGTCAGGAAGGCCAGAAGAGGGTAAGAAGTTTTAATTGGGTGAATTAGTTTCCTGTGGTTTCTATGATGAATCAACAAAAGCTAGGTGGCATAAAACAACAAAATTTCTTTTTTTCTCGTAATTTTGAAAGTCATAAATCTAAAGTCTAACCCTCATTCCTCATGAAGAATCTAGGGACGGATGCTTCCTTGGCTATTCCCACTTCTGGTAGTTGTCAGCATTCCTTGACTTTCTCAGCTTGTGGCCACACCATCCTAATCTCTGCCTTGATCTTTGTGTAGTCTTCTCCAGATCCCCTGAAAATTCCCTCCTGCCCCTTCTCAGTCAGTAGCTACCAAAAAGAACTATTTTTTTCATGTCTCTCATAAGATTAGTTTGAATCAATAGACTCAAATCAGTGAAATAATTCACAAGTTTAATTTATATAAATCCATACATTTCATATAGACAGCATTTATGTAAATGGAAAGACTATTCATCAAGCTCAAAGAAATAACTCTTTAGTGATGGATGAGAGGAGGTCAGTTGGATTCGGAGCCTCAATAGGATCATTAAAATCATACGATGTAGGTAATCACCCTTTGAGAGCACTAGTAAGGTGGAGAGGGGAGCGAAACTGGCTGACTTGATGCAGCCAGGAGGAACATCTCCAACCGAGTGACAGGAACATCAGGAAGATTGGCACACTTTGAGCAGATCTTGAGGGAAGGCATTGAGAGTGGATGGAGGGAAAACACAGATGCTGGGCTGAAGGAGGAGGAAACTGGGAACGCTGCATGGGGCTGCCTAAAACTGGGACTTATTGCTGGCACCCAGTGACTCCTGGGGAAGTGATGAGTTGAACAAGTAAGGAGTGGCCTGTTGCTACCATGGATATTGAGAATTCTAACAGCAGGAAAACCCATGACCCCCATGGGCATTTGAGCTGCCATGGTGAGATGCTAAGAGAGGTGGCAGGGGAAGGATTCCAGCCTTTGCAAAGACCAGGGTGTTTGGCACCAGAATGGCTACAGAAGAACATGGCCAGGAATATATATCCCTGAAGGCTTGTTATGCTCCTCCAGGAGGCTTTAGACTTTGGGTGACTGTCTGATCTGAACAGAGCAGAGCAGTCTTGCTGTGGATGGGGCCAGTCCAGTGTGAGCATACCCTGTTTGCCAACCTCTCCTGGGGCCCTAGTCATGCCCATGGGCAGTGCAGCCTTTCCTGGAACCCCTCATTATAGCTACTTTGCAGGCAGACAGTGCTTGACCACTGGAATGCTCCAGCAGACTGGCCTCCACTAATGCACACCAGCCCACCTGCAGCTCTGCACCTGCCAGGGTCATGTTGCCAATCTGCACACACAGGGGCCCTGCCTCAGCTGACTGGTCTGCACCCTGTCACACCACCAGGGCTGCTGGCACCCATGCATTAGCATGTATCCTGCTGCCACTATGTCAATGTAACACACTGGCCAGCGTGACCAATTGGAGTGTTGTGGTTAGCAGACCAGGAATACCTTGGCCCCTCCAATGCAGCATGTTTCTAACCTTGTGGGGCCAGAGTACAATGCCAGGCCAGTACAAGCACCTAAGGGTTAGAGCAGGGAGCCCAGGTGTACTGAGCTGAGCCATGGCCCCCTAAAATCTTCCGGAAACAAATCCAATAAACTGAACACACTTTATACCACAATCAAACCTCCAAGGGCATCAAAGAAGTTAGAGCAAAAAACTCCATCCAAAGGACAGCAGCCTCCAAGATTAAATGAGCATCAGCCACACACATGAGAAAGAACCAGTGTAAGAACTCTGGCAAATCAAAAAACAAGACTGTCTTCTTACCTCCAAATGAATGTAATAGTTCCCCAGCAATGGTTCTTAACAAGGCTGATATGCCTAAAATTACAGAATTCAGAATATGGATAGAAACAAAGATCATCAAGATTCAGAGGAAAGTCAAAAGCCAATTCAAGGGATCTAAGGAATATAGTAAAATGATGCAGGAGCTGAAAGACAAAATGGCCATTTTAAGAAAGAACCAAACTAATCTGACAGAGCTGAAAAACTCACTACAAGAATTTTAGAATGTAATCACAAGTATTTACAACAGAATAGACCAAGGTGAGGAAAGAATTGCAGAGTTTGAAGACTGGTTTTCTGAGCTAACCCAGCCAGACAGAAATAAGGAATAAAACACCTCTATGCACACAAACTAGAAAACCTGCAAAAAAAAAAAAAAAATGGATAAGTTCATGGAAACATACAACCTCAGAAGATTGAACCAGGAAGAAATGGAAGCCCTGAATAGACTAATAATGAGTTCTGAAATAAAATAAGTAATAAAAAGCCTCCCAAACAGAAAAAGCCCAGGATCAGATAGATACAGACATATAGCCAAATTCTAGTCTACATTTAGAGAAGTGATGGTAGTGTTCTTAGTTAAACTATTCCAAAAAATTGAGGAGGAAGGACTCTTCCCTACTGCATTCTATGAAGTAAACAACATTCTGGTATCAAAAGCTGTCAGAGACAAAACAAAAAAAACTTCAGGTAAATATCCTTGATGAACATAAACACAAAAATCTTCAACGAACACTAGCAAACTGAATCCAGCAGCACATTAAAAAGCTAAATCGACACAATAGGCTAGGATTTATCCCTAGGATGCAAGGTCAGTTCAGGATATGCAAATCAAAAAATGTGATGCATTACATAAATAGAACTATAAACAAAAACCTCACAATCATCTCAATAGATGCAGAAAAAGCTTTCCTGAAAATTTAGCATCCCTTCATGTTAAAAACTCTCAACAAACTACTCATTGAAGGAACATACCTCAAAATAATAGAAGCCATCTATGACAAACCCATAGCCAACATCATATTGAATGGGCAAAAGCTGGAAGCATTCCTCTTGAGAACCAGAACAAGACAAGGATATCCTCTGCCACCACTCCTATTCAACATAGTACTGGAAGTCCTAGATGGAGTAATTAGGCAAGAGAAATAAGTGAAAGGTATCCAAATAAGAAGAAAGATAGTGAAATTATCTCTGCTTGCAAGCAATATAATTCTATACACAGAAAACCCCATAGTCTCTGCCCAAAAGCTACTAGATTTGATAAACAACTTCAGCAAAGTTTCAGGATACAAAATCATTCTACAAAAATCAGTAGCATTTTTATACACCAAGAATATTCAGGCTGAGAGCCAAATCAATAATGGAATCCCATTCTGATTACCCGCAAAAAAAAATAAAATTAAATTAAAAGGAATACAGCTAACCAGGGAGGTGAAAGATCTCTACAGTGAGAATTAGAAAACAGTGCTCAAAGAAATTAGAGATGACACAAACAAATGAAAATACATTCCATGCTCATAGATAGGAAGAATCAATATTGATAAAATGGCCATGCCTCCCAAAGCAATTTACAGATTCAACTCTATTCCTGTTAAATTACCAAGACATTCTTCGCAGAATGAGAAAAAGTATTCTAAAATGTATATGAAACCAAAAAAAAAAAAAAAAAAAAAAAGGACCTGAATAGTCAAAGCAATTCTAAGCAAAGAGAACAAAGCCAGAGGCATCACATTACGCAAATTCAAACTATACTACCAGGCTTCAGAAACCAAAACAGGCTGGTAATGGTACAAAAACAGACACACAGACTAATGGAACAGAATAAAGAACACAGAAATAAAACTACACATCTACAACAATCAGATCTTCAACAACATTGGCAAAAAAAAGCAATGGGGAATTAATCCCTACTAAATAACTGGTGCTGGAATAACTGGCGAGCCATATGCAAAGCATTGAAACTGGACCCCTTCCTTATATCATATAAGAAAATTAACTCAAGATGAACTAAAGACAAAGCTGTAATAGCGAAAACTACAAAACCCTTGAAGGAAACCTAGGAAATGCCACTCTGGATATAGGCCCTGGCAAATATTTCATCATGAAGGTACCAAAAGCAATTGCAATAAAACCAACAATTGATAAGTGGGACCTAATTAAACTAAAGAGCATCTGCACAGCAAAAAACAAACTATCAACAGAGTAAATAGAAAACCTACATAATGGGAGAATATGTTTGTAAACTATGCATCTGACAATGGTTTAATTATTCAGCATCTATAAGACTCCACAAATTAACAAAGTAAAAACAAACAACCTTATTAAAAAGTGGGCAAAGACACGAACAGATATTTTTCAAAATAAGACATACAGGCAGCCAACAAGCATATGAAAATATGCTCAACATCACTAAGCATTAGAGAAATGCAAATCAAAACCATATGAGACAACATCTCACGCCAATCAGAATGGCTATTAAAAAGTCAAAAAATAACAGATGCTGGTGAAATTGAAGAGAAAAGGGAACCCTTAAACACTGTTAGTGGAAATGTAAATTTGTTCAGCCATTGTAAAAAGCAGTTATATGTTTAACCCAGCAATCCCACCATTGATTACATAGCCAAAGAATACAAATTGTCCTACCCTAAAGACACCTGCTTGCATGTGGCCTTCACAGCACTATTCACAAGAGTAAAGACATGTAATCAACCTAAATGCCCATCAGTGGTAGCCTGGATACACAAAATGTGATACATATACACCACAGAATACTACACAACCATAAAGAAACAATGAGATCATGTTCTTTGCAAAAACATGGATAGAGTTGGAGGTCATTATCCTTAGCAAAGTAATGCAGGAACAGAAAACCAAGCACTGAATTTCTCACTTATAAATGGGAGGAGCTAAATGAGGAGAACACATGGACACACAGAGGGAAACAACAGACACTGGGACCTTCTTGAGGGTGGAATGTGGGAGGAGGGAGAGGATCAGAAAAATGGCTATTGAGTATTTTGCTTAGTACTTGATTGATAAAATAATCTGTACACCAAACCCCCATGACACAAGTTTACCTATATAACAAACCTGCAGATGTATCCTTGAACCTAAAATTGAAAAAACAAAAACAAGAAACAATTAGTAAGGTAGACAGGAGCCATTCAATTGCCACTTATACATTTTATGAGCAAGTAATAGTATTTTAAGAAAAGCTCTCAAGAATGCAGATTTTATTTATATAACCATATTACATAAATGTGTGCATTCTGGAACATGGAGAGGCAATAATAATTAAATAAAAGTATATAAACTGAAAATTTGGTATTTCATTAAAAAACTGTAAATTAAGCTGTAGAAGTTCTAACTTGGGGTCACCTAATAACTCAGCATATTTTTATCTTAGTCTCTTCAGGCTGGATAACTTATAAACAACAGAAATTTATTTCTCACATTTCTGGATGCTAGTAAGGCTCATTCCTCATACATGGATTTTTGTGTCTTCCTCACGGTGGAGAAGGAACAAACACTGAGTTATCACATGTACAAAAGAATGTAAAGAACAAAGTCGCTCCCTCATGCCCTTTAACAAAAACACTATTCCCATCCATAAGGGTAGAACACTCAAACTAAGCACCACTCAAATGCACTACTCTTAGTACCATCACCTTGTGGGTTAAGTTTCAATATATGAATTTTGGGAAAATACCAACATTCAGACCATAGTAATGACTATAAACATATTATTTTTATGTGTGTCACCAAGTGCCCTACGTTCAATAATAGGAAAAAAATCATGCCCTGCTAGGCCTAGATAAATGCTTAGAGAATAGTAAGACCTATAATAGTAAGACCTATATATAACTGCTATATGTTAACATAAAAATTTAAGCACTACAGAATATTGTAATCAATGTTTAAAATAAAATTTAAATTATTTTCCAAGTTAAAAAGGAGTGTGTTTTCAACCTCAACCTACATGTGTTCCCTAAGTTAACATGATGTCGGCATATACAAAAACCAGCACTTATGAATACAAGCTGCCTTTTTTAAGGTAGACAGTTTAAAAGTAGAATTTGTCATAAAACCATCTCCTCAGCAAGGTTAATTATTACAGTGACTGACAGCATATTTACCTAAATATTAAATGTTATATTTTTCTGAGTAAATTTTATACATTTAAATCGCTGAGAAGAAAACTTTATATCATTTCATGGAAAAGTACATATCTTTTCTTATAGAAATTAATGGGTACAAATTTATGCAAATATGCTTTATACTTTCAAAGTAAAAATACAGCCAAAATTTCCAAATTGTGCTTTTAGCATCTATAATTTACATTAGATTTCTGAAGAATATGATGTCCTTTGGAAGTTCTGGAAACATGGAAAACTTCTTGCCTTCCCTTACAGCGTAGCACATCTATAAGCTCTGCAAGACAGGAATTACATTCTTACCCACCATTGACTATTATGGCAATCTGGCATTGTTCACTTCGGAGCCAAACTCTTTGGATTTAAATCCTGGCTTACCATTTAATGGCCCAAAGGCCTTGGGCAACTTTATTTACTCTCCCATGTCTTACAGTCAACAAATGTAAATAGGAGTAACATTTGTAAATATTTTATAGAGGATGTGAAGATTCACTTAGTTTAAAAAAGGTGGTCAAAAAAGTGCTTAATACCTTTTAAGTATTTAACAAAAGTGATTGAATGAATGAGTGAATGAGTGATGATGACGATGATGATTTTAATCTGCTCCCTCAACTTTTTTACACGAGATCACACACATTGTGGCAAGGGGGTAAAAATTATGGTTAATAATACTACTTGCACAGATAATTATAGATGCCACAGTTGGGAGTATAAACATGATATGTACTGCTATATTTTAACAGGTAAGAAAAACATTTAATGATGCAATATTAGAGACAGCATGAGAAAAACAAGATTTAACCATATAGTATACATGAAGGAGGTATATATGATATGAAATAAAGTTTATGATAATCACTTATGCAATATATACATCGTATTCTCTAATCTCTAATGTACAGGCTACAATTTTTCTAAAAATTATTTAATTTTGTTGATTTTCATGGATTAGACAACATTTTTTATTCAGATGTTTAATTCTAGGAGCACAGTTTCATGTCTTCTAGATTTCTATCACATGCATTTAATTATATCTCAACTCTAGGCCTACATGCCCTAGCAAGTTGATAAATCCTACAACTTTTGAAATATGTAGCTAAAATTGGTATTAGATGAAATTTTTTTTCATGACTTTGAGAACCTACAGAAGATATTCCTTGACAAATTATCATAAACTTTAACTAAAAATGATAGAAATTATATTCATATTGCAATGATTAGAGATGGGACTGTGTTGACCCCCAAGCTTTGCATGATCTTCTTAAAGACCCATCTACTTTTGGAAAGAAAAAAAAACTAACGCTTCTGCTTTAAATTACTGGGAGCAAAGCAGTAAATCTTTAGAGGGTATTTTGAGCTGAAAAGAATGGCAGAATTCACTCTCCCATGAGTAAAAGGGAAAGAGAGTCCTGGCTGAATTGTCTCAAAAGCAACTACAGAAAACATGGTTTTGAAAAGGATATAAGCTAAGAATAAAATAGGTAAATAGAATACAGTGAATAGACAGAAGTGTAATAGGAAAAATAATAACATGTTATCACTAATGCTGTAGATGATGATATCTAATGAACAAAGCTGTCCTGTTCATAGTGTCACTGCTCACTAATTCAAGTGCAATCACTATCAGAACAGAATAGAAAATCAGAGAGTGAACACTGACACATGATTTAAAAAATTGAAATAGGTTAGTGAATTTTTTGCAACATTTTATGGGTTCACCTAAACCCAAAAGATAACTAGCACCATATACAGCACTTAGTATGTGAAAGGTATCATTCTAATTTTGCAAATACTGCACATGTTCACTAATTTAATGTCACAATAAGTGGGGTACTGCTATACATTCTTATTTTACAGATGAAGAGACTGAAGCACACAGAAGGTAAGTGACATGCTTGTAGGAAGTCAGATAGTAGAATCTGATCACTGATCTGCTTCATGGTGATTCATGGTTATCTTCCCATTCACACTCTGCCACAAATTTAAATAGATATACAAATACAGCAAGAACCTTACATTAGACTGATAAGAAGCCTAGAGGAAACAATGCTCTTGAGAAAACTGAACTGCTAATGAGCCAACTGTGAATAAACAGTTTTTAAAAGAAACTAGAATTTCTTTTTTTTAGTATCTTTCTCAATCTGGTATCTTTCACAACCACTAAATAAATTTTCAAAAACAACAAACATCAGATATAATGAGGCCAAATGTTTGCCTTCTAAGCTGTAGCTGCAACTGTACACGTTTATCCTTGAGAGACTAAACTTATTCTAGCCAACAAGGATGAGAAATTCTCAAAATGTTAAGAGACCCCTGCAAATACCTACACTGTGTAGCACCTTTGAACTGTCCCCTACTGCATACCCATTGAGACATTGTATTGACTGGCCAGAGAGCCCCTGATGACCAGACCGCACCATTTACTTAAATTTATGTAGTTCTACACAGGTGTAATATAAGTTCAGTTCTGGAGTGTAAATATTCTTATTGCACTCCATACAAGGCAGTAATTTTCACTCAGAAATACTGACAAACCAACGTGAATGCAGTAGAGGCATCTGTTATAGTCGCTGCTTAATGAGCTAGCAGTAAACATTATGAGCTTGCCAAGACACTGATCATAGCCTGTGTTGCAACACAGACACTCATTCATATGTGCACATGCATCCATATAATATATATGGATATATACATATATATTCTGATTTGCATATGTATATATATTCTGATTTGCATTTTTGGAGGCAGTGACTGTTCAATTTATCTCTTTTTTAAAGTAGTTACTAGAAAGCCTAACTCATATAATAATAAATGCTAAATTAAACAAATGTCAATAAGGAAAAACAATCTTTACACTAAAAAAAAAAGATCTCATATACACCTGAATTTTAATCATTCAAAAATGCACAATCTTCTCTTTCAGCCCTTTCCTATTCTGAATGAATCCATAAACTTCACAAGAAATTATCATTTGGTCTTAGAACAAAATTCAGTGAGTCAGATTTGGCTTGTAAAGAAATTGATAATTTCTTACAATTATGTAGAATGTTATTATATTTCTTGCATTGCTATAAAGAAATACCTGAGACTGAGGAATTTGTTTAAAAAGATAAAATAAAACAGGTTTAATTGGCTCACTTTTCTCCAGGCTGTACAGGAAACATAGGGGCTCTTCTTCCAGTGAGGCCTGAGGAAACTTGCATTCATGGAGGAAGGCCAAAGTGAAGCAGGCTGGACCAGGAGGAAGAGGCAGAAAGGAGGTGCTACACACTTTTAAACAACCAGATCTCGTTAGAATTCACTCACCATCAAGAGAACAGCACCAAGGGGTTGGCGCTAAACCAGTCATGAAGGATCCACCCCCATGATCCAATCACCTCCTGCCAGGTCTCACCTCCAACACTGAGAATTACAATTGAACATGAGATTTGATTGGAGACAAAGGTCCAAACCACATCCAAACCAATAGCCAGTTATCATACCTGTGTACCTTAAGATAAATTATCTAAATGTATATGTTTCTGTTTTTTTTTTAAAGGAATTTTAAAATAATACAACTTTGGTGTAAGATTAAGGGGAGTAAAATATGATAGCACTAGCATATCTTACTCTACCAGTAAATATTAGCTGTTATTATTATTATGTTTGTTAGCTAATTGAATCTCATGATGACCTTTGAGATAGCTGAGAATTACTTTAATTTTAAATATAACGAATATACTAAATAAGTCCAACTTAATTACTAAAATTCTTACCTGTAGTAAATGGAAGATCCATGGTTTGTTAACAAGTATAGTCTTGTAAGACCGAAACTGGTTTAGGAGTTGATTGTTTTTGATACTTGACCCTTAGCCAATTACATTTTGGCCATTATTTTGTATTTTTAAAGAGATTATATTTAATTTGGCATTTCCCAGGTTGTCTTCCTCTGGAATATAGTTTGTGTGCATTTTTCTTTCTTAATAAATACAAAGGATTTGAAATTTACAGTTTACACTAAAACAGACAAATGGCTTGGGTGTCATTTTTGATCTCATAACAAGAAAAAAAATCAGAGCAAACTCAAAATCAACAATTCATCTTCGATCCATCAGAAGATTGATATCATAGGGCAAACTTCAGCTTAGAAAACTGAAGAGGCAGTAGAACATGTTGAATACTTTTTATGGAGTAGAAGCTGCCAGGGCAAGTCACTGCTAGGAACACTTAAAGGTTAATTGCTAAATTGCTGGAACCTGGTTGTCAGCTAATCACAGAGGTAAAATCTGTTAAGGACCCAATCCTAGGTATCCCTGACACTATCATGAGATTTACCTGGAGAAGTCTCACTATATTTTCATGATAAAGATTGAACTGTGCTTAGGTCAGTGAGAGAAGAAAAGTAACCATTTTAAAATATAGGCATAGCTTTCTGTTTATCATAACAAAGGCTTGCCTTGAAGGAAAGCAACTTTACCAGAATCTTATCCAATCTAGGGAAAAAGGAATAAAACAAATAGAGTTTCATCTAGATTTCTTGTATTTCCCAAGCAAGTGAAGAAGAAGAAGAAAAAAAATAAAAAATAAAAAAGTTAGGAAGCTTTTCTGAAGGCCACAACTAAAGACACTGGCTCACCAAAAACAGACAAGAGTATAATGATAATAGTAATGACAAGATTATAGATTACTTCCTTCCTAAATACCTTATCATCACATCAACAGGGTTTCAATATAATAACAATGGTTTACAATGGAAAAAGACTGCAAGTCATAGGTTCTGGTTAAGATGGAGTTTCTAGGGAAATCCAAAGTTCAGACAAAATAAGAATGCCAGAGAAAATTGAAATCTCTGCCACCTATAGTTCCAGCAAACATTAAACATAGCCTACCTTCAGAGAGATAAGCAGAAATCCTCACACTAGTGGCTAACTTACCTAAGTATTAGGTGACACATCGTATCTGAATTTCCACAACAACAACAACAAAATGGCTTGCTAAAAGGCAAGAAAAATAAAATCACATTCCAAGAATGTAAAGCAAGCATCAAAACTAGAGTTGGTCAAATATGGCAGAGATAAAAACGGATGGGAAGTGTAAAAAGGGAGATGGAAACTCTATGAAAGAAAGTAAAAATGACAGACGTTTTTAAAACACTGTAACATAAATTAAAAATGCGTTAATTGGCTAATTAGTAGAGTATATGGCTACTAAGAAAATAATCTAAGAACTTGAGGACATGTGAATGAAAACTTTTCAAACTGAAAACCAGAAAGAAAACAAACAACAAAACCCAGAATATCCAAGAACTGTGGATCAACTAATAAAGATGTAACATGCATGTAATGACAGTACCAGAATGAGAAGAAAGAGAAAAAGGTGCGGAATTTATATTTTAAATAATAATTGATGAGGGTTTTGAAAAATTAGGAATATAAAAAATAACTACAGAACCAGGGAGCTGAGAGAACACCAAGAAGGATAAATATCAAAAAACGTACAACTAGGAAAATCGTATTCAAACTGTAGAGAACCAAAGATGAACACAAAATCTAGACAGAACGCAGGTAGGCAGAAAATACCGTAGATGAATTTTGAAAGCAGCAAGGAAAAAGTAACTTATCACATACAAGTGAGCCTCTATAAGAACTATTAGACAGAAAAGAATGAACAAACTAACAATATCAAATTTTTAACTATCAATATTTTCTTTAAACATAAATGGATTAAAATATCCAAACAAATAAATAACAAAATTAAAACTAGAAAATTCACACATAAATGGAAAGTAAACAACACACTTATGGACAAACAATAAATCAAAGAAACCAAAAGATGACTTATAAACTATCTTGAGACAAACTAAAACAAACATACCAAAACTTATGTTATGCAGCAAAAGCAGTGCTAAGAGAGAAGTTGATAGCAATTAACACATATATTTTTAAAAAAGGGAAGATCTCAATTAAACATTGTTTAGTTAAACATTGTTTAATTGAGCAATTTCTGTTGGTGTCCCACAAATTTGTTAGGCTTTCTTTGCTCATCTTTATTCTTTTATTCTTTCTGTTTGTTCCTTTGGATAATTTCAAATTTTCTGTCTTCAATTGTGCTTCTTATTTATTTATTTATTTATTTCTGCTTTTATCAAATTTGGTGTTGAAGCCCCCTAGTGAACTTTTCATTTCGGTTATTGTATGACTCAACTCTAATATTGAAGATCTGTACTCTAGGAAGTAGAAAAAGAATACGGCAAGCCCAAAACTAGACAAAGGAAGAAAATAACAAAATCTATATATAAAATTAAATTACGAAAACAGAGAATACTCAAATAAAATTCCTAGACAAAGGAAGAAAATAAGAAAATCTATATATAAAGCTAAATTAGGAAAACAGAGAATACTCAAATAAAATCAGAAATAAAAGAGGAGGCATTACAACTGATGTCATAGATATAAAAGCCTGCTTCATAAGAACAACTATGCACCAACAAATTAGATAACTTAGGAGAACACAGTGAAAAATCTTCATGGCATTTGTCTTGGTGATAATTTTTTGACTATGACACCAAAAGTACAAGTAAGAAAAGCAAAAATATACAAATGAGACTACATCAAATTAAATAAGCTTTGCACATCAAAGAAAATAGTCAACAGAGTTAACAGACAACCTATGGAATAAGGAAAAAAAATTCCTGTACATCTATATCTTATATGGGGTTAATATTCAAAATATACAAGTAAATCCTACTACTTAAGAGAAAAAAAACAAAAACAAAAAAAACCCTAATTTTAAAATGAGCAAAAGATGCAAATAGACATTTCTATGAAGAAAATGCCAAAATAGCTAATAAGTATATGAAAATATCTTCAACATCACTCATCTCCAGGGAAATGCATTGAGATATCCTCAAAATGATATATCCTCACATCTGTTAGGATGGCTACTATTTTAAAAAAATTTAAGTGCTGGCAAGGATATAGAGAAAATAAAACTTCTGTACACTATTGGAGGGAATATAAAATGGTGCATTCACTATGATAAACAGTATGGAGAGTCATCAAAGTATTAAAATTAAGACTGCTATGTGAAATAGCATTCTCATTTATGATTATGTGTTTGAAATATTGTTAGGATCTCAAAATTAACATTCCCATGTTTATGATTGTCACTATAGCCAAGATATAGAAACAATGGACAACATATTAATGGACAAAGAAACATGTTAATGGACAAAGAAAATATGACAAATATACAATACATTATTATTCAGCATTTAAAAAAGACAATCCTGCCTTATGTAACAACATGGTAGGATTTTATTATGTGAAATTTGCCATTCACAGAAGGATGAATACTTCATGATTCCACTTGTATAAGGATCTAATCAGACTCATAGAAAGTGAAGATTGAATGGTAATTGCCAGAAGATAAGGAGAGGGAGAAATGGAGAGTTGCTCTTCAATGAGTGTGAACTTTCAGTCATAGAAAATGAATTTAGTTCTAGAGGTCTCTTGTAAATATTGTGTTTATATTTAACTATATTGTACTGTGCAGTTAAAAATGTGTTATAAGAATATGTTTTAACTTCTTTTGAGAAAAAATCTATAGTTAATAACAATGTACTGTAGTCTTCAAATTTTTAAGAGTAGGTTTTAAGCATCTTTAGGACACACGACAAAAAAGGTAAATGTTTAGTAACATATATATTAATTAGCTAGATTTAGCCACTCTACAATTACTTATATTTAATATTTCAAAACAACATGTTGTACATATAAAATATCCATTTTTTATTTGTCTATTTTTGAAACATTAATTTAAAAAACCCTCAGATCTACACAAAGAAAAAATGATAGAGTAGGTTTAAATGAAGATAAAATTATTTATTTTCTTATTCTTTATTGATCTAATAGGTAACTGTTCAAAGTAATAATTACAACAATGCATTAATTATCTTTTACAGAAATTAAAAGGAATGACAGTGGTATTAGAAGTGATAGGACAGAGGAATTAAAAATATTGTAAATTACCTGAACTACCTCTGAAAAACCTCCGTTTTATTAAAATGGATTTAGATTAGTTGTTAACGTATTTAGTGTAGGGCCACCACTAAAAAACAAATAAATAAATAAAATCATTTAAAATGCTGAATTAAAACCAAAGAAAGCAGAAAATAATAATAACAACACCCAATTCCAATGAATAAGAAACAATTAACAATGTGTTAAATATTAGTATGAGTTGAATGTATTCTCCAAAAGATATGTTGAAGTTGTAATCCCCAGTACCTGTGAATGTTACCTTATTTAGAAATAGCATCTGCAGATATGAATAAGCAACTTAGTACAGGGTATTAAGATGGACCCTAATCTAATAAGATTTATATCCTTATAGGAAGAGAGAAATTTGGACAGAGACAGAGAATAGAATATCATGTTGATAGAAACAGAGAGAAGATGAGCATATGAAGATAAAGGAAGATTATAGTTACACTGTTACAAACCAAGGGGAACACTTGAGGCTTACAATAGCTAAAGGAAACAAGGAAGCATCCTGCCCTACATGAATTAGTGGGGACACAGTGCTGTCAACACCTTAGTTCCAGAATTGTGAGACAATAAATATTCATTTTTCTAAGCCACATAGTTTGTGTGCACTTTGATCCTGCACACCTAGAAAATGAATATGGGTTTTTGATACTGGTAAGTGGATTGCTGCTGCAACAAATAGCTAAAATTCTGTAATTGGCTGTAGGATTGGGTCATGGATAGAAGCTGGAAAAAATTTGAGGCACACATTAGAAAAATATTACATTTAGGCAGACACTATAGGTAGAATTATGGATGTTAAACTTGATTCTGGTTAGGGTTCAAAAAACTGAGGAGCACTGCAGAGAAAACTTCCAGTCATAGAGAATACATAGATTGTTGTGACAGAATGTTGCTAGAAATATGAACATTATGGATCTTCTGGTGAGGTCTGAGGCAGAAACATGCAATTGGAAATTGGAGGGAAAGTGATCCTTGTTAAGAAATGCCACAGAACTTGGCTGAATTGTGTTTTTAAGTTGGGTGGAAAATAGAAATAGTAAGTAATGAAGTTGGATGTTCAATTCAGGATATTTCTAGGCAAAGTGTTGAGGACATGGCCTGGTTTCTCTTGGCTCCTTATAGCAAAATGTGAGGGAAAGAGTGAATAAGTAAGCAAAAAAGAAACAGCACTTGTTAATTTAGAAAAATCCAGATAATCTGCTTTGGAAACGAGGCCAAGGATGTGGCTAGATAACCATTAGCTAAAGAGATTCCGTATATGACCCTTGGAGCCAATCAACCATCTCAGCAGAAGTCAGAAATAGAGATGGAGTTACCAAAAATTGTGATAGAACAAATTTGTTTTAAACCACCTAGTATGTGGTAATTTGTTATGGCAGCCCTAGGAAGTGACTACAGTATATTAACCAACAATAGAAATAGAAGAAACATTTTCTACTTTGTTCTATGAGGCCAGCTCTACCATAATACAAAACTAGATGAAGACTTAACAAGGAAAGCAAACTACAAAATGATAATTCTCATAAACATAGACCCAAAAATTCTAAATAAAATATTTGCAAAAAATTCCAAAATTGTATGAATAGAATAATACACCATGACCAACTGACATTTATTCCAGGGAAGCAAGGAAGACTTCACATTCCACAACAACAACAACAAAATCAATATAATTTATCATGTCAATTGTCTTGAAAGGAAAACCATATAATCACATCAATTGATGAGGAAGTATTTGACAAAATCCAGTACCAATCTGTAATTAAAACTCTTAGCAAACTAAGAATAAAGAGAAATCCTCTCCCTTGATAAAGAATGTCTATAAACACCTAGGGTTAACACAACTGTTAGTGTTGAGAGAATAGATGTTTTTCCTTAAGATCAAAAACAAGCCAAGAATGTTCTCTCTCACCATTCCTATTTGCCATTTTATTGTAAGTACCAGCTAGTGCAATGGGACCAAAAATAAACAAACAAACAAACAAAGCATACAGGTCAAAATATAAATAAACAAAATGGCCTTATTTTCAGAGATAGCAATTGTCTATGTAGAAACCTCAAATAATCTATCAAAAGTCTCTAGGGTTTTAGTTAAAGATGGCTGACTAGAAGCAGTTACTAGGTGCATCTCTCACAAAGGGAAATCAAAATAACAAGTAAATATAATACTTCGAGTGGATTTTCTAAGACAGCATGCTGGAATTCAGGAATCACGGAAGGTAGAGGAGAGTGAAGCAGGCAGCCTGCTGAGCTAGGACCAGCATGAAGCTGGGAGAGGTTCCCTAATGCAGGGAAAGGGTGAGTAAATGAGATTCCTGGGGTTCCATAATTTCATCATGGACCGTATGATCCTAACCACAGGAGAACTACATGGACAGCTCCCCCAGCTCACACCCCCAGACCTCCAGAGTAACAGCAGGAGTTGTTCAGAGACTGCACTGCTCAATGCCTGGAATCTCACAGGATTTTGGTACCTGAGCAGCCCAGTTCCAGCTACCACCACACAGCTAATAAAATAGCTAAGAGGCCAGGCACTTTCACATACTCCAAAGACATAGCTGTGGAAATGAAGGAATGGGAAGACTATGTACTGCATGACTACTTGCCTCTTCTGCTTCCTGCTAAACAAGGTATGTCTTCAGCATCCCACCACCACCCCACTACAGGTGACGTGTAGCCACCACACTGCAAAGTGAGCACTTCACTGAAACTGAGAATTCTTCTGAACAGCCAGCCCACGGAGACCGGCAATCTGCCTTTCAGCTGCTCAGCAGTTGCCACCACCACCATCTGCTCCTGCCATTCTGGGCCAGGAAGACAGTGAGCAAAAACGGCACCTTTGCAAACCCCCAACATTGAAATCCATGACCACTTCCATGGGAGGAAAGTGCAAGTGGGCCATGTGGCCCGCAGCTGTCAGCCTCCTCTGCTCCAGTTGCAGGTGACCTGCCTTCCCCACTGAGAGACCATAAGCATAGCCACCTTGCTCATGCCTGACAATTTCATCTGTGGCACAGAGCCTGCTGAGAATTCAGCCATCATAGGCCTATGATCCGCCCTTAAGCTGACACCACCTTAATATTCTGCCTACTCCCATGTGAAGGTTCTACCAGTGACCTGTGGAATGAGCTACTTTATCCTACCACAGCCAGCACCTGAATCCTAAGATCTCAAGACCAAATCTGCTGACCTGCTCATAGTCTAGTCCCTTCAGGACTCATACATGCCATCCAGTGGGCCATCCAGGGACCTACAGATTCGGAAATTGCCTAGCTCAGTTCAATACTGTTGGCACATGATGACTCTCCCCAGGGTCTCAGATGGGGGTGACCCAACCAACTGACACAACCACACTGACATCCATTTGCATTTGTTAAAAGTCACAGCTGTTTCTCCATCTACATAAAACAGCAACATAACCACATCAGAAAACAGTCAAACAATAAAGCTGCCCATATTTGGCGGAAAGGAGAGCATCCACCTTAAAACAAATCCAGTGGAGAGCTGTGAGATACATTTTCTGTGTCTCTCAGCTACATTGTGGCCTGGAGGTAGACATAAGTGTGCACCTGAACTGAGAGTCACGAGCCCCAAAAGAGGGAGGTAATACAAAAACGAATCATATTCCTGATTGTCTAGGATATGGAGGATGGAGCTGGGCATGAAACACCCTCACCCTCTGCAGAAATATCAGAGTATTTTGACAGAAGATCTCCCAGCCACTCCCATCAAGCATCAGGGGTGGTGCCTATGCTCATCACTGGATACTAGCCAGGTGGTCTAGCTCTGCCCAGCTTTGTATGCCCAACCCCCCACCATGGAACAGGAAGCTAAGGGCACTGGGCATTTCACTGTCCCGTCCATCACTCTAAACAAAAGAGGGCACCTCTCAGTAAACAGAAATCAAGTACATACCCATCTGCTTTTGCTGCAGCTGGCTCTTACCCATAAATTCCATCTACTGGTTTACAGCTTGAAATACACAAACCAATATAAAACCTGCTGACAGAATTCCACAGAGTTTAGAAGGAAAGCTAAACAGTGCCACCTATCACGTTCTACAGTCATATCTTCAAAAGGCAGAGATTGGGGAGGGTCCCATCAAAACAAAAGTAAATTCAGGAATAAGAAGTGTCAGTTTCTTCAGATGAGAAAGAATCAGTGTAAGAATTTTGGCACAATAAAAACTCAAGATGTTGCGACAGCCACAAAGGATCTCATGAGTTCTCTAGTAATGAACCCTAACCAAAATGAAAATTCAGAAATGACAGATAAAGAATTCAGAGTGTGTTTTGTAAGGAAGCTCAATGAAGTCAAAAAGAACATTGAAAACCAATGCAATGAAATCTGAAAAGCAATGCTAGCAATGAAAGAAGAGATAGATAAAAATCAAATAGAATTTCTGGAAATTAAAAAAAAAACACTGAATAAATTTAAAAGTATAGTTGAAAGCTTTAACAATAGAACAGAGTGAGCACAAATGAAAAAAAAGATAATTTCAGAGCTTGAAGACAGGTCTTTCAAATTAACAAATTAACCCAATAAGAATAAAGAGTTAAAAAAAAAAGAAACAAAGTATTTGACAAATATGGGATTATGTAAAGTAACCAAACGTACAACTTATAGGCATTTCTTTTTTTTTTTTTTTTTGAGATGGAGTCTCGCTCTGTCGCCCAGGCGCCATCTCAGCTCACTGTAAGCTCCGCCTCCTGGGTTCACGCCATTCTCCTGCCTCAGCCTCCCAAGTAGCTGGGACTACAGGCTCCCGCCACCATGCCTGGCTAATTTTTTTTTTTTTTTTGTATTTTTAGTAGAGACAGGTTTTCACCGTGTTAGCCAGGATGATCTCAATCTCCTGACCTCGTGATCTTCTCACCTTGGCCTCCCAAAGTGCTGGGATTACAGGCTTGAGCCACCGTTCCCGGTCCTTATACGCATTTCTTAGGGAGAACATTAAAAAATGAGAAATTTGGAAAACATATTTGAAAGAATAATTCAGGAAAATTTTCCTGACCTTACTAAAAATGTAGGCATTCACATACAAGGAATTCAGAGAACACCTGGAAGATATTATACAAGACAAACATTATCAAGGCATACAGTCATCAGAATATCCAATGTCAACATGAAAGAAAAAATTCTTAAAAGCAGCTAGACAGAAGCATCAAATCACCTATAAAGAAAATCCCAGCAGGCTAACAGTGGATTTCTGAGCAGAAATCTTAAAAGACAGAAGAGATTGGGGTGCTATTTTTAGCCTCTTTAAAGAAAAAAAAAATGGAAGTCACGAATTTTATATCTTACCAAACTTGACTTCATAAATGAAGGAGAAATAGTATTTCACAGACAAATAAACAGTAAGGGAAATTGTCTTCACTAGACCAAACCTACAAGAAATGCTCAAAGAATTTCTAAATGTGAAAGCAGTAGGATTGTATTATTCATTATAAAAGCTCACAGATCTTATAAAGCAATTATATGATTGAAACTCCATGGCAACTAACAACACTGTGATTGGAATAAAATCTCACACAGTAATATTAACCTTGAATATAAATGGTCTAATGTTTTTTATTAAAAGATACAAAGTGGCAAATTGGATTAAAAAAAAAAGACCCACCCATATGCTGCCTGTAAAGACCAACCTAATAGCTAAAGATACATATAGAAGTAAAGGGGTGGAAAGAGATATAACATGAAAATGGAAAACAAAGTATGCAAGAGTAGCCATTCTTATATGAGATTAAAAAAAAAAACTTTAAACCAACAACAGTAAAAAGAGAAAAAGAAGGCCATCATATAATGCTAGAGGTTTTAATACAACAAGAATATTTAAGAACATGTTACTGTCCTAAATGTATAGGCACCCAACAACATAGCACCCAGATTCATAAGACTACTGGATATATGAAAACAAATTGACAGCAATGCAATAATAATAGGCACTTCAACACCCCACTTATAACATTAGACAGATCATTAAGGAAGATAATCAATAAAGAAACTCTGGAATTAAACTGGTCTCTAGACCAAATGGACCTAATAGATGTTTACAGATATTACAGACAACAAGTGCAGAATATACATTTCTATTATATGTGCATGGAACATTGTCCAAAACAGACCACATGCATGGTCATGAAGCAAGTCTCAATAAATTCAAAAAAGCAAAATTGTACAAAGTATTGTTTCAAGCCACAGTGGAATAAAATTAAAAATAAATACAAAAAGGAATTTTCAAACTATACGAGCAAATGGAAACTAAATAATTTGCTATGGAATGACTTTTGGGTAAACAATAAAATTAAGGCAGAATTTTTTTTGTGTTGAATGAACAAAAATAAAAACACAATATACCAAAACTTCTGGGACACAGCAAAAGCAGTGCTAAGAGAAAAGATTGTAGCATTAAATGCCTAAGTCAAAAAAATAGAATGGTCTCAAATTTAACAACCTGATGTCCTACCTCAAGAAAATAGAAAAATAAGAATAAAACAAACCCAGAGCTAAAAAAAGAAAATAAATAACAGGGATCAGAGAGGAACTGAATAAGATTGAGACAATAATAATAATAATAATAATAATAATAATAATAATAACGTTGGTTCTATGTAAGGATAAACAAAATTGATAGACAACTCACTAGGTCAACCAAGAACAAAAGAGAGAAGATTCCAACAAGCACAATCGGAAATGATAAAGGTGACATTACAGCTGACACCACAAAAATACAAATGATTATCAGAAACTGGTATGAACAGACTAGAAAATCTAGAGGAAACAGATAAATTCCTGGAAACATAATACCTCCTAATATTAAAGCAGGAAGAAATACAAATACTGAACAGACCAAGAATAAATAATAAAATTAAATCAGTCATAAAAAAATCTTCCAACAACAACAAAAAAGCCCCAGAACAGACAGATTCACAGGTGAATTTTTTCAGACATACAAAGTAGAGCTAGTGCCAATCTTAATGAATCTATTTCAAAATATTGAGGAGTTAGGTTTCCTCTGTAACTTATTCTGTGACACCAATATCACCCTGAAATCAAAATCAAGTAAGGAGGCACAACATTGAAAACAATAGTCCAATATCCCTGGTGAACATTGGTGCAAAATTCCTCAACAAAATACTAGCAAACCAAATCCAATGGCATTTCAAAAAGATAATTTCTCACAATCAAGAGGGTTTTATTCTAGGATGTAAGGATGGTTCAACCTATGCAAATCAATACATGTGATTTACCAGAAAAACAGAATTAAAAGCAAACAAACAAAATGATCACTTCAATAGATACAAAAAAAGCATTTGATAAAATTTAACATTCCTTTGTAATAAAAACCCTCAAAAACTAGGCATTGAAAGAACACACCTGGAAATAATAAGAACCATCTATGACAAACCCACAGTCAACATCATACTGAATGGGGAGAAGTTTAAAACATTCCCCTTAAGAACTTGAATAAGACAAGGATGTCTACTCTTATCACTCCTATTCAACATAGTACTGGCCACAGCAAACAGGTGAGAGAAGGAAATAAAATGCATCCAAATTGGAAAAGATGAAGCCAAACTATCTCTGTTCTCTGATGCCATGATTATATACCTGATAATGAAAACCATAGTTATAGAAAACCACATAGACTATTCTAAAACACACCTAGACATAATAAACAACATTAGTAAAGTTTCAGGATAGAAAGTCAATGGTCCAAAAATCAGTAGAATTTTTTTTTTTTTTTTTTGAGACAGAGTCTTGCTCTGTCACCCAGGCTGGAGTGCAGTGGCACTATCTTGGCTCACTGCAACCTCCACATCCCGGTTTCAAGCAATTCTCATTCCTCAGCCTTCCAAGTAGCTGGGATTACAGGCATGTACCACCACATCTGGGTAATTTTTGTATTTTAACTAGAAACAAGTTTTCACCATGATGGCCAGGCTTGTCTCAAACACCTGACCGCAAGTGATCCATCCACCTCGGCCTTCCAAAGTGCTGGGATTACAAGCATGAGCCACTGTGCCTGGCCCAAAATCAGTAGCATTTTTATATACCAATAATTTTCAAGCTGATAACCAAATTAATAACCCAATCCCATTTACGATAGCCCCCCAAAATTAACTAGGAATAAATTTAGCTAAGGAGGTAAAAGATCTCTATAGGAGAACTACAAAACACTGATGAAAAAAATTGTAGGTGACACAGACAAATGGAAATATAGCCCATGCTCATAGATTGGAATATCGATATTATTGAAATGACCATAGTACTTAAAGCAATCTGCATATGCAATGCAATTTTTATCAAATTACCAGCATCATTTTTCACAGAATTATAAAAACAATCCTTAAGTTTATATGGAATGAAATTAGAGGCAGACTAGCCAGAGTAATCCTAAGAAAAAATAACCTGGAGGAATAACATTGCCTGACTTCAGATTCTACCACAAGGCTGTAGTTAAACAAGGCTAAGTAAAACAAACAGCTTCATACTGGTACAAAAATAGACACACAGATAAATATAACCCAATACAGAACCTGAAAAGAAAGCCATATACCTTCAGACAACCAATCTCCATCAAAGTTGACACAAATAAAAAATGGGCAAAGGACACCCTCTTTAACAAATGGTAGTGGGAAAATTGGCTTGTTGTATGCAGAAGAAGGGAACTGTACCCGTATCTCTCACTATGTAGTATACAAAAATCAATTCAAGATGGATTAAAGACCTGAACAAAACATAAAACTATAAAAATACTAGAAGAAAACCAAGGAAAGTCATTTCTGGATATTGCCATAGGCAAAGAATCTATGTCTAAGACCACAAAAGCAAATGCAACAAAATAAAAAATATGCAAATAGGACTGAATTCACTGAAAAGCTACTGCATACCAAAATAAATAATCAGCAGACAACCTACAGAACAGGAGAAATATTTGCTGATTATGCCTCTGACAAATGACTAATATCCAGAAACTACAAGGAAGACAAATAACTCAACAACAACAATAAACAAACAACCTCATTACAAAGGACATGAACAAATATCCCCTCAAAAGAAGACATACAAGCGGCCAACAAATGTATGAAAAGATGTTCAACATCAGTAATCATCAGAGAAACACAAATTTAAACCACAATGAGTTACCATCTTATAATAGCCAGTCATAATGGCTATTATAATAGTGGGAACATAAATTAGTACAACTTTTGTGGAAACCAGCATGGAGATTTCTCAAAGAACCAAAAATGAAACCACCTTTGACAGAGCAATCCCATTTTTGTGCATCTACCCAAAGGAAAGGAAATCATTATATAAAATTATATAAAATCTGAACTTGTATGTTTATTACAGCAACATTCTCAATACGAAAGTCATAGAATCAACCTGCGTTCATCAATGGTTGTTTGGCTAAAGAAAATGTTATCTGTGTATGTAAATATACATGTATATATATACATGTACCATGGAAATGGAATTACTATGCAGCCATAAAAAATAATGAAATAATGTCATTGACAGCAACATGGATGGATCTGCAGGCCATTATCCTGAGGTAAATAACTCAGATAAATAAAATCAAATATCACATCTTCTCATTTGTAATAGGGAGCTAAACAACGTGTACACATGGACATAAAGATGGAAATAATAGACACTGAGGACTCCAAAAAGGGGGAAGGTGGGGGGAGGGATGTAAATGTTGAGTAGTTACCTGTTGGGCACATTGCATGCAAGAAGCCCAAACTCTATCATTATTCAACATAATCAAGTAACAAACCTACACATGTATCCTCTTAATCTGAAACAGAATACAATTTTTAAAAAATCTCTTGGGACTAAAAGGGATTATAGCACAGTCTAGGAAACACATAAGCAAATTTATTTCCTATATACCAGCAATGCACAATTGAAAGGAACATTTAAAAAGTATTTATAGTAGCACAAAAGTAAATGTTTTCTATGTATCTAATAAAACACAGAATATGTATACTCAACACTACAAAGCCTCAGGAAAATATCATAAGATATACATATATTGAGAATTATGTCATATTAATTATTGGAAGATTATATGTTAAAATGGAAGTTTTTCTAAAGCTTATATAGAGATACAACATAATCCCAATGAAAATCCCAGTAAGTTATTTTGTGATATTGACAAGCTGATTTTAAAGTTTACATGGAAAGGTAGAAGACCCAGAGCAAAATATTGAAGAAGAACAAAGTTGGAAGACTGACGTTACCCAACTACAAGACTTACTATAAAATTACGTTAAGAAAGCACAGTGTTGACAAAAATAAACAAATCTATGGAACAGAATAAAGAATCCAGAAATAGATCCATACAAATATAGACAACTGATTTTTGACAAAAGAGCAAAGCAACAATGGAGAAAAGATAGTGTTTGCAACAATTTGTTGAACAACAGTATTTTGGGGACAAATAGATGTTCACTTCCCAAAAATAAAAATTAAGCTAGACACAGGGCTTAAACTCTTCACAAAAATTAACTTGAAATGGATCACAGACCTAAGTTTAAAACACAAATCTATGAAACTTTTAGATATAAGACAATAATTTAGGCAGTCTTAGGTTTAGCAGCAATAGGTTTTTAGATACAACAACAAAATTATTATCTATGAAAGAAAAAATTGATCAGTTTTACCTTATTAAAATTTAAAACTTCTGCTCTAGAGACAACAGTGTTACAGAATAAAAAGACAAGCCACAGGCTGGAAGACAATATTTGCAAAAGACAAGCCACAGGCTGGAAGACAATATTTGCAAAACACATATCTGATAAAACACTTGTATCCAAAATATGAATTTTAAAAAATCTCAAAACTCAACAATAAGAAAACAAACAACTCAAGTAAAAAGTGAATAAAATATGTAAACAGACAACTCACCAAAATCTATACAGATGACAGGCATTTGAAAAAATATTTTATATCATATGTAATACAGGAAATGTAAGTTAAAACAACAGTGAGATGCCACTATGTATCTATTAGAATAACTAAAATCTAAAACACTTTTAACACCAAATGTTGGTAACTATGTGGAGCAATAGGAATTCTCTTTCATTGTTGATGGAATGAAAAATGGCACAGCCACATTATAAGATAGTTTGGCGGTTTTGTACAGAGCTAATGTAGTTTTACTACATGACCCAACAATTCCACACCTTGTTATTTTGAAAAGTGAGCTGAAAACCATGTATACACACAAACATTTTATGCACATGGGTGTTTATAGCATCTCGATTCATGATTTTCAAATATTAGAAGGAATCAAGATGTTTCTTAAGAGGTAAATGTATAAACATATTGTGATACATCTGTTCAGTGGCATATTACTCAGTGGAAAAAAAAGAATTACCAAGCCACAAAAATATATAAAGACACCTTAAATTTATATTTCTAAGTGAAAGAAAACAATGCAAAAATATTACATATTACAAATCATTAACAAAATGATCCCAATTATGTGACATTTTAATAAAGGCCAGGCATCTGGGGTGAGGTGGGAAGGGAAATGAATAGGTGAAGTACAAGGAAAGTTTAGGGTAATGAAACTACTCTGTATGATACTGTAATGGTGGATATATGACATTGACCATTTGTCAGAACCTATAGAACTGTGGAACACAAAGACTGATTTTTTAACACAAAGTATGGATGTTAGGTAATAATATATATTAAGATAGGTTCATTAATGTTGCAAATGTACCCCACTAATGCAAGATTTTAATCAAACAGAAGCTGCAAGAGGGACAGAGGTTGTATATGGGAACTCTGTACCATCTATTCAATTTTTCTGTAAATATAAAACTATTCTAAAAATAAAGTTCATTAATAACAAAAAAGGAAAAGTCTGATAACTATGCACATATTCCATATGTTTTATTGGACATTCACTTGTTAACAACTCTGAGATATCTTTCAATAAACACTTTATTTACTCCAATGTATCCCCAACTTCTCGGACACTAATATCCTTCATTTAGAAGAATATCCATTTATATCAAGGATGTTATTGTACAACAGAATACCTATGTCATCATATTGCTCCACATTTCTAGGAGAAACCAGCAGGCTTACAAATACGTAGAGATGGTTAATATTCTTTTAATTTCCATTTAGGCATCTCGCCGAGTGACGTATATTTGCATGGGCAGTTACTCTTGCAGTGGTTACTGACATCTCAAGGTCACCAGCTGTCCTAAGACCTAGGAATTAATACCTCTTCCTCCTCTGCCTACAAATGTTTAGCTTACAAAAGCACCACATTTATTTACTAATTATTGATTGTCTTTTATTTCCATTTATAAAAAAGCTGGTCAGCTTTATCTAATGGTAAATGCAGTAGTATCAATATCTCTGAAGATCTTCACCTCATTAGCAGTGATATGAGTTGACAGATAAACCCACTTGAATCTAGAGGTATTGCCCCATGAACACTTCTTATCTTCAGCCCTGCCATGACCTCACCAACAGGTAACTTGTTTATCACTTATGTCTGTGTATAACGTCTAACCTCATGCCAGTAATTTGTTGAATTCATAAGTATGTTTCTCTCTTTAACTCTGAAACATTGTTTACTTGCAAAAGGCCTACCTTAAATTAATGAAATTTCTTTCTCACATTGTATTTTCACAGTGTCAGAAAGTTCTTCCAGTAAGCTTAGTAAGGCATTCTATCACCCTTGTATAAATGAGTCGCTTATACCCTGGCCTCTATCCTATGGCAGCCATGTATACTTTGGCACAGGAAATATTCATTAGATTTTCTTTCATTTGGAAGTCAAAATTTATTGATTCAAGAAAACTGAGAGAACTTCTACTTCTAAAGTAACTAGCAGACCCATACAGTGCAATCACCATTAAGATTCAAACCAACCTTAGTTATTATAATTACAGAACTCCACTCCTCAGTGAGCATGCTATCATATTACTATTGCTGTCAAACTTAATTGAATGGCTTCCCCAATACTTTAAGACTGCATACTAAGTTGATCTTTAACAACTGAGATATTAAAAATAAAAAGAAGGAAAAAATAAAGAAAGAACTCCTCTACCATCATTCTAATGAATACATTTAAATTATTTGGGGAAACAGCCTGGTGATTGGAAAAAGAAATTGACTAACCAAATACCTGAATTGGGAATATGAAGGGATATGTATAATTAACAAAAACAAGAACAGCAATATGATTCAAAACTACCTGGTATGCAATATAATTGTTCCCAGTCCTATTCTACGTGTGTCTACTACAAAATTTCACCCTCTCCTGTTATTTAGTTTGAGTAAATATGTGTATGGAATAGCTAATTAAGTCCAGGCAGAAAAAGCCCTCTTGAAGCAGTCAGTTGCATTATGGTTTTGTTTTATCACATGGGTTGCTCACACCAAAAAAAAAAAAAAAAAAAAAAGATACACATCAGTGCTTATAAAAGAAAGAATATCATAGTTAGGTCATAAAAACACTTAAATAATAACTTAAAATTTGTTCTCCTCTGATACTTCCTAGATAATGACTTTTCAGTCTAAGCAGGACTCCCTTAGTGTAACTTTAAAGTCATATTGCAAATATTCTTTTTCACCAGCATCATTCATACAATTAACTTTTAAGAGTGGACAATATGAACAGTAATTTCCCCAAATACTGTATTTATTTTACCATCTTCATTACCACCTTAATTAAATCCAACAGACTTGCCCAATGTGTTTCATTAAATTCCTATTTTTATAAACTACAGTGGCTGATGTGTTGCCACATTTGAAATAGTTTGAGATAAAAGTATCATATTCTTGATAACAGCTGTACTATCTTCAAATGTATTTGAAAAGACACACAGAGGCTGCTCTCATTTTTAAGATTGCTCAGCACAACTTTAGAAATGTACAGTTGGCAGAACCAAACTAGGAAGTAGTAATGGTCAAACAGTAACAATAATCTTGTGATATGCTTATGTACTTTGCCTACTTTCTCAGTGTTTTTACTTTTGTTTTCACCATCCATCTTCTCTATCCTCATGGTAACACAAGGAATGTAGAGATACATTATGATCAAGAAAATTTTTTTCATGCGCATACATAATTAATAGCAGAATGAGCATAAAAACATATCTTTGCTTCTTTCACAATTATAAACACAAGTTCAAAAAGTAGATATTAACCTTTATTTTATTGGAAACCACAGGTTTCCCAACTGTAATTAAAAATACAGTGATAAATAGGTCACAAAACTACAAAAGGATAAATATTACTATGTCCACAATATGAATATACGATCTCAGTTTTAAGAAAACCTACCTAATTACATATGGGTTAGAAGCACTGTTTTCAAATCAGAGAAAATGGGTTCATAATTTTAAATTTATGAAATAACTTAGTGGGCCGGTAGCGGTGGCTCATGCTTGTAATCCCAGCACTTTGGGAGGCTGAGGCGAACAGTCACTTGAGGTCAGGAGTTTAAGACCAGCCTGGCCAACATGAGAAGACCCAGTCTCTACTAAAAATACAGAAACAAAAAAGAAAATTAGCCAGGAGTGGTGATGCATGCCTGTAGTCCCAGCTACTCAGGAGGCTGAGGCAGTAGAATCATTTGAACCCAGAAGGCAGAGGTTGCAGTGAGCTGAGATCGCACCACTGTACTCCAGCCTGGGTGACAGAGTGAGACTCCACCTCAAAATAATAATAATAATAATAATAATAATAAAATAACTTAGCAATAACTCAGGTAATGTAATTGAAATTTGTAATTATATTGTTTTATACAATTTAGTTTTATAATATATCAAATTGATCAATAATTTCTTTCATGTTGTTTGTTTTTGGCCTCACTTTTTTTTTTTACATGACTATATCTTTTTCTTGGTGTAATACAACAGGAAAAGTTATTTATACATTTGGAACTTTCAAAATAGGTTTATTTTATTAAACAGAAGTTTCATTTAATTAGGAGAAATTTCATATTTAGAATTGCCATAACAAAAGCTATAGCAGTGACACATATTTATGGCAGCATTCTGGGTTCAATATAAACATTATCTTAATTAAGCATACAAGTTAGGCCTGTAAAGGTCCCATTATATAGCTATATCATAGGTAGCTATATTATAAATTGCTACTCATGAATTAGAATTAATCATATGCTTAATAGTGAAACATGCTGTTTGACCCTGAGAAAGAAGTGAAAACTAAAATGACTTTTTCCAGTTCATCCCAAACTCTTCGTTCTGTAAAGAGTAGCTTTACTGCACTACCTGCGACTGTTCTAGGCCCCATTAAAATGCCTATAATTGGACTTTACTGTGCTATGAAACTAATCAAATCCAATTCTCTGGTCTGCCTTCCTTTCTCTGGACTTATATCCAACTGTATCAATGCTTCACAACTATCCTGTATCTAAGCTGCTGCCTCTGACCTATTGCTCAGACTTTCCTTCATATTCTCTGTTGCTTTGCCTCACTGGTAGGTCTTCCACATTTATTTATGATGGTCTCCTACAGTTGGATCTATTTTGTTAAAGCCAAATCTCATCATGCATCCTCATAAGTTATTTAGAGATAGTTATTATTGTAATAATGCAATCATTGGAGAAGTCATTTTAGGCAGTGTATTCAGTTTTGAAGAATAGACCAATGTTAGGAAAACATTTCACTTTGGTGTCAGAAAAAAATGTATTTCACTTTGACACAATGCAATTAAAAACACTATCATGGATTCTTGAGAAAGAGTGAAACAGTTTGGAAAAAGAAAAATACTATCTGCATCTCAATCTCGTGAACTTATTTGTTTTCTAAATTTCTTCACCTGTAAAGTGACACCGACAATCTAAATCTTGCCTGTGGAGATCTTGTGAGGTATAACTAATGTTGCAAAATCACGCTGGAAAAAAAAAAACCACCCACAAAGCTTTACATTTAGTATAATTTGTGACAGTAAGACAAAGGCAAAAGCAAAGCCTTTGTTTTTGAGCAAAATCATACATTTGCACTTTAATATTTTTGATAATTGCATGCCTCTCTTTGGACATCTATAGAATTTGCCAAGAAGAGGGTGACAAGGAGCATTTGCTTGTGCCCCTGTGTTATCCATGTTTAAGTTTGTCTTTTCAGTTTCACAATAGAGAAAAAAAACATTCTTTTTATTCATCAATTTAAAAACAGGACTACAAAAGCTGAATTACTTGACAGATGAGGGAAGAATTTCAGGACACTTTACAGATGTCAATTCAAAATATTTGGCACAATGTGATTTCCTGCTAATACAAAATGCTAGAGCTGGAGAAGATCAAAATTAAACTCTAAGGGTTATTAAGAAAGATTAGAAACCTTTAAGTAAAATGCTTGATGAAAAAAAAATTGTGACAAGATTATTTGACTTTTTCAACACATGTAAGAGAAATGCTGTTTACCTGGAAAATGTTAATTTTATTTTCATTAGCAGGAAGGTACACTGGATGCTTACAATAATGGAATTTACAACAGAAAGCAGTTAATTTTTACTCTAGATAAAAGGCCTTTTATTATTCTGGATCTAGAACAAAGTGATTTATGCCATAACATTTCCTCAAGGACTTTTAGGAAATCAGGAAGATAGTATACATTTATGCTGCTTTTAAAAAAGTTACCCATTAGGTTTTCATCTTGGCAGGTCCTTTCAATTTTAACTTTCTCTTACCTCATATCTCCCCATATTTCTATGCAAAATAGGAATTTAAATTTTTAAAAAATTCTATGATCTTTCAGGTGTCAATATTAAATATTTACATTGATTCATCACATGATAATTATTATAGACTCAAATTAGCCAACTGGTATGACAAAAACCAGACACATAGACAATAAATAAACAGAAACTTCTATGAACTGGTGAATATAGAAGTTTAAAGGCCAGTATATTCTAACAGTATGCCTAGTGATATCAGGTTGAATTTCAAATATCTTATTTTATATTAGTATTCTTAGTCCATTGTATTATCTATCTATCTATCATCTAATCCATGTATTTTCAGAGCCTGATTCAGACTAAAAATACCATGGTAAAATTGTGTGTATAGGCAGGTTGGGGAGAAGAGATCAGATAGTGCAAAAGAGTAGATTAGATAGAGAAAAAGTATTTATATTTTTGTGAGGTCATTTATTTGCAAGGGAGTAAAAATATTATGGAAACACCAGTGTCACTATCATAAGAGCAAGAAGGATGTTATATGAATGAGCACAAATATCATGGTATGTGATATTTTTAGGTCACAAATACAGAGAGAACCCATCTTTATTTCTTATATAGCCTAGGTGCCATTTTGAGAGATAAGACTTAGGCAAATTCATTTCTTCACTCTGTTTTGCTATTTACTTTGAGTATATATCATATGTGTTGCCTGAACTACATAGATCCTTAGAGTATTTTATAGATTATCCTTTATAAAGCTAACATTCTCTTAATATGTCAAAATATAAATAGAAAAACTGAAACAAAAAACTTACAACAGAGTTTTAACTATGTTGCTCAAAATAAATGTAGTGGTTTTTATTAAAAGTGTTTTATTATGTTATTTCTAGAGGGATTCCTGTATTAACGTCCTGGGACTACTGTAACAAAGTACCACAAAATGAATAACTAAGAACAACAGAAATTTTTTTCCTCATAGTTCTGGAGAATAGAGGTTCAAAATTGAGGTTTCAGCATGACCATGCTCCATTTGAAGGCAGTAGGGAAGGATTATTTTCTCTCTCTTTCAGTTTCAGGTAGTCTTAAATGTTACTTGGCTTATGGCAACAAAACTCCCATCTTCACATGGCATTCTTTTATGACGATTTACATAATTTTTCTTCTGTGTACATCTGTCTCTGTGACCAAATTACCTCTTTTTATATATAGACAGTCATATCAAATTTGGGCCCGCCTTAATGATCTCATGCTATCCTGATCATCTGCACAGACTCTATTTTCAAATAAGGTCAGGGTAACAGGTACTAGAGATTAGGACTTCAGCATCTTTTGCGGAACACAATTCTACTGATAGTAACTCCTAAAGCCAGTGTTGCAAGCTCCCTTCCTCATGGCTATCTACTTATGTTCATTTATTTAGTTCTTCACTCAGTTTAACACATGCTTTCTTAAATGAAGTAGTCCTAGGAAATGCTCAAGTTTTAATTGCTAAAGTTACTTTTGAAAGACAGTCAATGTAGTCTTTTGCAAAATCAGGGCAACACTTAAAATGCTATAATCTTTTCTTGGCTCATGGCTTATCTAATTTACAAGCTTTCTTCTTTTAAACATCAAGACATACATCCCCCTTTGAATGACTAAAGATAGCTAGAAGTGTCATGTTAATAAGTGTGGGCCATATTTCTCCTTGCATCTGACTTTCTTTCTTCCACAGAAAATACTAACACTGCTGCCAGCATCTGCAGTCCCCTCTGCTGGATACCCCTAAATACTTCAAGTTGACACTTGCTATGCTTTGGATGTGTGCCCAAAATTTCCTATGTTGGAAACTTAATGCAACAGTGTTGGGAGGTAGGAGCTAGGAAGAAATGATTAGGTAATTACTTCCTAATGACTTGGAAATGATTAAGTATACAAACATAGACACACACACACACACACACACACACACACACATCTTTCCTATCCTTTATAGTGTCTAGAAAATTGTTATGAAAATAGTTGGATAAATGTATCTTCCTGATAACTTGAAATAAATTAAACGAAGAATAGCCCTTTTTTTCTGTCATCTTTATCTTTTCATATTTGCCTCAACATTAATTTTTTTTTTGAGGGCAGGGGCTAGTCGTCCCTACGCAGCTTTCAGACACATTTCCATTATGCTTATGTTCTATCAGAATCATCAAAGATAGGATAAATGGGTTTACAAGCATAAAAGTTTTAGCTAACTAAAAACAAAAGAAAAAATGTATTGCTCATCTAAATAATTCAGAGTTCTCCTGAGTTTAAAATAAGAAAAATGTATATAGTATGCACATTTGTTTTAGATATAGTTATAGGCAAAAATTTTTTTAAACATTTAAGTTGTTTCCATTTTAACTCATCCTAATGAAGCTACGAAAGCTGACCTCATAACCCCTTACTAGAAGATTCCTCATTATTAGATAGTTATGATTTACATCTTCATAGGAGAGTAACACTTCACTGACATTTTTCTTTTACTCACTACAGTTCCTTATTTCTAAAAATAAGCACTATTATATTTCCCTGGGCAATTCTTTACAGATCATTAGGAATAACGTCAAAATAACTAAGGCACATTCAATCTAAACAACTTTAAATAAGTACAAAAGCAAATTTTCTTAATTTGAAAACTTTAGAATTTAGGCCAAGACCATTTTATTCTGGGAACTAAAAATTAGTCACACAGTTAAGGAGGAAACAATCAAAGAGTTAAAAGTAATTAAGAAAAAAATGTGTTTTTAAAGGTATCTTAATGGACACCACGCTTCAACTTTAAATTAACAAAAGTCAAAAATAATGACAGTCCCCAATGCAAATAAACATTTAGCTTAGTTTTCAATTAGTAATGATGCAAATTTTAGAAGTATTTATGCAAGAGTTTTGACAATATGTTTCAAAAGCATTAAATGTATTTATAAACTTACCTTAAAACATTATGAGTACTTACCACTAGGTGGTAATCACTTTCATATTCTTTCTACTGTTTAAATTTTTTTCCAATTTTTCTGTAATGAACACTTATTAAAGATATTATTAGAGGTTAATGCAATGTTAAGGAGAAACAATGTTATAAAACGTTTTTTAAATGTTTATAAAATTAATCTGTTAATCCTTTTTTTGATGATTTATCTTATAAAAGTCCAAAGAAGGAAAATAATTTATGAATGACGATATTTGCCTAAGATTATTTAAAATAGGAATAGTATCAGGAAGAACCTAAATACCATATATTGATAAAATGGTTAAGTAAATTGCATTACTCTGTTTGGAACAAAAACAAGATTTAGAAGAAAACATGTAAAGTAATATTTACGAATTTTAATAGTGATGTATACGTAATAATTATTTCTAGTATTTTTCTATTGCATTTCTCTTTAAGTAGATAAAATAAATATTTTATGTGTGTATTTAAAATCTTAAATTTCTCTTCCAAATAGCATACTCTTACAAAATGACTAGAATCTACCCTCTATTTCAGCTACACTCTCTAGTGCTACTCAGAGCTGCAAGATTAAGTCCTAAAAATTTGATTCCTGAGTTCAAAATGAATTGAATAACCATCACATTTAAAAAATTATCTAGCACATACAGTTATTGTAAGTTATGGAAAAGTATAGTTATTTATTCAATCTGCATGGGGAAGAACATTAACTCATAATTAACTACTTGTAGACATATCCTTGAGCTAGGTAGCCCTTAAAAATTACAAAATAAAATGTATAGCTAAAGATAATTATCCTAAAAGGAAAGTGCATATGACTTTCTTCCCTAACAATCTAAATACATATGCTCAAATTAAATGTGACCTCCTAGATTCTACTTTCTACATAAGACTATAAATGTTATGATAACCTGATATGCTCTGTGTAAAAAATGTTTGTGACATTTGTCAAAGCATGGTAAAAATTAAGAACAGCAGCAACAACAAAAAGTTGAAGGGAAAAGTGGCTTATTTCAACAAACCAATTATTTAGTAAAGAAATACTAACGGAAGGGTAAGGCTTGTTAAACAGCCAGCCCTGACTTCCAGAAGAGGAAGCACATGATCGCCTGCACGGCTGCACAACAGAACTGGAAAGACACCTTGTGCTTATTGAAAACACATTTGAAATTCAAGGCCAGACAAGCGAGTCCTCTTTTCTGAAGTGGCTGCCAAGGAGATTCTGAGGTCATTTTGGTTAACATGTGACACAATATGTGAGCAAAGGTCAGATGAGTCCAGGATAAATATTCAATCCTCCTGACATCTCCCATCTCATTCTATTAGTTTGTAGAGGAACAAGAGCTTCAGCAGGAATGTTGCAATCAGAATGAAAGGAACTTGGTCTGAATAAAAAAGAAAAATAAATTGTTTGAGTTGTTTAAAAATTTAATATTTTTCATTAATTTTTGAATACATACAAAGTGCCAAATAAACCTACAAATTGATTTATTTTTAACTCTTATGAGGTAGATATTATGGAGGAAACTGAGATTTTTGAAGAGATAAATTCTTTACCTAGGATCATCACAAATCACTTAGGTATTGGGGTTAGATGATAAAGACAGGAATTACAGTCATGTGCCACATAATGATATTTTGGTTAACAAAGAACCACATACACAAGAATGGTCCCATAAGATAACACCATATATTTATTGTACCTTTTCTTTCTTTCTTTTTCTTTTCTTTCTTTTCTTTTTTTTTTTTTTTTGAGACAGAGTCTCGCTCTGTCGCCCAGGCTGGAGTGGGAGTGCAGTGGTGCGATCTTGGCTCACTGCAAGTTCCGCCTCCAGGGTTCACGCCATTCTCCTGCCTCAGCCTCCCTAGTAGCTGGGACTACAGGCGGCTGCCACCCTGCCTGGCTAATTTTTTGTATTTTTTTTTAGTAGAGATGGGGTTTCACCATGTTAGCCAGGATGGTCTCGATCTCCTGATCTCGTGATCGGCTCACCTTGGCCTCCCAAAGTGCTGGGATCACAGGCGTAAGCCACAGCGCCCGGCCTACTTATTGTACCTTTTCTAATAAAGATATGTTTAGGTACACACGTACTTAACATTGTTTTCCAATTACCTGCAATATTGAGAGCAGTAATAGGTGTTGCTCAATATTGTAACACAATGGTAACTATGTGTGTATCTAAACATTTCTATATTATACAAACATTATACACAAACCTATATTATAGATATGTTTAGATATTACATGCTGTAAAGGTTTGCAGCCTAGGAGCAATAGGCTAT